>NW_026294469.1:11502500-11912500 GCF_007827085.1 Peromyscus californicus insignis
TTTAGGAGGATGGAGAGAAGACTTCTCAGAACATCATTTACCAAAATATCCTCACTTGGAAGAATAACAAATGTTTTCCTACCCAGCTTCCCTCTGCCAGTTACTCTTATACTAGCAAAGAGTCATACAAGTTGTGGATTCATAGGTTTTTTTGGTTTATTTTTTTTGCGGTTTTCAGGACTAGAGCAAAAAAACATTTATAGAATATGGAACCTCTGTTGCCTTCTGAAATCTTCCTTAGACTATTCTCCTAATATAGAGATAATTTCTAGTGAGTCAAAAGGTAACTTGGAAAGAACACATTACCCATTTTTTAAAGTGACATACATGTGGACTTACCTCTTATTTTGCACTGGATTTTGTATTAGGTTTCTGAACATAATTATGAAAGCTATGTTTCTAGCCATGAGTAGATTCAGTTTAATGTTGGTTTAATTTCTGAACCCCCCAGTGAAGTCTCAAGCCCCGGTAAATTCTGGGGTTTATTTGTGCTCTTTCTCCTCCTCTCCCCCTCCCCCTTCCTCTTACTTTCTTTGTTTCACTCCTTTTCATTTTTCATGTGAAGGCATCACGTGTCTTGACCTGATTTGCGGTGCCCTGCCTGGTTTTATGTGGTGCTGGCAATCAAAGACAGGGCTTCATGTATGGCAGGCAGACACTCTACCAACTGAGCTATATCACCAGCCCTTTGGTTTTATATTTTAAAAGGAACGTGTTTGTTCTCGAATATTCACTTTTTTCAGTTTAATTAAAAAGCACGTTCAAATCCCCTTTTATTTTGAAATAATATATAGATAGAAAAATGGCCAAATGTTCAGAATAAGTGTGTGGAGGAGCCCATTCTAGCTACTGAGAACCAGGGATACGTGTGGATAAGACACTTTGTTCTTGGCCCATTTGAAGGTGACAATCTAACGAAGAATTTAATTTTTCATTACTTATAAGGGAATTTTTCTTTATTAAGAGAAAAATATATTCATATGTGGTTTTTAAAATGATACATTGCCAGTCTCCTAAGTAGAACCCCAAGTGGAAAAGCTAGTTTGACAATGTTCATTTGACCTTTATGGGATAGAATGTCTCCTCTTCATTTTAAGATGTAGTTCGTTTTATTTCTTTGCAATCCATGTATGGCCCATCTCCTTTCTTCTGTTACAGTTCTTGCTTTTTAATTAGGTTAGTGCATGCTAATGCACAGCTGATTGTAGGGGAATATTTTAAGTTTTATTTTAACTGCAATAAAATAGTCTTGTGCTAAATATTTGCAAAGGTCAAAATTTTTACATGAGAAAAGCACTTCTACAGAGAATAAAAGAATATAATTGAATCGCCTTTTATATACCAAGCACATTGTAGATGCTTGGTCAGTGTGTACCCAGTGATGAACCTGTATGCACATGCTGAAATTCTCTTACTATGTCTTCATTGATTCAGTTAAATATTTATTGTGTACGTCCTTGATGTTAGGACAGTGTAGGGATGGGTGTGTCCCCATATCCTTTAGAAACCAGAGGAAGATCCTTAGTTACCCTAAATAGACATTTTATATATATATATATATATATATATATAATGGTAAGGATGACAATGGTATATATAAGCAAGTATTCCAAGAAAAGAATTTTGGAGTTACTGAACCCAGATTCAAGGGATCAGGTGGACAGCTTGAACGTCTATTGGAGTAACAAAGGAATTCCTATCTATTGATGGAAAGTGGAGGGAATGGTGGTGAAGAGAGAGGGTCCGGAGTGATCAGCATGAGAAGACATGTCAGCGAGAATGGAGGACTAGATGGGTAATGTGGAAGGAGGAAAGCCATGGAGGAAACTAGAGGGACTGAAAATCCAACCTGTGGTCCAGGGTAGAAATATAGGGGCAAGGGCAAGAAGCGAGCAGGACTATTTCCATACACTGTGCCCTGCTCTTCCCTTAAGAGGGGTCTCAACGGAAGCAGTGTTCCCCTCCTGGAACGTCTTCCTCCATCAATGGCTTTCTGCTGTTCTGGGTTAGTGGCCTAAGAATTCTGGCATGGTTCTGGGAGGGCAAGAGACACTCAGAAAGACACATCTCTCCAAATATGGTAATTTGGAAGAGTCTACGGCTAAAGGGGAATGGAACCATCTGCTTAAACTTTTTTGAAGCTATGCCTAAGAACAGTTGAATAAACCTTCCTCAATATAGTTCATCCCAACTCACCATGGGACCTGGCTAGTGATTCCCTGTGTATGCACCAGACCCTTACTCATCACCTCTGACTCTCTTCTTCCAGATGCTTTTGAAAAACACCAAAGCAAAATGCTCTTCTTTTTTCCTTAGGAGGGTAATTCAGACCTTTGGTCCTTTAGGGAGCTAGAGAGGAGCTGAGAGAATCAATACAGTGTGCATAGTGACTGGGGCTAATAACTGGTTGTGACCATGTGCCTGAAATGAAGGGGGAATTAAGATCGCTGGAGCTGAGGAAGTGCAGAAACTATACTCATTCAGGTTTCCTATGAATGAGAAGAAATTCAAGTTGCAATCACCACAGCCCTCCCTGGATTTGTGAGGAACTCTCTGGGGAGTGTTGAAAAGTGTCAAGCGTCGGAGGACAATGAACCTCCAAGTATGAACACTGAAAGTTCCCATGGTTGGTGTTTGAACAACATCAAGTAGAGGCAGCTTGTGGACTCTGGTTTGCTTACACCCATGCCCAAAGAGAATACATCATGCCCTAGCTGTGTTAAATTTCTAGGCTGATGTAACAAAATGCCAAAAGCTGAGTAATTTTAACAGAGAAACTTAATTGTCCCATTGGCCCCCAGTACTGGAGGCTACAATCAAAATGGCTGCTGGGTTGGTTCCTTGCCTCCCTTAGCTTACAGCAGTTTCTGGCAATCTTCGTTATCCTTGGTTTTTGAAACTCAACTCAGTCTCTGCTTTGATTTTTTTTGTATGCTGGTTTCCCTGTATGTGGTGGTTTGAAAGAAAATGGCCCCCAAAGGGAGTGGGGTATGGCCTTGTTGGAGGAAGTGTGTCACTGTGGGCAGGCCTTGAGGTCTCTTTTGCTCAAGCTTCCCTCAAGGGAAGTTTTCAGTTGACTTCCTTTTGCCTGCAAGATGTAGGACTCTCAGCTCCAGTACCACATCTGCCTGCATGCTGCCATGCTCTCCATTATGATAACAGACTGTCTATGAACTGTAAGCCAGCCATCCCTATTGAATGTTTTCTTTGTAGGAGTTGCCATGGTCATGGTGTCTCTTCACAGCAATAAAAACCCTAAGTGTCTGTGCCCAAATTTCCCTATTCTGTCCTGCTGTGACATTTCTTTTAATAATGTGCCTAGGTTAGAATTTTAATATATCTTTTGTGGGAAAGAGGGACAAGATTCAGTTACAACCCCAGGTAAATTTTGAAACTCTTATTAAAATATTTTAAATTATACATTATTGTGTATGTGCATGTTTACACACACACACACACACACACACACACACACACACACACACACACACAGATATCAAAGGACAACTTGTGGGAGTTGATTATCTCCTACCTTTTGCGTCCTGGGGATTTAATTTAGGTCATCAGGCTTGGAGGCAGGTATCTTTATTTGAGCCATTTTGCAAGTCTGAAACTAAAAATCTTCATTATATATATATAACTGCCTTATTATGAAAACAATAACAAACCCCATCATTCATTGTCAAGTGTAGTACAGACCTATTTCTTTCTTTATTATCATTTGTCAACATTCTACCACCCCACCCCAACCCCTTCAGCATTTTTAGTGCCCACCTTCTGTATAAGCTTGGAGTAACCAGGAAATGGGTCATAGTCCTAAGTTTCAAGGAGGAAGCAGGTTTGCAAACAGTCTTAGAATAACTTGTAACGATGCTATGCTGGGCTTTATTTTCTCACTAAGAGGCCTGAGTTGTTTAAGAACCGGGTAAAGTCTTCATTGTGAAGCTTGTGGTTGGAAGTCACAGAACAATTAGAGCGGGGACCATGGAGGCCTCTTTATAAAGCTATTCAAGTTCTATACAACCAAATTTTCCCATTCATTATTTTAAAACTGGACAGGCTGTTAAAAGAGAATAGTCATTGTTTATGAATGACTGGCTGTTTTGTTGAGTCAAGATAATTAAGAGCTAGACATGATCATTTTAAGCTTCCATCAATGTGTGGATTCATAGGGCAAGATACTTGAATATATATTAAAGTAGTTGTTTTGTGAATTGGCATTTTAGTAGCATCTCTGTTATCTACCCATAGATTCCAGTAGCACCCCCTTCTTTGTGGCATCTGTATGACATGGCTCCCGTTGGAAACCACTAGTGAATATGGGAATACATACCCTGTTTCATTGTATCTAACTTAGCATGGGCTATATTTTTTTGAGACTCCTAGTCAATCTTACCTTTTACTTAAGTTGAACCAAATAAATGTACTCTGTTTGTTTGTGAGTATTTTGGGAATGGAGGAGAAGGTAGTTAACACAGACACTCAAGAGCTTAAGACGTTATGCTGACAACTTATAACTTGAGCTACTAACTTAAAGCTCTTAACTACAGTTTAGTGTAAACAATGGAAACAATTAAGAAAGCCAGGAAAGGAAGAAGACATAGAGAAGACTGGTTTAAGCCTTATCTTTTTACCTGAGAGATAAGGGGGGAGGGGGAGCATCATTAGCGGTAGTAGTCTCTTAAGCCTAAGGGGTGCGTGTGTGTGTTCCCAAGTGAGCATGAGTATGCAGGCACATGTGTCTGTGAGGGCTAGAAGATGACCTTGGCTGCCTCCATCCACTTTCTCCACCTTGTCAGTGACTGGAACTGCCCAAGCTGGCTGTGCTGGCTGGTCAGTGAGCATCAGGGATGTTCCTGCTTCCACCTCCCTAGTGCTGGGACTAGAGATGCACACTGCTGGACCTGGCTTTTCTTATGTGGGTTCTGGGTGATCAAACTCAGGTCCTCACAGGTCCTCATGCTTGTAGGGCTAGCACTCTGCCAACCGGGTTCTCTCCTCAGTCCCTTAATCCTGAGTTTTTAAAGGTGTGTTCTGTTTAACTGCGCCCCCCCATTCCTCAGGTCATTCTCACTTCTCATCACATAATAATTGGGTTGAGACTATGAATATTAAACTACAGATCCTCTTCAGGCCTCCGTGGAGTGAGTTACCTAGGATGATGTTAGGAATGCCTCACTTTCAGAGCCGAAAAGACCCGACTTGACTATGAGGACTCTCGAGTGATTTGCTGACAACAGCCCTGGCACAAATAGTTCTCACTAGCAGTTATTTTTACTGAGCTGAACTTTCTTAACATATCAGATCATTACTCTTAAGTACAAATACATAGTCTTAGTGGAGTAACGGGGCATAGCCTGTATTGGATTTTGATCATTCTGCCATTTGGTTCAGTAGCAGCCTGACCCTGAGTTAATTAGTCTGACAATTCCTGCTGGCTGTTTCATCAAAACACTGCAACTTTCAACTTCATCAGTAATTTAGTTCATTTGTCTTTATTATGATTACTTCTGGTAGAAGGCTAGTATTTTTGATGATTGTAATGTTAGTGATGAATGGCAATAGTAATTTATGGAAACATGCATTAATGTATGTACTCATATGAACTTTAAAATATAGTTCTTTGAATGAAATGAGATAGCAGCAATACTACCTAATCCTCAAACTATCTTATGCTTATATAACTTAAATTATCACCAATGAGAGGAAAATGTTCAGTTTAAGAGGACACACAACTCTTCCCTAAAATGCTCTAAATATTTTTGGAAATTGTACAAAAAGAACTGTAAAGAGAATGAGGTTTTTAAAAGCAAGTCTTCAATCTACTTCCTAAATCACTTACGTCTCCCTGTTTCCCCCAATCTTGTTTGCATGCATAACCAATTTTATATAGTTGCAATTACAGTGTAGATTCAATTTTGTATTCTGCTTTTTTCACTTAGCATTATTCTTCCATAATAATTTAAAGAGAGTTTTATTTACGGTTATTTCAAATGTAGAGAATATAATTTTCTAACTGTACTTAAGTGCTCAATTTAAATATTTTAATGGCCAACCCAAATCGTCAAATACACTTAGATAAGGGTGTGTTATAGTTAATGCTTAACACTGCAGGAAACAACTTGCACATACATTAGATTAAAGTCAAATGTTATATGCAAATGGAAATGAGAGTACTAAAGCCTGGTCTTTTTTATGTATTGCAAACTTTTCTTTTTATCAGTCAGAAGTACTCTTAGAACTGGTTAGTCTGACTGCTAAATTTTCATGCCCTGAACTAATTCAGCCAGTTGTAAAATTGTACCTTTCTGCAGATGACTTAGCATGGGCACCTCATTTATACTTGAACTTGCTATGATTCAGATAGCATTATCCTAAATGATGTTAGGAAATTGTTCATTTTCTGTGTCAGCGAAAAACGAGGAAAGGCCAACCACATTTCGCCCGAAGAGAGTCATGTCAGAATTGACATCTTGGCAGATACAAAAATGCAAGTAAGATATTTTAATAGGGCATAGTAAAACTAATGAGCTGAGGACCAATATACACTTCTCCATTGTATTAAAGAGGCATCTCCCGAATTTACTAATGTTAAAAGACATGCTTTATTAGTTGCTGGAGGAGGTCTATTTCATTAGATGATCAGTTAAAAACAAATTTGCTTCCTTTTGTGTGATTTTTTTTTTAACCTTGGTTTTTAAGATGTGGCTTGGGAAGGTGGGTTTTAAAAATTATTTGTTGTGTTGCCGGGCGGTGGTGGCGCACGCCTTTAATCCCAGCACTTGGGAGGCAGAGCCAGGCGGATCGCTGTGAGTTCGAGGCCAGCCTGGGCTACCAAGTGAGTTCCAGGAAAGGCGCAAAGCTACACAGAGAAACCCTGTCTCGAAAAACCAAAAAAAAAAAAAAAAAAAAAAAAATTATTTGTTGTGAATATAAAATATGGAAAGCGAAGCTAACTTCTTATTTCCATATTATTATTAAAGAAATAGGCAGTCTGAACAATGACTTCTTTGCTTGATGCACTAAGTAGTCTAGAGAGACTCCACAAGCAAAATTGTTGAATTGCTGGCAAGCTCTGCAGGGCCTACTTCTACTGGTTTTGCTGTCTGTTAGGCAATTCTTTGCATAGATGTCCATTGTTAGGTTTATATTTCCAGGATGGTTTCTTTGTGTCCAGAGAATGGAGAGAACGGCAGTAGAGCTGATTAAAGTGCTATCAGTTGGCAGATCAAAGTCAGATTAGGCTGTTTTCTAGAGAGGAAACTGGGACAGTTACTTATTGCTCACCTTAAGTGTATTGGTTGTTATAATGTTCAATTAGAGCAGTATCAATCAGTCTCTCGGACTTGATTGAGAACACAACCTCTCAGAGCACAGCCCCATGTCACTGGCCTTGGCGTCACTTTAGAATTCATGAGAAATACAAATCATTCCCCTCCCTCTAGCCTGCACCACCAGGAACACTGCAGGTGACCGAGCGTGATGGCCCATGCCTGTAATCCTAGTATTTAGGAGGCTGCAGCTGCAGAATTTCAGGTTGGCCTGAGATATTTAGCAAGACTGTCTCAAAACAAACAAACAAAAACAAAGTCTAAAATCATAACCAAAACTATACCTATCGGGGACTATGGGGGTCCAGCCCCTCGATAGTCCCCTCCCAGGGTCCGGGAAGAATCTACAACCAGCTGATAATTAATCTTTGATGAGAAGAAATGAATCTATATACATGAAACTCCTTAGCCCATATTCTTTATTATTCTGTGTCAGTTACAAGCTTATATTCTGCTCTCATATTTAGCTCATTTCTAGCCTGATTTCTCTCTACACTTGTCAGAAGTCCCCTCTAGGTTCTATCTTAATTCCTTCATCTAGTTCTGCCTCTTCTAGGTTCTCATCCATCTTTTTCCTTCCCATATCATCTCCTCTCCCATCTCCTTCTCCCTCCTCATCTCGCTCTTCCTCATCTTGTTCTTCCCCATCTGTCTCTTCCTCATCTTCCATCTCATTCCTCTAGTCCTCTCTTCTAGCCCTTTAATCTACTTCTTCCCCATCTCAGTTTGTTCCTCTCAAGTTCTTACCTGTCTAGTTCTTCCATTCTCTTTTCTCTTCTCTGTCCTCCACGTGCCCTGGAAGTCCTGGTATATATACACTTACAAGCAGTAATCCCTTGGCAGTGCAAAGCCAGGCTTCCAGGGTCAAATGGAGGGGTGATGAGAATCACGTAGAGACGCAATAACCATTAATTATCATTTGCAACCCCAAAGGGAAGTAACCAATGGGGAAATGAATTAACTAAAGGCTAAATTCAGGTAATATCTAAGAAGAGGGCTCTTATGTGCTCAACTATAATCTTAAACATGATTGGTAGAAAATGTTAAGAATCTATAAGTTGCTAGGTCAATGGGAGAAAATAAAACTGTCTTCTTTTTTCCTGTGGCTCCTATCTGTCCAAGCTATCTGCCGTTTTTCTGCAGGGTGGGGGAAAGTATGCTCAGTCATTAGGCAACCTGTGTACAGCTAGATGCCTCTGGTGATAGTTAAAGGGAGATCTGGAACTAGAGGTAAGGTTTGGGAAAGGAGGAAGTAAGGCTTAATTGGCACATCCGCCAGGCCTTCTCAAACAGGTAGCCTGGATGCTTAAGTCTGTTCTTAGAGAGTACAGAGGTATCTCTGATAAGGTACTTTCCTCCATCTGGGGATGGACCTGGCCAGATGCTGCCAATGATGATAATTACAGGGAGGCTTGAACTGAGGTTCTGGCTGAGCATAGCTGTCAGCACAGAAAGTTATCTAAATATTCCTAGAAGTGGTTAGGTAAAGAGTTAAAGGTCTATAAAGTTAGTAAGGCTGTAAGAAAGGAGGGTCTGAGATAAATTGTGTAAAGCTATTACTTAACGTCCACCTGACCTAGGCGGTGTCCCCTTGTGGAATTTATCTTAAATCAGCAGACTTGCATGTGGACTGTTATTACTGTTAGTCCTTGAAAGTGGCCAAGGGAGATATCTGATTCCAGAGAAAGCCTTTCCTGAGGCAGTTCTCCAAATACCTGGAATGTGTATGTCCAGAGAGTGATCAGTCCACACTGTTAGCCCTTCTTAGGGAAAAGTCAATTGGGAAAACTATGAAGGCACACATGATTTTCATAACAGAAGACAGCTGATATATAACAAGCCGAGTAACACCAAAAACTCCTTGGGATTTGACTTCCTCTGGGGGAATTCCCTGATTCCTCCAGGTAGTGACTTTGCCATAACCAGCTGAGTTCTTATGATATATTCCTGCGGCCTGCAGCATATACCCTGCCCCCAAAGAACAAAACCTAAGTAGATTGGGCTTAACAATAGCTTTTAACAAGCCATGGAGATTGTCCTGGTTCCATTTCTATTGCGGTGATGAAATACCTCACAACAAACAAGTTAGAGGATTAAAAAGGTTATTTTAGCTGTGGAAGGTGTTACAATGGCATGTACTTGAGACAGCTAGTCACATCATACCCACAGTCAAGAGCACAGAGGAATGAATACATGCATACTTAAGCACTTAGCTGGCCTTAACTGGCTTTCTTTACAGCCCAGGGTCCTAAACAGGGAGTGGTTCACCCATTTTCAAGCTGAGTCTTTCCACATCAGTTAAGGTCATGAAGACCAAGCCCCACAGACATGCTCACCAGTCAACCTGATCCAAATGACCCACCGTTGAGACTCTTCTCAGTTGAATCTAGACTGTGTTGAGTTGACAGATAAAACTATCCGCTACAGAGCCTGAAACTAACATCTGGTCATAGAGCTGAAAACTAACATTTGGGAAAGCATGATTCAGAAGCAGTGCTGAGAAAGAACAGATGGTAAAAGTAAAGATAGTCTCTTAAAGGTAAAGATGAGTGGATTGCTTTCACTTTAAGAACAGTTGCTTAAAGAAATTGTGTAGTTAGTGCAATTGGTTATACTGCACCAGTGTAGTAGTGGGGGTTTCAGTCTCTCTAGTCTTGTGCAGATGTAGCAGAGAAACCAAGAATTGCCATAAGAGGCATGTAGAAGGGTGTTGCTGAACGAGACTGTTTTGTGATCAGCATGAATATAGATAGACAAGTAGGCGAGTCAGTTCTTTATTTAGGTAGACACATCATTGGATGTATTTATGGGGCATAGTGCAATATTTCCATACATACAATATAATGGTGATGGCAGGGAAATTGGCATGGCATCACCCCAAAGACATATTGTTGCTGTGTGTTGGTATTGTTCAAAAATCCTCTCTGCTACATCCTTTTAAAAATTGCTAGCCATTGTCCCCCTATTGCATGATGGAGAACATTAGTCCTTCTATGGCAAGTTCGTTCTTGTGACTGACATAAGAGGAACACCTTTTCCCAAAAGCTCAATTAGTTCTACCTTTTCTGAAACATTATCAAATCTACATGTTGTTTTATTAGTCTATTGACTTCCTCCTGCAAAGATGTATGAAAATGTGTATAGTTTACACCCACTAATTTTGGAAAATACAGAGGATTCAGTCTGGAATGCTGACTAAACCATAAAGTTGAGGCATCCCTTTAATTCCTTTCTTTGACCTTGTAAAACTTAGAAGAAGTTTGAAAATAAAAAGACACTACTATTGAAATGTAAAGTCAGAATGTAAAAAATAAAATGCTCTGAGTCTTAACAAGCCCTGAAGGTGAGTCTGATGTATCCACATTTGAGAACTAGAGCAGAGAAGCAAATTCTAAAGCAATTTGATGGGAACTTTTTTTTTTTTTTGCTTTGGTTTTATTTAGCTTTTTTAAAGATTTATTTATTTATTTTTAATTATGTGGTGTGTGTGTGTGTGTGTGTGTGTGTGTGTGTGTGTGTGTGTGTGAGAGAGAGAGAGAGAGAGAGAGAGAGAGAGAGAGAGAGAGAGAGAGCAGATGCTAGACAAGGGCACTGGACCCCCTGGCGCTGGAGTTCCAAGTGGTTGTGAGCCTTTCCACATGCATTCTGGAAACCAAACTCTAGTCCTCTGTAAGAGCATCAGATGCTCTTAACTACTAGGCCACGTCCCCAGCTCCTCCTTTTTAGTTGTTTGAGACTGGATCTCATGTAGCCCAGACTGACTTTCAACTTGTTCTGTAGACAAGGATGACCTTGAATTCCTCATTCTCCTGCTGCTTCTCTCAAGTACTGGGATTGCAGCTGAGCACCATCATGCCTCGCCAGCTGAGAATGTGGTAAAGAATGTGGAGTCACTGGTAAAAGGTTCATCTTGAGTGGCGTTCAGTGCCCCTAACAAGATGGCAGTACAGGAAAGACTTGGAGGTGTTTGCATTTGTTTCCTGCTGTGTTGGATCAAATCGCTGCAAATATACTGGCTTATCCCAACGTGAATTTGTGATTTTACAGTTCTGCAGGCCAGAGGCCCTGAAACACAACTCACTGAGTTCATCAAGGGGTGAGCAGGCTGTGTCTCTTCTGAAGGCTGTCAAGGCTGCCTGTATAGCTTATGGTACTTGATTCCAGTTGTCAAACCATTGGCTTTGTACCTCCAAACCTCTCTGCCTCTGTCCTGGTTCCTTACTTCATTAATAAGTATCCTTGAAATTACTCTGTCCCTACCAGCCAAGTTAGGGTAATCTAGCCATCTCCAGATCCTTCATTTGCCAGCTGTCAAAACCCCCATAGCATACTCAGAGTCCCAGAGACTAAGTGTGGGCCCCTCTCAGGGTGTCTGTCACCATATTTGCTAGGTAGAATGAAATATCAGGGGCTGGATGGCCTGTGAGTTGTCGAATGGATCTCAGTTGAGTTTCTCACTGACATGCATGAGACTCTAGGTTCTGTCCACACACACCAGGGTGGCGGCACAGACCTATAAACCCAGCATTCAGCAGGTCAAAGCAGACAGATCAGAAATTCAAGGTCATTCTTGGCTGCATAGTGAGTTGGAGGCTAGTCTTGGGTATTTGAGACCCTGTTTCAAAGCAAGAAAAGGGGAGGGGGTCTACAGAACATCAAAACAATTGCTTGAGGAGTAATAAAAGTAGCAATTATAGAGAGTTGGACCAAAGTAAGGCCTTTACAATCTACTAAAGTCCGTTAAGATGGAAACATTTCATGTGGCTAGTCATAATAAAGATAGTAATTATATTTATGTCTGTCATACCTGTGGTGACTGAGACCATGGGGCCAGTTCCAAGAGCCAGTGGGACTACTGAGGGGTGCTCCAGAGACCCTTCTCAACTAAAATACCTCTTCATGAACACCTTTGTCTCTGAAGTAGAGAAATAGCTAGAAAGGGGCCATTTTTGTTATAAGTAAGTCTTGAGCCAGTGCTTTGTTCAAATATAATTTATCTGTGAAATCCAGTTAGAATGGATTCGACTGCCTGGAAGAAGAAAGGCCATAAACATGGGCGCCTGAGGCATCATTCAATGGCAGCATATGTCTAGTTTGTTTTGTGGAAAACCCAGCTAATTATGCTGACATGACAGAATTATTGTGTGAATTTAAAAATACATAGTGAATCTAAAATACCACAAATTTTGGACCACAGATGTTTCATTCTCATTCATTTTAAAGCAACCTGTTCTTGCAGGTTTTCAAGGGTAATTTCTCCTTATGTGTCAATCTTCTTTCCCTGTCTCCTTTTGTATCTAAATGTCGTAGCTTTCTCCTTTTACTTCAGTTTTGTATCACATTCTTACTATTTTGACCCCTCAAAACATGCATATCTCATCCTTCCTCTTCAGGTAGCCTTTCCTTGACTTCGATTGGTCATTCCAGCATCTCTTTTAATTGTCATCTCTCCTGCAGTGACAATCAGATTGTCCCCATTCCTGTCTCTATTGAATTACCATTTAAGGATTCTCTTTGGTGATATTGTCACTGAAACTGCTTAGCTGCCATTAGGAACTGATTAGCTACTTTCTCATTGCTGTGACCAAATACCACACAAGAAGCAGGATTCTTAAGGGAGAAAGGGTTTCACTTGGCTTACAATTGGAAAAGACTAGTCCACCACTGTAGGAAAGGCATGACGTAGGAGTGTGAGGCAGCTGGTTATATAGTCATTGTCAGGAAGTAGAGAGCAGAGGGGCCAGGCTACCAAACCTCAAGGCCCACCTCCAGTTGACCTACTTCCTCCAGCAAGGCTCCACCTCCTAAAAGTTACAACCTTCTCAAATAGCATCTTCAGCTGGGGACCAAGTATTTGAACACAGAGCCAATGGGAGACATTTCATATTTAAACCACCACAGTGATCTTATCACAAAATCCACGATCATTTAATAACCTCCAAAGTATCTTGTTGCTGATCTACAGTCAGAAATACGACCACCAGCATTTATATCTAGAAATAGTTCATAGGAATGACTCACTGATCAAGCAGATACTTATTGAGTGGTAATAGGGACCAGAACTTTCCTCAGAGGAAGTGGAGGTGAGGTTAAAAACAGACCAGGTCTTTGGAGCTGGTGGAAACTATGTTTAATTTGTGGATAACACAATGCATGTGGTGATACAGGAGTACACTTGTGAAAAGGGTTACCAGACACCCCTTCCCAAGGGAGAAGTGACCTCGGGGAACTCAGGCATGTTCTAGCACGAGGTCACCTGAGGTCTCAGGGCGGGACTGGCTTGGAGAACTACAAGTTTACATTGCCTATGTCAAGAGAAAGTCTGAGGAATATAAGGGCCCGAGGAAAGACCTGCTGGTTAGAATGAAGAGCACCAGAGAGGATTAGGAGGGGGTTACAAAGGAGCTGTTCACCAGGGTGTTGTGAACCCCATTAAACAGCAATGGAGAAATGTTGAAGAATTTTAATCATGTAGATGACTGTCTTAGTTAGGGTTTCTATTGCTGTGAAGAGGCAACCTGACCACAGCAACTCTTATAAAGGAAAACATTTAATTGGGGCTGGCTTACAGTTTCAGGGGTTTTGTCCATTATTGTCATGGTGGGACATGGTGGCAGGCAGACATGGTGCTGGAGAGGAGCTGAGAGTTCTACATCTTGATCCGAAGGCAACAGGAAGTGAGAATCAGCCACTGGGCCTGGCTTGAACTTTTGAAACTCCAAAGCCTGCCCCACTGACACATTTCCTCCAGCAAGGCCACACCTACTCAAACAAGGCCACACCCTTTTTTACTTATTTATTTAACTTTTTATTTATTCTTTGTGTCTTTCATATCATACGCCTTCTTCACATTCATTTCCCCATCCCTTCATACCCACCTTCTGCTCTTGCGACCTCCCCCACAAATTAAAAGAAAATAAAATTTAAGAGAAAAAAAAAGAAAGAAAAAGAAGGAAAAAGAGAAAAAATAAAGAAGGAAAAATCATCTCATCATGGAAGCTGTAGTCTGACAGTGAGTCACACAGTAAATCCTTTTATCCATATATCTTTACTTGCAAGTAAGTGTTCATTGCAAAGAGTCATTGGTCTGGTTCGAGGCCTCTGGTTTCTGCCACACTATTCCTGCTGGGCCCTCACTGGAACTCCTCTTGGTTATTCTGCTGTTGCCCTGTGTTGTGGAGATCCTGCAGCTTTGGGTCTGCAGGACTGGTCCCCTCATGTGCTCCAGCAAATCACAGATGGGGTGGATGTTGAGATGGGCAAACACATTAACACTGGTTCTGGGCCTGGGTAGTTACAGGGTTGGTCAGCCTGCCAGCTCTCCCTTGTCCTCACCACCAGGGTGAGCTTTCCTGCACTGACCTGATGAGTTCACCCCTTGTAGCAAAGAGCAAGGGGTGGGGCCAGTTCTCCTGCTCTCCTGTCCTCTGGGTCAGATCCCCCACACTCACATCTTCAGGGCCAGCTCCACTGTGTTGCCCAGGTATGGTGTAGGGGCCACTCTCCTGAGTGCTGCAGCTGATGTGGGGCAGGAACAGCTCTCCCGATCTGACTACCTCAGGGCCAGCTCTCCCACCTGCCTCAGACATTGACGGACATCGGGCAGGGGGTGGTGGTGGGGGAGGACATCTCTCCCCTGCCATGCCTCCATATGACAGATGAGTTTAATGGGCACAGCTCTCCCCTACCCACAACTCTGGGGCTGTCTGACCCACACCTGCGCCAGTGCAGCTGGCTCTATTGTGCTGTTCACCTAAGGTGCAGGGCCTGCTCTTCCAAGTGCTGCGGCTGGTGGTGGGCTGGGGCAGCTCCCCTGCTCTTATGGCCTCAGGGCCAGAAGGCCACACCTCTTAATGCCACTCCCTGAGCATCAAATATATGAGTCTATAGAGGCTATTCTTATTCTAACACCACAGTGACCGAGTTGCATAATAGGCTAGATGGGAGCAGAAAGAAAGTGGTGGTAAAGGACTAAACCACTTGGACCAACAGCGCTTAGTGTCGAGTGCAGTGGAGAAATATTCATGTTCCTTCTATTTCTGATAAACACCTTCCCACAGTCTGCACATGGCTATTGTGTACAGCACTTACAATATAACTGTGTGGCCATACCCTTCTTCCCTCTCCTGCTGTTTTTTGCCTCATCTGCTTAGCTTACCTCATCGAGCTACCCATGGCATGGATCCCAGTACAGGACATTTGCTGGTTTGCTTGTTCATCACATTCACACAACCTCAGGCTGTTTTGATGTGAACGACATATGACATCAGCACCCTAACTTCAGGCTCAGGAAGCTGCCTCAAGATTTTATTAAAGTACATCATTTGACCCATTAGTTATAAGGTGAGTCCTGAAGTGATTCATTGCTAATGATGCCAGATGTCACCAAAGCCATTGTCCTGCTGGGACTACTGTGGTAAGGAAGGACTTTATCCCACGTTTTACCTTGGTTCTTTGTGTCTGGCAGTACTTTGCAGGATTTTGACAAGTACTTCTTGAATAAATAGCCTCGTCTGTTTTTCAAAACAAACTGCTGCCATTTCCCCCTTTCCCACCCAAATCCCTAAGTGTCATCTTAGTGGCCAGGTCCTCTCCTAGGATCACCTGCTTCCTGTGAGTATTAGTCACTTTAGCATTGTGGTGGCCACGTTTCCAGGAAAAACAACCTTAAGGGAGTAAAGATTTACTTAGGCTCATATAGCGGTGGGAGATGTTCAGTCTCTCATGGTGGGGACACATGGGGGAGTTCACAACAGTGGGGGTGTGTGATGGAACCTCTTAATATCCCAGTGGGCAAGGAAGCAGAGCGCTCGGGCCAGAACCATGGGTGATATAACCTTCCAAGCCCACCCCTAGTGACCGACTTCTATCACCTGGCTCCCAACTCCACAACCCTCAAAATAGCCATGATCTGGGGCCAGATCATTGAAAACATGAGCTCCTGAGGGATTTTTCAGATTCAAACCACAAGACTGGAAAACTCACTTTCACCTCACCATTGAAAGTGATTACTACCTCAGTACTGTACCCTTAAATCCATTCCCAACTCTTTGCCTGGAGAAGCAATTTTCTTACTCCTTATCTAATTTTCTTTTCCATAAACAAGACAGACAGACATATTGTAGTTATTTTTTGAGGCAAGGCCTCACATGCCCAGGCTGGCCTTAATCCAGCTGTACAGCTGAGGATAACCTTGTCCTCCTGCCTCCACCTCCAGAATGCTGAGATTAAAGATGTAGAACCTGACGCCCACTTTACACACTTGGCAGATGGAATCCAGAACTTTGTTGCACGCTAAGCAAACACTCCCCCACCTGAGCTATATCCAAGCCCCATGAATAATTTATTTTCTAATTGCTTTGTGTGCACTAACACCTAGTAAGTTTTCATGGAACAAATGCATCAGGGAAAAGAGACAGAGCCTCAGTTTCCCTTCTTAACCACTCAGATCTGGGTTCACTCAGGAGAACCTGTAACTATTGGACAAACTGCCTAGCAACCAGATGCACCACTGGGTGACCAGGGAATTCCCATAGAGAAGACTGAGCAGTTCATCAGTGACGTGGCAGATTTGGGTTTTGATATTTGAATGTGAAGATAGAGCAAGCGTGCTTTTTGTTACTTGCTCTTCCTACTCAGGAGATACCATCACCCTGAGTCAATGCAACACCTGTTCTTGTGAAACTGCTCCATATGACTCTAAAACAGATGTTCAGGGTGTGATTCATTCAGCCTTTCAGGCCACAGTCCTCTCACCTGAAGGGGAGGGAAACAGAGTGACTTTGTTCTTTGGGATAGAGTTCCAGAAACAAGCACACGTGTAATCTTAGCACACAGCAACATACATTTTACATAAAAGAGGAGTATGGTTTTAAGAAAAAAACTATCTAACCTGATAAACCTGGTTAAATTCATAGTGATTCATGACAAATGGGTAAAACTTTCCCATTGGAAACTTAGACTTCCAGTACTTAATTGGCAAGGTGAAGTGTTGTTTGGTAAGTTGAACAGTGAACTAACTCCCTCCCTCCCTTCCTCCCTCTGTCCCTTCCTTCCTTCTTTCCCTTCCCTTTCTGTGATTCTGAGAATGGAACCTTGCTGTGGGATGTTCTGTATGTCAAGTGTGTTGCTGATTAGTCAATAAATAAAACACTGATTGGCCATTGGCTAGGCAGGAATTGTAGGCGGGACAAGGAGGAGAATAAAGCTGGGAAGTGGAAGGCTGAGTCAGAGAAACACTGCCAGCCGCCATGATGAGAAACAGCATGTGAAGATGCCGGTAAGCCACGAGCCACGTGGCAAGGTATAGATTTATAGAAATGGATTAATTTAAGCTGTAAGAACAGTTAGCAAGAAGCCTGCCATGGCCATACAGTTTGTAACCAATATAAGTCTCTGTGTTTACTTGGTCGGGTTTGAGTGGCTGTGGGACTGGCGGGTGAGAGAGATTTGTCCTGACTGTGGGCCAGGCAGGAAAACTCAAGCTACAGAACCTAGTACCTCATACATCCAAAGCAGTGCTTTACACTAAGCTTCCCCTCCAGTCCTCATCAACTCTTTTTGCATTATTAATTTCACTGCTGATGTTTTTAGAGGTACCCCTCCCCAGAAGGTTGTCACTATTTCAGAGCCAGTGGGAGGAACACAGTGGATTCTCCTTCCTTACCTTTCTTTTCCAGATTGCTTTTCTACACTCATATCGACAGACACAACAACCCAAAGAAACTGGAGTCTTAAATGACAAAATACAAACACAATCCCATCCCTTTGCCTCTGTCTCCAGAGAGAGCACTGGAAGAAAAATACAGAGTGGGCCACTTTACTTTTCCTTGAAATCGGAAAAGTATTTGTTTTCTCCATTAGGAGGAACAAAAACCATGGAAAAAAGAGCCACAAGCAATCAAGACTTACAAACTCAGTCTCGGAAAACATGCAGCTGAGTGGAGTTTGAAACACTGAGACATACTAACAAGGCAGATAGGAGGCGGGCTGGCTGGGGGAGTGATTTGTCAACCAGAGTCCTTGGCACAGCTGCTTCTGAGAGGGAAATTTAGGATTCTAGGCAAGGCAGTTGCTATCTCTCTCCCCGCTTCTCCTCTCTCAATTTGCCTTAAGTTTTGACAAGCCGTTTAGTAAATTATGATACAGATCTTCGCCGTCCTGGTCACAGGTTTGTTTGTGTTGTGTGATCACATAGCTGCCTTCCCACCCACTGTTTCCTGCCCTTGCGTCTTGGCTGGCAGGTGATCTCAGTCTGGTAGCCTTCCCACCCACTCTTGGTCTCCCACAGCCTGGTTCTGCCCTTCCCCAGGGCCTCCTGAGTCCACAGAGCTTTAGCAATGCTGAAATGACAGGTGTTGCTCTGTGGACAACACAAGAGGCCCCCTCCATGTCATGGGAAGAAACTACTGTTTCACAGGATCTGGGCACCTTTGAACACATCAACAGCATGCTGCCATCACCTGGTGGTGAGATTTTTGTCTTCACTTTGATCAAGAGTGCGTTTGTCATAAGGAAACACACATAATCCCACTGTCCCCTGGCTGTCCTCTCTTACTCTTCCCATCCCTGAGATCTCTGCTCACCCCTTACAAGGGTTTCTGTGTGCCGTTTACCAGCTTCCTCCAAACTTGGATTTGACTTTCGAAATCTAGCTTCCACTGAGGCAAATACATAAATAAAAAGCTTGTTTGCTATTCTGTCATTATGGCTTTCTCATCACGGCGTGGAATACTGAATAATGAAGATGCAAGCACCCATTTGTGGTCCTGTTGCAATCTTCCTTGTATAATTAATATCTATCATTAGAGGGAAGTCATAGCATTTGCAATCTGACGCAGCTTTCTCGAGAGTTTCCCGATGATTTCAAGATGGTTTAATATGCTGGCTCACCTGTTGCTTATAATCAGCTTTTATCAGATAAATAGGCTTCGAGATTTGGCACACTCTCCTTCACTACTCATCCTCTCTAAGGGCCTCTCAGAGAAGGTGAGGGAAGCATCATTCTTACAGCTCCTTTGCATAAAAAGGCTGCCTCTCCCTCCTCCTGTATCCCTGTCTCCCACCAGAAGGAAATACTGCATCTGTCCCATTCTAAGGGCATGCTTGCAGGATGGCCTTGTTATAAAGCACAGAGTCAGAGGCATATAAATCTAACACATACCATAAAGAGAACTTGTCTCCCACTAAGCTCAGGGCACTCAGCTTGAGCTCTCTGTTTCGTCCTATTTACGGAAACATGAGCCGTTCCTGACATTGAAAACAGCTTCACATCGTTTCTTATCTCTTCACGCAATTGTATAAAGCCAGAGAGAAAATGGGTCACACATTCACAGGGTTAATGCTTGCACAGGATCCTGCTCTTTGTCCTTGCTCTCTGGTAGCACAGGCAATTGCTAATCTCGTATATCATGACAATACCACCTCTTGAATTCCAATGCCCTCAAATACTTGCCATCGCTCATGGTGGGACAAAGGAGCAGAGAACACGCAGAGACCAGTGCAAATCCATCACCCCTGCTGCCTGGCAATTCAATGTCATGCCCTCCAATGACGGGTCAATGGCTCGGGCCTCACCTGTGAAGGATGGCCCATCTGTCATCTGGCAGAGCTTCCCCCTGCCCTGGAACATCATGGATGAGTAAGCTCATCCTAAAATGCAGAGTGTTAGTGCTCTGATTGCCTTCCCACAACCCACACGGTCCATTGCACAATGTCCTTATTTCTACAACCTCAGAACCCGCCTCCTTTTCTCCTGAAGGTGCAAGTTTCACTAGAGCAATGGTTGTGAGGAATGAGACAACATGCTGATGGAAGTCCCCAAAACACAGTTGACCCTTTGCGTGACATGATGAGGAGGTACATTCTCTACGCTGGATTCCAGAGAATGAAACCTTAATTTAGGAAGTAGGTGTCTCTTTCCCCTCCCCCTTCTCCCTCCCTTTCTTCCTCTTCTAATCTTTTCCTTTCTAATCTTCTATTTATTTATATTTATTTTTCAGACAGCGTTTCCAGGCAGCTCACACTGGTCTGCTCACTATGTATGATTCCTGATCCTCCTGCCTTCGCTTCCTCGTTGCTGAGGTTCCAGGTGTTATGGGGTGCGGGAAATCAAACCAAGACTTTGTGCATGCCAGGACCTTTTTACTTTTCCAAAATTCCTTTTTTTGGACCTTGTATGCCTAAGAAAAGTTCCTCTTTTATTTTGTTAGAAACAGGTTCTTAAAAAAATCATTCCATTTACTTATTTGTGTGTGATGGGAAGTGTGCAGGCGTGGTCAGAGGACAGCTTGTAGGTCCTTCCTGTCACCCCATGGGGTTCTGGGATTGAACTCCAGTCATCAGGCTTGGTGGGAAGCACCTTTACTTGCTGAGCGACCTCCCCTGCTCAGAAGTGAGTCTGGTAAAAAGTGTTACCAAGATGAGCTGCTGTGTAGGTAAGAGTGCAGATGTCCACCTGAGTCTATCCCCACCCCCACCTCCTTGTTGGAGGAGGAACTCAGGGTCAGGGTCTCGTGCATGTGGGGTAGACACTCTACCACTGACATACATTCCCAGCCTTTGGTTCTCTTTTCCCTACACTGTAATAAAAATAAGGGTACTTAAAATTTCTAACCATTTTCCCCCACTCTCAACTCCCAAATGGGAATAATAGTATTTATCTCGAAGTTTTCATGAAGGACTCTGTGATGATGCCATAGAAAGCAGAAGCCCAGAGACCAAGAATAGGGAGAAATCCTGGATCCATACCCTGAAACCTACAGGACATTAGGCAAATGTTTAACATTTCAGGAGTTGGGGGATTTCCCATCAAATAGAGAAAACTTCCTATTAGAATAGTTTTTGGTTAAGGATTAAAATAATGTATATCTTTAAGTGATTTGTTATATCACAGTTAACCAGTAACCATTCGCTTTCTTAAGTTAAATTGTTAAGGACAACATGTAAGATTTAAAGGACAAACTTGGATAGAAATAGAGTTGAAATGAGACTGCATAATTTAACAGCTTTGTGGCCTCTCCGTGTGCAAATTAGGCAACTTTTGTTTCTGTCTTATCTACATTTTGACACATACATTTCCCTGTGAGTTTCAATTCATGTGCATAGCCACAGGGACGTGTCCACAGACAGACCTTTCTTCTACCCAGAACTCCCCTCCTTCCCCAGGCACCTCTCCCCCCCTGAAAGCCATTTTAGTGTCTCTTTCCTGCTTTTCTTCTTTCCTTTCCCCATCTCTGGTCTCCTCTATTTTTCTCTTTACTTCTAAAGCAGTGACCCATGGAAAAAAAATCAGGCATGGTGGTGCATGCTTATAATTCCAGTGCTGGAAATGTGGAGGCAGGTGGATCCCATGGGGCTTGCTGTGGCCAGTCTAGCCAAACTGGTGAGCTCCAGATTCAATGAGAGAGAGACCCTATCTCAAAATACAAGGTCAATAGTGCACTTTTAATGGTGCACCGATGCTGACCTCTAACCTCCATGTGCACACACCATACTTGCACACGCCCTTGTCCACACCTATACTTCCCATGAGCACATGCACACAATAGCTGCTCATTATAACTAACTAATGGTCGAATTACTGAAAGTATCTCATACGGTGAACGAATTATCCTTTCCCCTAAACTCCTCTGGGCAATGTTCCATAAGTCACTTGTCTAACTGTCTAGACTTCAGAGAAGGCATATGTAAACACATATGTGGACATTTCCTTTCTAGATAATGAGAGCATTCTAGAGATAATGATCTGCAGCTAGTGACTTGTCTTTGTTACACACTTCTCTCCATCCGGGGGCTATAGCTCTACTTCCTTCTCAGTGTGCAGATGGGCCATCATGTATTTAACCGTTCCTGGAGGGACATTTGTGTTAGCTGTATCTTTATGTTATATTCCATTGCACAGCAATTGACAATCTTCTGGATGTCTTTGTCCTATGTGTTTCTAAAAGAAGCCCTCCAGAAGCATGGTGGCCCAGTCAGAGGTTATGATGACTTTTGCTTGGTCGAACAGTTGCATATCACTCTCCATAAAGGCCCCAGCATCCTAGTGGATGGGGATGAAAGTGTTCATTCCCCATACTTTCTTCTTAAAAGATGATTACTGAGTCTGACACAAAGGCTCTCAAGGGACAGTACATATCTCTATACATCCACTTTGTCTGTGATGCACTGAGTTAAAGAGACAAGTTAGGGAAAAGCAGGGGTGGGGTGTGTTGAAGATGTAGCTCAGTTGGCAGAATGCTTGCCTCTCCTCTCATGCCCTGGGTCCAATCCCCAGCACTGCATCAACTGGGTGTGGTCATGCATCAACTGGGTGTGGTCATGCATCAACTGGGTGTGGTCATGTATCAACTGGGTGTGGTCATGCATCAACTGGGTCTGGTCATGCATCAACTGGGTGTGGTCATGTATGCCTGCACTTCCACTGCTTGGGAAGTGGAGACAGGAGGGTCAAAAGTTCAAGACCACCCTTACTGCATAGAGAGTTTGAGACTAGCCTGGGCTAGATGAGACCCTTGTTAAAAACAAACCAACAGAAAATTGAAAACTAGAGGGAAATGTAAGCCGCTCTGCTGGTCCTCTGTGCTGTGCATCGCTGGCTTGTTGGTGGGAGTAGAAAAGCACTAGGGCAGCTTGGGGAGGTTGGACCATCGTGCTCGCTGATCTGAAGGGTCGCAGTCTGGCCCCAAATGGTGTCAGGTGGAGACATCATGCTCCTGATAGAGACACTTGGGCTCGATGCTATCAAGGGTCAAGACTTCCTTGAACAGGATTGGAGGTGGAAGAGGTGAGCCAATATGCTCAGCAGGGGGCCAAAGTTAGAGGGGGAAAGCCCGCAGGAGCCCGGAAGAGCCCTTCACAGCTGCTTCCCGGCAACCAACTGGAGTGCCTTCTTCACGCTTTCAGAGTGGAATTATGTACTTAGTTGGATGACTTAGTTCATTTTTTCCCCTTTTATTTCAGTTTCAGGAGTCCTAAAGAGGAGAACCTAGCCTAACTCTTTCACTGCTCTGTTAGCAGCCCTGAGAGAGGGCCAAGGGGATGCTTGGTAAGGACCAGCCACTTCCTTGTCCGTCACAGCATAGAAACTGCCATGTACATAATACCCTTTCCTTCATTCAGTGGACTGTGCTTCCAGGAGTAGTTTTAGCAAAATAGACAGGGAAGTGCCGAATTTCATAAGCCTGCCCAGCCTGTGCAGCCCCCGACGCTCCCCACCCTCGTGACTGGTCCATTTGGTACAGTCCTCAAACCCACACTAACACATCATCACTCAGGGTCTACAGTGAGTATCAAGGTCCGCTCTTGGGATTGTAGGTTCTGTGGCTTTAGACGAATGAATGACAAGTATCCTCTGATATGAGAGCCCACTGAGGTTTACACATATATGTCAATTTGTTAAGGGGTACAATGGGGAAACAGACTCACTAATACAAAACAAGGTAGATGTGCTGTGGATCCGCTGCTGATCCAGCTTCCATTCTCCTCAAGGCAGACGGACCAACTGCAAGCCGCTTTCCGCTGCCTCACCCGGTCTCCTCACCCTGAGCTCGACCCTCTCTGTCTCCCTTCTTAAGCAGTCACACACACAGACAAGACTCCCACAACAATCCTCCCTCACAGAGTCACACAAAAGTTTCACAGCCTTCAAAACAATGGTAACTTAAATTTTTTTTTTTAAAAAAGTATCCTTTGCTTTTTTTTTGTTTTGTTTTTGTTTTTTGGTTTTGGTTTTTCGAGACAGGGTTTCTCTGTGTAGCTTTGCGCCTCTCCTGGATCTCACTTGGTAGCCCAGGCTGGCCTCGAACTCACAGAGATCCGCCTGGCTCTGCCTCCCGAGTGCTGGGATTAAAGGCGTGCGCCACCACCGCCCGGCTAGCCTTTGCTTTTAGAATTCAAAATTGTTTAAGAGAAGAAAAGAACACCCTTTGCTGTCCATAGCAGAAAGCTTAGTTGGATGCTGAACGCTAAGAACTCACGATCCAGAGTAGCCCAGACCTGATACTACGTCAGCATCCAAGAGATGACAGAAAGGCCAGGAGAGAGGCTCCGTGGTGGAACACTTGCCTAAACACACGCTCCAGGCCCTGGGTTTGATTCCCCAGCACTTCCCCTCCCCAAGAGAAGACGGGGGGGGGGGGGGGGGGGGGGGGGGGGGGGGGGGGGGGGGGGGGGGGGGGGGGAGCAGGACAAGCCTGCAGGAGCCTGGGGAGCTCTAGGGAAGGGATTTCCATTAGAAGCCAGTGGTCGTGGGGCTTAGGAATCCCAGGAAGGAGTTTCTATGTTAGCTTGAGTAAACACAGGGAACACGAGTGACTAGGTGTTGACATGACACGTGGAGGCTGGGATCTTGTGACTCCTGTGTTGGCTGAAATGGCTCCTGAAATGGGGTTAATCCTCCAGCAGATGAGGGTAGATAGCTGTGGTGGTATTTTACTTGTACTGAAATGTGATTTTAATTGTATGTTAATAAATAAAGTTGTCTGGGGGTCAGAGCTATTGGAGTCATAGCAAGTGCGTGGCAGCGGTGGCGCACGCCTTTAAGGACCTGGAGGGCGGTACATACAGGCAGTGACGAGGCAGTCACATGTTTGGGTTTACAACCAATGAGAAGGCAGAACAGAAAGACTATAAAGACATACACACACAGGAAATAGGTCCTTTTTCGGAGAGCTCTCTTGGCTGGAGAGGATCCCTGAATCAGGAAGGGTGAGGCTCTTAGCTCTGACCTCTTGGCTTTCTTCTCTGAATTGGCTCTGTGTTTCTTATTTTATAAGACCGTTGGTAATATCTACAGATAGCTTTCCCCCAAAGTTTGCCAAACTCTAAGGTTAAGCACAGTCCATACACTATCAGCCTTTTACCATCGTAGGAATGAATCACAATTATCGTGAGGAAATTAAAACCAAGGTTAGACCAAGTTAAGAAATAATTCAAAACAGTTTAAGAGAATCAGCAAGATCTATGATGTGTACCTAAGTAGTTCTTTCTCATTAAATCTTATTTCGGATGGTTTTAGTATTGTTAACATTCATGTGTGGGGGTGGTTTATGTTTCATCTGTAGAGATGGTCATTGTAATGTTGTAATACTGCAGACACGGACATTCTGGAACTAGAACTCAGAGTACTGCCTAAGGAGTTAATCATCATTGTGGGGTGAGGAACTCCTATGCTGAGTCCCCTTAATGGGCACCACCACTGCCTGGTGGCCCTTGGTGATGCGTAGAGTCCAAAGCCCTAAAGGAGAGTATGTCTTCTGAGGAACTTTCTCTGAAACATGGTTTAGTTATTACATGGCCCGAGAGGAGAAGGGGTCTTATACATGTTGAGCATCGCTCTACAACAGCTACCAGTCCACTGCCTCGGATCTTATCCTCTCAGATGCTCAGTGTAGTACACGAATTAATTGCCATTTTGCCGATGAGAAAATGGAAGTACAGCAAGGTTAAATGGCTTCCCCAAAATCGGAGAAAGGAGTCTGTGGGAGCTCCACGGGGTCTACTTCACCTGAGGACCCAGCATCCCCAAGGTTCTCACTGCCTGAATTTTGTATTTTCAAAGGTAGGGGCATGCTGGTTTATGATTTTTTTTTTCTGGTGGTGGGAGATTATGATCTGGAACTTATACCCATGTTGAAAAAGCTCATTTGGGAATCGTTTAAAAATTATTAAAATTATGCCGGGCAGTGGTGGCGCACGCCTTTAATCCCAGCACTCGGGAGGCAGAGGCAGGTGGATCTCTGTGAGTTCGAGGCCAGCCTGGACTACCAAGTGAGTTCCAGGAAAGGCGCAAAGCTACACAGAGAAACCCTGTCTTGAAAAACAAAAAAAAAAAAAAACAAAAAAAAAATTATTAAAATTACATTTCTTGATTTATTGGGGGAAGGAGTTGGTGGCATTCCATAACACATGTGAAGTCGAGGACAAGCGTGTGGGAGTTGGTTCTCTCCTCCTGCCCTGTGAGTCGCAGGGAATTGCAGTCAGGATGTCAGGCCCACATCCTCTGGTGGCCCACATCCTCTCTGGTGGCATACATCTTTACCCCTGGAGCCATCTTACCGGCCTTCAATTGGAAAGAATTGAAGAGAAGTGATTGGGCTGCTGAGATGGCTCACCAGGTAACGGCACCCGCTGTTGAGCCTGAGGACTCCAGTCACCACACAAGCATTGTTGGGTTGACACGTGCCCTCAAAGACCTTAAAAGGCTATGTAATGCTAAAATGCCTTTACTGAAACAAGACTTTACTCTCCTGGAAACAAAGGAAAAGATCAAATAATGAAAAATTGACAGCCCTTTTACCTGATCTTTCTCTTACCTTAAAGATTTCATCCTTGATTTTTTTTAAAAAAAATTCTTTTATTTATTCTTTGTGTCTTTCACATCATGCAGCTTGATCTCATTCATTTACCTGTCCTTTCATGTCCACCCTCTGCCCTTGCAACACCCCTCCAAATAAAATAAAATAAAATAAAATAAAATAGATAAAAAAGAAAAATCATCTCAACA
Source organism: Peromyscus californicus insignis (assembly GCF_007827085.1). Classification (NCBI taxonomy): domain Eukaryota; kingdom Metazoa; phylum Chordata; class Mammalia; order Rodentia; family Cricetidae; genus Peromyscus; species Peromyscus californicus. Next base: position 11,529,339 of record NW_026294469.1, read on the forward strand.
TAGACGCTATAGTGTGACACAGTGAGTCACACAGTAAACCCTTTTATCCATGTCTTTTTACTTGCTAGTGTTCATTGCAGAGACACTGGTCTGGTTCGAGGCCTCTGGTTTCTGCTACACTATTAATGATGGGCCCTCACTGTAACTCCTCTTGATTATCCTGTTGTTGCCCTGTGTTGTGGAGATCCTGCAGCTTTGAGTCTGCAGGATCCAAAAGGTCCCTTCATGTGCTCCAGCAGATCACAGATGGGTTGGGCCAACACATAAGCCTGGTTCTGGGCCTGGGTAGTTGCAGGGTTGGTCAGCCCACCAGCTCTCCCTTGTCCACACCACCAGGGTGAGCTCTCTTGCATTGTCCTGGCTAGTTTCACCCCTTGCAGCAAAGAGCAGGGGGTGGGGCCTGTTCTCCTGCTTTCATGCCCTCTGGGTTAGTTCTCCCACACCTACACCATAAGGGCTGGCTCTACTGTGTTGCCCAAGCGAGGCATAGGGACTACTCTTCCTGAGTGCTGCAGCTGAGGAGGAGCAGGGCCAGCTCTCCCACTCTTAGGACCTCAGGACCAACTCTCCCAGCTGACACAGGCAGCGGTGTGGGTGGGGCCATCTCTCCCTGACCCAACCACCATATGGCAGATGGGGGCGGGGCCATCTCTCTCTGACCCACACCACCATATGGCCGATGGGGGCGGGGCCAGACCTCTCACCCTCATATTCTTGGGGCCAGCTCACCTGCACCCCTGTCAGTAGGGTCAGCTCTACTGTGGACCCACGTGAGGTGCAGGGCTCACTTTCCTGAGTGCTGCAGCTGATAAAAGGGAGGGTCAGCTCCCTTGCCAGCTGGAGGTGGTAGGGGCAAGAGGGGAGGGCATCTTTCCTTCGCCCCCACTCCTACACCACAGATGAGGGAGGTGATTCCAGCTATGCCCCTTTCACACTCTCAAGGCTGGCTCACTAGTGCCCCTGTTTACAGGGTCAACTCTTCTGTGGTGCCCAGGTGAGGTACAGGGCCTGTTCTCCAGAGTGCTGCAGCTGGTGAGGAGTTGGGTCAGGTCTCCCACCTGCTGCAGGTGGCAAGGGGCGAGGGGAGGCACCTTTCCCTCACCACGTGACTGGCACGACCTCTTTTCGTTTCCCCATGCCCTCAGGGCCAGCTCCACCTTGCCCCTGCAAACAGGGTCAGCTCTACTGTGCTGCCCAGGTGAGGTGTAGGACCCTCTCTCCTGAGAGGTTCAGCGGGTGAGGGGCAGGACCAATTCTCCCCAGTGTTACAGCCAGTGAGGGCGTGGGGTTAGCTCTGCACAGCCCTGTCTTCTCCGCCTTCTCGGTGGTATCAGGAGTCATAGACATCAACACAGACCATGGCTGCATCAGGGCCATGAACCCAGACATGGGCCTGGGCTGTTCCCCAGACATCACCATGGCCCTGGGTGGCAATCAAGTCACTCGTGTCAGCCCACTCCTCACTGCTTTCGCCTCTTCAGATATGCCTCTGTGCACAGGACATGAACCATTCTGTCTCTCTCCCATACCACACCATGCATTTGCCCCACACCACTGGTCTCTCTGCTCAGTCTGCCATGGCTCTAGGAAGGACCCTGCTTCCTCCTCAGAGCCCAGGGTACTTCACCCCAGGCCTGCGTGTGTGGTTCTGGTCGTCCCTTTCCATCTGTTACAGTGCTGGGCAGGATCCTGCTTCCAAGGATCACAATGGTGTCCGACTGCCTGGCACCCGATGTGCTGGGCAGACTTGTGTGTGAAATTCTTCCCACTCTAAGTCTAGAGACCTGGGATGGAGTTGTGTTTGTCCTTCTGGGTCGCCAGGCTTAGAAACACCAGGTGGCTTGTGGGTGAAATTCTTCCCGCCCCAAGTCTCATCCTTGATTTTCAATGCCTTTTGTTTAACATTAAGGCTCTGATAGTAGTCCACTCTCTCCTGATGACCCTACCTACTCACCCATGGTTTCCGTCACCTGCTACTTTACTAATTCCCAGGCTTCCCTCCTATGTTGCAGACTCCACCAGTATCCACCCCAAACCCCGCAACCTAGCCTTTTCACCTCTGCCATTGGACGTGTTTAAAATGCAAAGTAGATGCTTATTCCCACTTGAAAATCCAACTGGCTCGTCCTGCAATTGATAATCTGCACAATAACGGAGGCTAAAGAGCCAAAAACCCTCTGCTGGAGCCACAACTCCATCACTTGGTCATAGGATCATGATGATACAAGGTGTTACTAAACCTCTGTGAACGTTTCCTCTCTGTAAGATGGGGTAGGGTGACTGTAGTATTGTCGCATCGGACTTTTGTTAGAATTAAGTATCGGTAAGTAGCATGAAACAGTCCCCGTACGTGTGTGTGTGTGTGTGTGTGTGTGTGTGTGTGTGTGTGTGTCTAGAATTGTTTGTTAACTAAATAAAGTTTAAGCACAGAATATGCAAATTCTGCAGGGAGCTCTCTGCTCCATGCCTGCTTTTCCATTTGCATTTATTTCCCTTTGTGTACATGGGATATACCTCCAGGCCTTGGCATTGTTGGCACATGGTTATTTTCACTGTGGTCTCTGAAAGACTCCTACTTACGTATGTCTAAGGTTCATCCTCGGGTTACCTCCTGTGTGAGAACTCTGAGAGAGTCCGGCTTCTCTGTGCTCCCCTGTACAGACTTCTGACACTGTGCCACAGCATCGTTGTCTATAAAATTCATGTCTGAAAACCTTGTCTGTGTACACACACACACACACACACACACACACACACACACACAAGAATAGGACAAAACAGCAGCAACAACATGACTTCCCTCCCTTATCTCATCACGTTTTCAGCAAGTTTATGATGTTAGGTTATACTCATAGGTATTCTTGGCTGCATAAGGCTGTAAGTGGGGCATATCTGACTCCATTACCACACTTGATACATTTTTGCAACCTTTGTTTACAAATGTGTCTAAACCTGAAGGAATGTCAGGCCTCAGAGGACAAGAGCCTCCACTGTCCCTTCTCATTGTTCCCAGGCAGTGTTGGGCCAGATATTTCCTGTGGATGTTCTTTTTGTTCTTGTTTATCAGATTGCAGTTAGACGGACTGAAAAAGTTAGTCCAACCTCATTTCTTTTTTTAACAGGCAGACACACTGAAGACAAGGGACAAAGAGCCTTGCTGGAGGTTTCCTTACAACAGCGAGACTGGAAACTGTTTCTCCCTCCCTGTTCCTTCCTTCTTCTCTGCATTATGCATGGGAATCCTATTCCTGGCTCTGCCATGAGTCGTGGACCAAGTGACAGACACGTGCTCACCTGTGTCTGCCAGTTTAATGTATTTATGGGAACTTAGGCTAGAAGACACTATAACCCAGAGAACACACTCCACCTGGTGGCGATTACCTGAACTTCAAGGTCCTCTCATATTGGTGGTGACTTGTCCCCAGGGGTTATCTTCTGCTCTCCTTTCTTGCTTATTTTTGTGTGTGTCTTCTTTTGTATGCTCAGTAAATGTGATTTCCTTGAGTTAGTGGCCCTCTTATCCCACATGCTCTCTCCAGGGGTAAGGGAATTAATTCACGTGCTATCTACATGCTGTGCCCCCCCCCCCAACTCCTCCCGATTTTCTGTATAATCAGAGTATCTCTCCTATGCTGATTTAGGGACTTCACGTACATTAGCACAGTCTGGTCATTGCCCTTCCCAGGGAGGTCATTGTTACTGTAGTCTGTGACTGGTGCCGCCTGGGGTTGGGCAGTGCACGCAGCAGAATGAACACTACAAAGTAGCCTTCAGGGATCTCAAACGTGACATGGTTCCAACTGAACTGATTACTGCTTCTCTGGAAAAAATTTCTGATCCTGTGTTCTTATGTCAAGGTGATATACTCTTAATTCCTTTGTTGCTGCTAACTCTTCCTGGGTTATGTACTCAGGGATTAAGCCCTCTGCAATCTGCAGCCTGATAATGCTGTGATCACTTGTTCATCTCCACTCCAACCTTTCTTATTGTTTTAAGGAAAAATGTTTGGGTTGGACGTATATGGACACATAATTATATCTCTTTAAAAACATATTTATTTGACTTGTATGTGTGTGTGCCTGAGTGTATGTGTGTGCACCATGTGCGTGCAGGAGCCTATGGTGCCAGAAGAGGTTGATGGGTCCCCTGGAACTGGAGTAGTCCTAGGCAGTTTTGAACAGTGACGTGGGTGCTGGGAACTGAACTCAGATCCTCTGCCAGAACACCTAGTGCTCATAACAATTGAGCCATCTTTCTAGTCCCAATTGTACACTGTATAGCGATCAAATCATGGCATTAAGTGCCTCCTCAACACGCACACCATTTCTCTGGTGTGAGCCCACTAATAAACCATTCTAGTTTCTCAAGTATACAGCTGCAGCAGTGTTGACCCTGCTCACCTACCATACTGTTTAGCACCAGACCTTCTTGTAGACAGACTTTTCTTTGGGACGCCAGCACACAAATAACGACAGGGAGATTTATTATTGATTATGAATGCTTGTCCTTAGCTCAGGTGTGTCCCACTAGCTCTTATAACTTAAATTAGCCCATTTATATTAACTTACATTCTTTCACATGGCTTATTACCTCATCTCTTCATACTGTCCATCCTGTTTCCTCTGCGTTTGGCTGGTGACTCCACCTTTCTTCTTCCCAGCATTCTCTCTCTTCCCAGAAGTCCCACCTATTTCTCCTGCCTAGCTATTGGCCATTCAGCTTTTTATTACACCAATCACAGCAATACACCTTCACAGTGTACAAATACCCACAACACTTAATCTTCCTGCCCAACTTCAATTCTGTGCCTGCTGGCCAATCTGCCTCTCTCCTGCCTCATCCTTGCCAGTCTTTGGTACCCTGCCTTAGCTGCTCCCATCTTATAGCTCAGGCCTTCATTATCATGCTCTACCACAGTGTTCTCACTGAGCTTCCCAAGCCTTGTACAATCTGGATGTAAAAATATACATTTGGTCATGCCGCTTATCTGTTGAAAACCCCCAATACTGTTTTCTGTTGCCTCCAGGTGAAGTTTAAATTCCCTGAAGTGATCAGAAAGTTCTTGAAGAAGACCTGGGCCTTGATATCCTGTTTGGGTCCCTTCTCCCTTTTCCTACTCTGACTCATTCTTAGTAAAAGCCAAACATTTTAATAAATTTAGCTTAAAGAGTGAACACAATTGTATTAGTAACCTATGACCTGAGCAGCAGCTTGGTCTGCAGAGTGGAAGCATGCCCTGTTGGGCTGGGCAGAACAGTTGATTTTTATAAGGCAGCTAAAGCAGGAAAAGGAACTAATTTTTTTTTTTTAAAGAGGCAAAGCAGGGGAGATATTCCTATCTTGTTGGTTTGGGTTGACTATGTTTTTCCTTATTAGTTAGCAACAATCTATATTTTTTAAAAAAAGAAAACCATTTGTTGGGACGTTTTCCTGCTTCCTTAAGGCTTGAGTTTTATTGTGTGGCGCTTAGCAGGATTGACCCCATTTTGTGTGTTCTGCTGGGTTCTAGTGAAGAAGCTCAATCTGAAGTAATTGGCCTCCAGTGAATTCTCCGTAATGCTCTGTTATGGTTATGTTTACATTATTGTCTCCAAAATACCTGACAGAGACAACTAAAGGGAGGGTGTATTTATTCTGGCTACAGTATCAGAGCCATTTCAGTCCATCCTGGTGAGAAGGCATGGTGGTGGCCCCTGTCTGTGGTGGAAGGAGGTGAGGGGTGGTTGTCTACACCGTGGTGGAAGGAGGTGAGGGGTGGTTGTCTTCATGGTGACGCAAGGAGATGAGGAGATGGTTGTCTTCACAGTGGTGGAAAGGAGATGAGGAGATGGTTGTCTTCACGGTGGTGGAAGGAGGTGAGGAGGTGGCTGTCTACATGGTGGTGGAAGGAGGTGAGGGTGGTTGTCTTCATGGTGACGCAAGGAGATGAGGAGATGGTTGTCTTCACAGTGGTGGAAAGGAGATGAGGAGATGGTTGTCTTCACGGTGGTGGAAGGAGGTGAGGAGGTGGTTGTCTTCATGGTGGTAGAAGGAGGTGAGGAGATGGCTGTCTACATGGTGGTGGAAGGAGGTGAGGAGGTGGCTGTCTACATGGTGGTGGAAGTAGCCCTATCTGTCGTAGAAGGCGATGGGGAGATGCCTTGTTTACATCGTGGACTGAGACAGGCATATCCCTCAAAGGGCCTCGTGACCTGCTTGTACCAGTCAGTCCTCACCTCTGAAAGGGTCACAGCCCTTCTAAACAGCACCGGAAGCTGGGGCCTCAAAAGTGGGTCTATTAGGGAAGCATGAGACTTTGCTCTCACACTCTCACTATATTCCCCTTCCTCCATTATGCTTGGCTGGCTCTGACTGGCCTCTCAAGGCCCAACTGGGCCATCACTTCTCACAGGTCATATCTGTTGATCGGGATGCCCCTCTTTCGTTTATGGAAGCTGTTACTGTCCTTCCTACAAAGTCTTTTCTTATTATATTGTAGCTCAGCAGCTCCTCCCCTGCCCCATTAGATTTATTGCCTTTTGGTTTAGAATACTTTTCATTCAGTTATTATTCAGGTTTATTCAGAGGGCTTAACATCTCTTCAAGCACATAGTAGGTGATGAGTAGATTTCTTTTTGGAGGAAACAAATGTGAGTGAATGAGAATGTCCCCCATAGGCTTGTATCTTTGGACACTTGGTCCTTAGTTTGTGGAACTGTTTGGGGGAAGAGTAGGAGGTGTGATCTTGTTGGGGGAAGTGTGTCATAGGGGCGGGCTTTGGTGCTTCAAAGCCTTCCACCATCCCTAGTGCTTTCTCTCTGCTTCCTGCTTGTGGGTCAAGACGTGGGCTCTCCATTGTTCCTGCTGCCATGCCTTTGCTGGGCCACTGTGGACTCGGACCTTCTGAAGCTGTGAGCCCAGTTAAGCCTGTCTTCTTTATGTTGCCTTAGTGATGTTGTTTTGTCACAGCAGCAGAAAAGTAATGAAGATAAAACAATAAATGAGATAAACTATTACAAAGATAGTTTGTGATTTCAAATCTTCAAAGTGATGGCAGATGCCAGATATTTTATCAGAAGGACAAAAAGGTATGATGGATACTGTACTATAGAAGTGACAGTGTCCCCAAGAAAGACATGGGGATCGCCCAACGACGGAGAAATGGATGAGATCTACATGAACAGCCTGGACATGAGTGGGAGTAATGAAGGGCGAGGTCGAGGGAAAGAGAGCTTGGGGGAGCGGGAGATCCCAGCTGGATCAAGAACAGAGAGGGAGAACAAGGAATAGGAGACCATGGTAAATGAAGACCACATGAGAATAGGAAGAAGCAAAGTGCTAGAGAGGCCTACAGAAATCCACAAAGATACCCCCACAATAGACTGCTGGCAATGGTCAAGAGACAGCCCGAACTGACCTACTCTGGTGATGGGATTGCCAAACACCCTAATTGTCATGCTAGAAACCCCATCCAATGACTGAGGGATCTGGATGCAGAGATCCATGGCTAGGCCCCGGGTGGAGCTCCGGGAGTCTAATTAGCGAGAAAGAGGAGGGTTTATATGAGCGAGAATTGTTGAAACCAAGGTTGGATAAAGCACAGGGACAAATAGCCAAACGAATGGAAACACATGAACTATGAACCAATGGCTGAGGGGCCCCCAACTGGATCAGGCCCTCTGAATGGGTGAGACAGTTGATTGGCTTGATCTGTTTGGGAGGCACCCAGGCAGTGGGACCAGGTCCTGTGCTCAGTGCATGAGTTGGCTCTTTGAAACCTGGGGCTTATGCAGGGTCGCTTGGCTCGGCTTGGGAGGAGGGGACTGGGCCTGCCTGGACTGAGTCTACCAGGTTGATCTCAGTCCTCGGGGGAGGCTTTGCCCTGGAGGAGGTGGGAATGGGGGGTGGGCTGGGGGGAAGGGGAGAGGGGCGGGAGGGGGGAGAACAAGGGAATCCGTGGCTGATATGTAGAACCGAATTGTATTGTAAAATAAAAGAAAAAAAAGAAGTGATAGGGTCCAAGAAAGCAATACCAGGCTTCATGCTGTCCAATGGTAGAGGGTCCTGTCTGACTTGAGAGCCTTCAGAACACTCCAGTCAGAAGTCTCCACACTCAAATATTCAGTTACACACTCAACTTCTTCTTCTTCTTCTTCTTCTTCTTCTTCTTCTTCTTCTTCTTCTTCTTCTTCTTCTTCTTCTTCTTCTTGTTCTTGTTCTTGTTCTTGTTCTTCTTCTTGTTCTTCTTGTTCTTCTTGTTCTTCTTCTTCTTCTTCTTCTTCTTCTTCTTCTTCTTCTTCTTCTTCTTCTTCTTCTTCTTCTTCTTCTTCTTGTTCTTCTTCTTCTTCTTGTTCTTCTTCTTGTTCTTCTTCTTCTTCTTCCTTCTCCTCCTCCTCCTCCTCCTCCTCCTCCTCCTCCTCCTCCTTCTCGTCCTCCTTCTTCTTCTTTTGGAGGGAGCAGGGGGAATGTATTACTATATAGTACTGGCTGGCCTTGAATTCACAGAGATCCACTTGCTTCTGCTTTCCAGGTGCTGGGATTAAAGGCATGCGCCTTTACTCAGAGAATTCAACCCTTCTACTTTAAAGCCTTGCCCTCAGTTTACCTGGAACAGCTCTTGCCCTCACACTCCCATCTTGAAAACAGAGGTGAGAGTCTGGTGCGATTACACCCACTCTTCCAATGAACAGCTGTAATACAGAACCTGTATAAAGTGAGTGGCACTTGGCAGAGGACAGAAAGGTTATTTTAAAGTTGGATGAGGTGAAGGCATAAAGTCTGAATACTTCAAGATGGACAGCTTTTGTTGTTTGTTCGCTTCTCAGTACTAGCGTTCTAATCCAGACCCTATCTAAGCAAGAGTTTTACCCCTGAGCCACATCCACAGCCCAAGACAAATTTTGAATATTTTATGGTTTTGCATGGATTGGCCTTTGTGTGTGCATCCTGGAAAACTCTTTAGTTCTGCTGAATGTCTCTGGCTCCTAGACAAATCAATTCCCCTGATCTCCAAAGAGAAACAAATAAAATGAGTTAGTGAGAGTGTTTAAGACAGTATCACTCTTAGTGTTAAGGAAAACGGTCACAAAAATTGAGATTAAATAAATTTAATGCTCTCTGAAACTGTCAGCATTAAAATGACATATCAGAATGATATGCCAGGAAGTAACTTTAAAATTTCATAATTTCAATTAATTTTAATGACCTTAAGGATGTGAAGCACAAGGCTGAAGATTTCTTTGTGAAAACCTAAACTTGGATGAATACTTTAATAATTTCCATAGAATTTACAGTTTTCAAAACCAGTATTTAAATCAACTGTGTACATAAGCAGTAGGGTTTCAACTAGTACAGCTTGACTCTTCCTTCTGTCCTCCTAAAATAACACTGGAAACTCAGGAAATCCTGTTGCATCATCAACAAGGCCATGCAGGACTCCCTTCTTTTCGTAGTCCACAGCTCAGGAAGGACAACCTGGTTAGTGTACGTGCAATAATTTTTAGTATCAACTTTCTATTAGTGCTATTCAAATGAGGGCCTAACTCATTCCTATAACAACGAGAAAGAAAGAAAGAGTTGTACATGGATGTTTCTAGTACATGCCTTTGGCTAAAAAGACACAATTGATTCAAAGGACTTTCAGCTGCCCCAGGCCTTTGAGTGACCCAAGGATGGAGAGGAGGCAGGGCTGTCAGTATTCACTGAAGATGATCTCCTCTCTTGTCCTCCCTCCCTCTTCCTTCTGGAGGCAGATAAACGGTACAGGAAAGTGGATGTGATTGTGGGAGGGGGTGTGGAGGCTCTAGAAGGACAGGGTGGTTCAACGAACTAAGTTCACCATATGGGATGAGGAACTCACATACTCACACACACAACGGCTTCATGCAATGAAAGCAGGATAGGAAAACGTGTGGGGTAACAACCCAAGATGCAATGTTAAGTGTTTGGAAGGCACTGAAATAAAAGAGGCAAAGTGGTCTTTCTGGTTGCCATATGCTTGAAGAATTGTAACATTTGGACTATGATAGAGGCGAAATGAATGGAATTGCAAATCTTAGACAAAATGAAGAGCTATGTCACTCAAAATGAATGTTTAACAGCAACATGAAATGTAGGGGTTCACTATAAGCCTCACTGGAGAGGAGAAAATAGTCTCAAACTAGAGACATGTGGTGTCTACAAATATGAATGTGTCTGTCTATAAACAATACATTTTGAAAGTATTTTTGAAGAAAGACGTCAGCCCCCCAAGGTCTACAGTTAAAGAATGACTCACTTGTGAAAGAGGGACAGGCTTGTGACTTAGTGTTTTAACTTTTAGAGAAGGGCTTTACTCAGAATAGCCTGACAGACTTAGCAAGAATGACACCTTCTCTTTAGAACAGGGATGCTGTTGAATTCCTGAGGAAAAGTGGGCAGAGCTGATGCTTAAGCTTTTCCTCAGTGGGGCCTGTGAGAGGCAAGAATAAAGTCTCCATGACTTTTCAAATTAAAATGACATCAGAGGAAGTTATAACCCAAGTAGAGAGATGGCCATTCCATTCCAAGACTCCAAGATGGAGTCTTGCCTAGTTTGATGAAGACAGTTTACATGTTTCCACACAGCATGGAGGAATGCCAAGTGATAGGAAATTTTCCCATGCCATTACTGAACCTCCACATTGTCCCACTCCAATTTTGAGGGTTGTGTGGGCTATCTGTCTTGTCCTTCTCTCACAGCCTTAACCTTACAAATTGGATCACCAGGACAATGACATCAGCTTATTGACATCACTATTCTCCTAGGTACCCAGACTCAGTTTCTAAATCATTTCTTATATCTCACCTGACCTCATCTCTGAGGTCCCACAAGTCACTGGGCCTCCAGGGTTTTTTAGCGATATCTGAGCTTTGTCACATCGTTCCTTTGTCTAAAGCCACCTGAGGCCTAGTCCTCTTGTTGGGATTGCTACAGTCACTTCTAGAGGCACTCTGCTATGACAATAAAAGGCTTAGAAAACAAAAGGGTATCCATCATCTTTAATAAGTCTTCAAATGCTAATATTTTTAACATGTTGGATTGTCTAAAATTATCTGTATAAGTTGATCAAAAGCATATAGATATATGATAAAATTAGATAATTACTAAATACAAAATACAAGATGTTGTAGTTAACTCATCTCCAATGAGATGAACGAGGCAGACTTTATCTTTCATCGTCTTGCAGATCTACACACGACTATATTAACAATAGAGTGTGCAGGTGTTTTCTATTTCCTCTCTCACTTTTTATCTCTCTCTTTCCTACTTCCTTCTTTCTTTTTCCCACCACCTTGTGTACCCTACCCCATTTTTCTTCCTCTGTTTTTTCTTTTATAATCTCAGGTCTGTACTGAGAAACTAGCTGACAAAATTCTGGTAAGGGTAGGAATTTCACATAGGAATATCTAACCCAGTCATTTGAAGTCCCTCTAAGTTATATGCCCCCAAATCATCATCAAAAGTATTATTAATTGCTGAGTGGCTGGTGAACTCATGTAATTTTGGAAGTGGCCAGCACTAGAAACCATCTGATTTGCAGAGAGTTTGTTATGCAGTCATCAAATTCATTTAACTTTCAATAATTGGTGTGCTGACTAGTTTTATGTCAAGTTGACACAAGCTGGTCATCTGAGAGAATGGAGCCTCAATGGGGAAAATGCCTTCATAAAATCCAGCTGTAGGCAAGCCTGAATGGCATTTCTTTCAATTAGCGATTGCTGTGGGAAAGCCCAGCCCATTGTAGGTGGGATGACTCCTGGGCTGGTAGTCCGGGGTTCTATAAGAAAGCAGGCTATGCACCTCATCTGGGCGGCACAATAGAGCCAGTCCTGTTGGCAGATGTGTGGGTGAGCCAGCCTCAAAGTTGTGAGCATGGGAGAGCTGTCCCCATTACTCATCTGTCATGTGGTGGCAACTGCAGGTGAGAATCCCGTGTCCCCTCTTTCCCCTGACCCTGGGCAGGTGGGAAAGCTGCCCTGAGGTCACAAGAGCAGGAGATCTGTTCCTGCCCCTCATCAGCTCCAGCACTCAGGAGAGAGGCCACTACTCCACCGCGCCTGGGCAACACCTTAGAGCTGACCCTGACGGTGTAGGTGTGGGAAATCCGACCCTGAGGACAGGAGAGCTGGAGAACTGGCCCCACTCCTTGTTCATCCCTGCAAGGGGTGAACTTGTCAGGCTGATGCAGGAGAGCTCACCCTAGTGGTGAGGACAAGGAAGAGCTGGCAGGCTGACCAACCCTGCAACTACCCAGGCCCAGAACCAGTGTTAATGTGTTTGCCCATCTCAACATCCATCCCATCAATAATCTGCTAGAGCACAAGAAGGGACCAGTCCTGAAGACCCAAATCTGCAGGATCTCCACGACACAGGACAACAGCAGGACAACCAAGAGGAGTCCCAGTGAGGGCCCAGCATCGATGGTGTAGCAGAAACCAGAGTCCTCAATGACTCTTTGCAATGAACACTTGCAAGTAAAGATATATGGATAAAAGGGCTCACTGTGTGACTCACTGTGTCACACTACAGCTTCCATGATGAGACTGATTTTTTTTCCTTCAGTTTTCGTTTCTTTTCTTTTTTCTCTTAAATTTTATTTTATTTTTAGGGGGAAAGTTGCAAGGGCAGAGGGTGGATATGAAGGGACAGGGAAATGAATGGGATGGAAATGCATGATGTAAAGGACACAAAGGTTTTTTTTTTTTTTAATTAAAGAAAGCAGGCTTACAAAGCCATGGAGATCAAGACAGTAAGCAGCGCTCCTCCACGGCTTCTGCGTCAGCTCCTGCCTCCAGGTTTCCACCCTGTTTCAGTTCCTGTCCTGACTTCCTTCAGTGTTGGACAGCAATGTGGACAGGTAAGCCAAATAAACCCTTTCCTCCCCAACTTGCTTTTGGTCATGACGTTTCATCACAGCAAAAGTAACCATAACTAGGACCATTGGGAAGTGTGCTAAAAGCCTTTCTTATAACTTATCAGGTATTTTTTTCCTATTAGATTTTAGATTTCTAAGTTTCTTTTGTTTATTGACATAAATTACACAAAACTGGGGAGAAGCTTCTCATAAAACAGGGTGTTTCACAGGTCAGTAATTTACTCGCTGCTTCTGAACAGTGGTGTGCATTGATGCCAAATTAATTATCGAGGAAGTCGTCTCAAAGCTGACACTCTCAGGTGTCAGGTCATGACACCTGAAAATAATTATACAGAGATGTGGATAAATTATAATTTCATGATATGATAGAAAGCAATTTTTATAATTGACGGAATTAAAATGAGATTGAATTTTCAAACGAGGAGCCAATTCTAGTTAAATGAATCTGGCACTTGAGATGTTATTATATTAAGATGTATAGTTAAGATACATTTGTTTATATATTAATATTTGTGATATATTAAGCTATGTATTTAAGTTAGTATTTAAGATATGTGTCCTGGAACACCATCTTGTCACTGACAAGTAGAGTATATTTTAGCTTATGTTTTTGTAGAAGTTGATATATAAAATGGCATGGACTTTATTAATATAGGGCTTATAAAAGGCATATTAAATTAAACACTACACTAAATTAGAGTCTGAGTAAATGCTTCATTGTAGAATACATAACACAGCTTTATTTTTATTCTTTCGATTTTTCAAGACAGGGTTTCTCTATGTAACAGGCTGATTGTCCTGGAACTCCCTCTGTAGACCAGGTTGGCCTTGAACTCACAGAGAACTGCCTGCCTCTGCTTCCTGGGTGCTGGGATTACAGGCATGCACCACCACTGCCTGGCCTCTTATTTTTATCCTAACCCCAAAGTTCATGGAATATATAACCATAGAGTGAAAAATGTACACAGACATGTGGGATATTTGTATTTAAATGAAACAGAAATGTATACTTAGAGTATCTGTTGGGTGATGAAACTTTTCCTGGGGGAGATTCAACACACATTGCTCACCCCAGATAGGGTTCCCACAACAGACCAAAGTACAGATATAACCAAAGTTCAATTTGGAGAACCAGTGAGTTGGGTTTTCTTACAAGAGTATGGGTGGTGGAGGTTACTTACAGGAGCAGAAACACATCAAGAGAAAACTGCAGCACCAAGGTCCACACCAGCATAGGCCACTGCCGAGGACAATTTTAAGAGCCATGCCATACTGCCTGCCTGAGTTAAGTTTCTGTTGTCCAGTATTGAGCCACTAATCAGAAACTTTTGACATGCCTGGACAAGTCTTGAGTTATTAGAGAATAACTTAACATTTCTTTATCTTTCTGCTACAGTGACCATTAGTAACAATGTTTTGTGGTTAGGTTGCTTGGTTGGGTTGCTTGGCAACTCAACAGCCCCCTGATCTTTTCCCAAAGAAAGTTTCCTGGTCTGCTTCTATAAAACCTACCTGAGAAAAATAAAATTTTGCAGCTTGATCAGAATACTGTCTTGCTGTCAATTCTTTGTGTCTCTTGTACCTTCACTTGCCATTCCCCTTTCTAGGGTCTCTGCTGAAGATCCTGCTGGCCGGGATAGCCCACAACTCACAAATGCTGAGAATCTGGAGCACACTGTACAGCCTGCCGCTCAACAGGATGGAGAATACCCTTTCCAAGTGGTCTAACCTCTTCCAGGCAGCTTGGCTGGTCCTGCTTCTTCCAGGCAGCTCAGGGTCTTCTTTGCAGTTTTTCTCCTGAGAGTCTTCGTTGCTCGGTTCTTCAAGTATCAGAGGAACTCTCAGCTTTTATTGCTTAGTCTGTCCGAGAGGGGTCTAGTGAATCTGGTCAGTTTCAGGGACTTCCTGGAGCTATTTTGATTTGTTTACCTTCTTTCTTAAGGAGCTTCCATGAAGGATGGAATGTTTCAATCTTGGAGTAAACTGTTACACAGCAGCATCTAATCATGTCTTGGCAAATTTTAGCTAAAATGTGTTTTGCTACTCATGTGAATAATACAGGAAAATTTAAAATGTGAATTTATTACCCTATATTTCTTTGGCTCAAAGATATGCTGTCATGTTCAGTGGTTCTAAAACTGTGGGTGGTGACCTCTTTGCGGGGTCACAAATCAGATATCCTCCATATCATATATTTACATTACAATTCATAACATTAACAAAATCACAGTCATGAAGTAACAAAATAATTTTATGATTTGGGGTCATCACAAGATGAAGAACTGTATTATAAGGTCTGATCATATTCAACCCAGGGAGGCTGAGAACCGCTGCTATAGACGCAATCATGGAAATTTCGTCTCTTCTGAAATCAAGCAGACTAGCACACAGAAGTGCTTGCAACGTGCTTGTAGTGTGGCTTGCATCCTTCCTGAGAGCAGAACCTGAGCCAAGGGCTTGCATACAAGTGAACTATTCTGATAAATGAGTGCCATCGAATGGGAGTAGAGGATAAGAAGGGTTGAAAAGGAGAAAAGAAAAGCCAAGCCAAGCACGTGGCCCAAAGCTGAGTCCCTACTCTGGACAACTGGAGCTTGGCTCTGCCCGGGATCCTTTGAGAACCCATGTGAAATATGCTCCCTCACTGCTCATCTGCAGAATGTGTTAAAGGAGCATTTCTCTTCAGCCTTTGTTGTTGCTGAGTTACAGTGCTGGCCTCTAGGCTGCTAACTCTGTCTTCCAGCTTTGGGCTCTCATCACAGCCTGTGTGTCAGGCTGGTTCAATGGCCGAGAGTGTAAAGGCTTTGGCTGCCAAGCCTGAAGACCTAAGTTTGATCTTGGGAGCCTATATAGTGGAAGGAGAGAACTGATTTCCACAAACTGTTGTCTGATCATATGTGTGCTGTGGCATGTAAGTGTGTTTAGGAACACACACATACTACCACCACCATTACCACCATCATCATGACCATTACCACACCACCACCACCAAAACAACAAAACATCATTATTGCTGAAAATAGGAAAACTAGAGAGAGGTTGGCCTTTCATCAAATTGGTGTTTTTTTTTTTTTCTCATACATAATTACTCTTCTAAGATGCATATAGTGAGGCCTGGGGAGTCTTGCTATGTGTTTATTGCCATTAAGGTGGAATCAATTGACACAGGTTTTATCTATGTTATTTTCTCAAGTCTCCCATAGCCCTACAACAGAAATCCTGTGGCTTTAATTAGGGTATGAGAGGTGAGGACCAAAGAGAATGGTCTTCAGTTCTGCCTTCCCATTGAAGGAATGCAGTGGACATGGTGATCAAAGTGTCTTCACCTGTATCTGTGCTTGGAAAACAATGGCATCCCACAGGCTTTTGTACTGTTGCTCAATTCACAGTGGGTGGAAGGTGAGCCTTTGATTCTGGAGAACCACAAAGCACAGGGCAGCTGCCAGAAGAGAGGGAGAAGAAAATCAAGGTGTATTTCTGGGGGTCTCAGGAGGTTCACGCTCTGGAAAAAGTGTCCATGGAAGTTGAGGATGTTGAAATAGACTTTCTTGCAATGATCTGTAGCTGTGTGCACCTCAGAAAAAGCTTCTGTCTTCTCTAGCTTCCATCTTGTCTTTGCTGGCTGTCCGAGTTCTGTATTTCTACTGGCTGCCCAGATGTTGCTTCCAGAAGCCAGTCCTTTTCTTGGACACATGTTCTTATGAATTCTTATGGGAAGGTGGACTGTGAAGAAGCCATCTAGAGCATGGAGTTCTTTTCTTTATAGATGTTACTGCTCTGGGATTGGCAAGTGAACCAAAGTGGGGATCTTTGTCTTGGTGCTCAACAGCTTGGCCTTGGAAGCCTTATTTAGGTCCTTCTCTGGGATTTGTTTCTCAAACCGTCATTGGAGGTTATTGACCAAAGTCACTGAAACAGAAATGTCCTCTGTCAGCAGGAGAATATGACTAGACATGCACTCATTATTTCCACTGGAAGCATTTCCCCTGAACCTCTAAATACATTATTACATTTCAGATGACATTAAGTGATAAGTCTTTAGTCATGGAACTGAAGGCGGAGGGGTGGGGAAAGCAGTTTGGGTTATTTTCTTTATTATTGTTGTTAAAATGTGAATCATGCCCTTCAGTTGATGAATTCTCATTGAAGCTTCAATGGAAGGAGAAGATGAAATAACATAAATGATAGCTATAATTAATTTTATACTAAGCTTCCTTGATGAAATTAATATTGTCAGATGGAAATGTAATTTAAGCAAAATATGCTTATATGCTCATGTAGGCTGAGTTACACATTTGGACTTTAAGAAAAAAATCAGTCTTGCATTTCACAGAACCGCTTACAAAATGATTTAGCTTAATTGTTTGTACAGCTTTCTAGACATTATAGCTTTTTAAAAGGGAAATAGGGCAGGCAAGATGAAAGGGAGAAAGACAAAGGGTCATTTCAAATTTGTTTCCATTATTTTGAAAAATATAATCATATGGGATACTTCTAATTTTTAAAGAAACTCGTTTTTAGCATACATGTTGTTATTCTCTGACAGTAGCTCTTTATTTCTTAAAAAAGCTTACAGTCATTAAAAAAAAAACCCTACATCTAAACTGAAATGAATTATATTGACTTGTTTAGTAAACTTGGACACGTATTGACCTGACAGGTCAGCAAATGTTGGTGGGAAGAACGTAAGTCAATATCCACTGCATGCCTGAGTTCTTTCCCTTCCTATGACATTTGAAATAATTTTAGTAACCGGTCAGGAAACAAGAAAAACACGAAACAAAACAAAACAAGAAAGAGTGAGACAGCTCACTATTTTCAGATAAATTTTCTGTCTTCTCCAAAGTCCACAAACGTCACAAACTGGCACGGATTATTCTAGAAAGAAACAAAATGCTTGTAACTTGTTTCTTGATGTAAAAGCAAATGTACTGTCACCTAGAACAGCTGGTTGAGGGAGAGTGCAGGGAACGGCCAGGCAGACCTTGAGATGGCTCCTTCAGGCCCCTCGGCACATCGAGCGCTGTACTGTGCAGTGCTATTTTCTGCACAGTGATAGGTTACTAGGGATAAAAACAAACAAAACCGAAGAATCCAACACTAGAGCAGGAGTCAGGGTGTTCGTTTTGTTTTGTTTTGAGTTCTTTCAAAGACATTCTGTTTGCTATTAACTTACATGTAAATAAAGAAGATTTCATTATTAGTCACTTCTGCAATCACAGATTGTGTTACGGTTTGAGCAGAGATTGAATGAGACGTGTATTTGAACACTTGGTCCTCAGCCGCTTGTGCAGGGCTGCCTCGTTAGCTTGTGGAACCCTTGAGGAGGGAGGCGTGGCTGGAGGAGATGGGTCGCCATCTGTGGGCAGAACTCTAAGGGCTATAGCCTGATGTCACTCTGGCCCAAGCTCTCTGCTTCCTTCCTGCTGGAGTGACAGCGACCACATCACCATGGACTGATCCTCTTCAGTTCCTGTGCCTTCGCCACCACGATAGTCTGATATTCCCTGAGTGATGAACCCAAATAAATGTACCCCCCTAATTCTTCCTGTTAGGTATTTGGTCACAATGGAGATAAAAAATAACTGACATACTAGCAATATCCAGAATTTACTCATATTAAAACCAGAAAGATATTCTTTAAATACCAGTTTATTATAATTCTGTCAATGAAGTAGCCCAAACAGTGCTTGTGGCTACCACTCCTTCCAAGCCTGTAGACACAATGAACTCTAAAGTGGCATTCTGAGGCCCAATTACCTATTAAAGACATCATCACGGGCAAGGTTATAGATGGAATCCAAAATCTTGAGGTATAGAGAAAAGCCAACCAAGTTTTATTACATATTTGTTTGGTTGACCTGAGGTAAGCAGTTGTTACAGTTTGAGCAGAGATTGAATGAGACGTGTATTTGAACACTTCACTGCTTCTCGAGCTAGATTTGGCTGAAACACTTCGTGAGAATCCCAATGTGCTGGCTAGGCCTGAACCAGAAGCCCCCACAGGCATCTCAAACACTGAGATGCATCATAGTGCAGGGACTTTTGTGCTTTTGGAGTTACTGAAAGAGATGCAGGATTAGGCTGAGATTCCAGGATGATGGAGAACTGACCCACTTCAAAGAGACAGGAGTTCAAGGAATCATCGTAAATGTGACCCAAGTTCAAGAAGTTGCTGTTGCTAGCTTGTTTACTGCTGAAAGGGCCTCGGCACCCAGGAAGCTGGAAATGGACACTTATGTGCCAGGGGTCGGAAAGCCAGAAGCAAGAATTCACTGCCGTCACAACTCACAGCGCAGGTTAACATCAGGAGCTGGGTGTTGAGAAGAAAAACTCTTTCTATAAACTCATTTGCCAAAGCAAGCAACTGAGACAGGACAGAAAGTTACCTCTGCTCAGCTCCATCTTGTGTTAAATGCTTCTCAGGTGGTAGGCTTACCTATATCCAGAATCCTCAGTTTTTGGATTTTTAATCTGTCCACCTAAGAAGGACACCAGAAAGGGCAGTAGAACCATGCCATGCCCTCTATATCGTAGTTAACCTCTTTGGAGGTGTCTGTATTCACTATACCCTTTCCTACAGTGTATGGATACTATATAGCTTTTACATAGACAAATGTTTAAACATATGCTATGAGTTAAATATAACGCAGAAAGTATTGTGACATTTTTCTCCCCTTTGAATATGTCTTAGCTTTCTTCATGAGACTGTATGGATGCAACACTTTTAAACAGTGCCTGGTATGTACATGTGGGTTGTTTTCAGTTTTGCTGGAAGTAATTCTGCTGCAGAAACATGCCTACGTCCTGGCACACTTGGGAACGATTTTACAGTACAGATTTCTAGAATTCAACAGCAATCCATCTTTGAAATTGTTTTACAGGTTGCCAAATTATAAGAACAAGAAGGAGCACCCAAGTGTCTTCCTTGAGAAGTTCAGGAAGTTCCCAGGTCAGGGCCTTGCTGATGCTTTATACGTACCTTTGTCCACTCTGAAGGGTAAAAAATAGTAGTTTCCACTTTTAACTGACAAGAAGGATGAACTCTAGTGTGAGTTTTTGTATTTTTGACGTTACATTCCTGCATTTTGTCATTTAAAAATTAGTTATTTTCAAGTCGGGCGGTGGTGGCGCACGCCTTTAATCCCAGCACTCGGGAGGCAGAGGCAGGTGGATCTCTGTGAGTTCGAGGCCAGCCTGGGCTACCAAGTGAGTTCCAGGAAAGGCGCAAAGCTACACAGAGAAACCCTGTCTCGAAAAACCAAAAAAAAAAAAAAAAATTAGTTATTTTCTATTGTTTTAAATAATTTCCCATACTACAAATAGCATTTCTTTGTCTATTATTAGTTTTAATTATTTCTTATCTGTCATTTATCTTATAGCTTTGTTTCATGGTGTTCTTTTTTTGTGCAGAATTGTTTGCATTTCTATGCCATCAAAAGTGTCATCTTTTTCTTTTCACTTTCTGTGGTGGTTTGAATGAAATGATTTCCATAGGCTCTTATATTTGAATGCTTGATCCCTAGCTGGTAGAACTGTTTGGGGGAAGGAACAGGAGGGATGGTGTTGTTGGAACAGGTATCACTGGAGGTGGGCTTTGAGGTTTCAAAAATCCACTTCAAGCCTATTCTCTCTTTCTGCCTGCTGCCTGTGGAGCAGAATGTAAAGCTCTCAGCTACTGCTCCAGCACCACACCTGCCTGCCACCACTCTGCCCGCCATGGTGGCCATGGACTAACTTTCTGAAGCTGTAACCAAGCCACCAGTGTCTTAGTCAGTGTGCTATTGCTGTAAAGAGACACCATGACCACTGCAAATCTTGTAAAGGAAAGCATTTAATTGAGGCTGGCTCAGAGGTTTAGTTCATTATCATCATGGTGGGAAACATGGCGGAACACAGGCAGACATGGGGCTGGAGAGGCAACAGGAAGAGAAAGGCCCTGGGCCCAGCTTGAGCATCTGAAACCCCAAGTCCACCCCCAGTGACACACTTCCTCCAACAAGGCCACACCTTCTAATCCGTGTCAAGTAGCATCATTCCTTACAACCAAGCATTCAAATACATGAGCCTATGATGACCATTTCTTTTTCTTTTATTTAATTAACATTTTTTTTCATTTATTTTACATACCGACCACAGTTTCCCCTCCCTCCTCTCTTCCCATTTTTTCTCCCACTTCCTGTCTATCCCATTCTATCCACTCCTCCTCTGTTCAGAAAGGGGCAGGCCTCCCATGGGAGTCAGCCAAGTATGTCATATCATGTTGAGGCAGGACCAAGCTCCTCTCCTGCATCAAGGCTGGGTGAGGCATCCCTGCACAGGGAATAGGTTCCAAAAAGCCAGCTCAAGTGCCAGGGACAGGTCCTGATCCCACTACTAGGGGCCCCACAAACAGTCCAAGCTACACAACTGTCATCCATATGCAGAGGACCCAGGTTGGTTCCATGCAGGCTCCCTAGCTGTTGGTCCAGAATCCCTGAGCTCCCATTAGCTCAGGTCAGCTGTCTCTGTAGTTTCCCCATCATGACCTTGATCCTTCCTTGCTCATATAATTCCTCCACTCTCTCTTCATCTGGACTCCCAGAGCTCAGCACAGTGCTTGGCTGTGGGTCTCTGCATCTGTTTCCATCAGTTACTGGATAAAGGCTCTCTGATGACAATTAGGGTAGTCACCAGTCTGATTACAGCAGATGGCCAGTTCAGGCACCCTCTCCACTATTCCTAGGAGTCTTAGCTCTGGTCATCCTTGTGATTCCTGGGGATTTCTCTGGTACCAGGTTTCTCCCAAACCCCGAAACGGGCCCCCCTATCAAGACCTGTATTTGTTACTCTCCCCCTCTGTCCTGCCCCCAACCTACCTCCCAAATGCAGTCTGCCCAACCCTCTCCCTCAAGTTCTCATTCCCCCATCCCTTTCACCCCTGCTCCCAGTTTACCCAGGATATCTCATCTATTTCCCCTTCCCAAGGAAATCCATGTACCCCTCCTTGTTTTCTAGACACTTTGGGACTGTGAATTGTAGCATGATTATTCTATACTTTCTCCTAATATTCACTTATGAGTGAGTACATACCATGTTTGCCTTTCTGGGTCTGGGTTACCCCACTCAGGATGATATTTTCTAGTTCCATTAATTTGCCTGCAAATTTCATGAGGTCATTTTTTTTTTTTTTTTTTTTTTATAGCTGAGTAATACTTCATTGCGTAAATGTGCCACAATTTCCTTACCCAATCTTTGGTTGAGGGGCATCTATGTTGTTTCTAGGTTCTGGCTATTATGAATAATGCTGCTATAAACATAGTTGAGCAAGTCTCCTTGTAGTGTGGTTGAACATTCCTTGGGTATATGCCCAAGAGTGGTATAGCTGGATCTTGAGGTAGATCAATTCCCAAATTTCTGAGAAACCACCATATTGATTTCCCAAGTGGCTGTACAAGTTTGCACTCCCACCAGCAGCAGAGGAGTATGGGGACCATTTCTATTCAAACCACCACAGCCAGTTAAAGGCTTTCTTTTACCTTGGTCATTGTGTCTCATCACAGTAATAGAGCAGAAACTAAGATACTCTCTGTATTTTGAATTGTATTAGGAAGGTTTTTGCCAGTGCTAAGATTATTGAATTATTACCCTTTATTTACTTTTTGTACATTGTGATGAGTTTCCGAAGTTCAAAGTTAAGGATGTAGTCTCTCACAAAACTGTTCTCACTTCAGATGCCACCTGTAAGTTTGGAGGCCTCCAGAGCCACCCTTATTTCTGACCAGCTGGCCATAAATCTGTGGGTTCCCGTGACTACTCTCAGGTTTGATAATTCACTAGAAATTCGCTGAAGTAATCTAATATGCCACACTTATAATGACAGTATTACAGTAACCAAAGGATGCAGATTAGAGGCAGCCCACAGAGATGATTAAGTGATGGCTAGGAGGGTTTGTTTTCTTCCTGGTGGTCCTAGATGGTGTTTCCTCCTTCCAGCTCTCATTTGGTGACACCGAGCAATGCCAACTATGGAAGCTCACTCAAGCTTTGTATCTGAAGTCTTGACTGGGTTCCTACACCCACAACTGAATTGTTGGCTGTGTGTTTCAGTTCACTTTTCATACCCATCTCCTGGAGAACTGGACTGTTAGCAATCAGCTCAAAGCCCTAACTCTTTCAGCACATGCCTAGTATTTCTGGTGGTCTTGATTTTGATTTTTCTTTTAGTAAAGCTGTCTAAATGTGCATCATGAGTACACTTTCTATACAAACTACCAGGTGTGGTCTGCTCATAAATGACAAAAAAAAACCCTCACTCTAATTATGTCAAAAATGAGACATGATTTTCCAAGAGCTGAACCAAAAGCCAGGCTTGCTCTGGACAGTTTATTCTTTGATATGCAGATTTAATGTCATAGGATATTATTTTCCCCAAAGAGTAGCCAATTATCTCAATACTATTTATTGATGTTGTAGCTTTATCATTTGTTCTGAAATGGTGTGTGTGTGTGTGTGTGTGTGTGTGTGTGTGTGTGTGTGTGTGAGAGAGAGAGAGAGAGAGAGAGAGAGAGAGAGAGAGAGAGAGAGAGGAGAGAGAGACTGGGATCAAATGTGGGTCTTTATGCATGCTAATCAGGCATGCAACTGCTAGCTAT
Source organism: Peromyscus californicus insignis (assembly GCF_007827085.1). Classification (NCBI taxonomy): domain Eukaryota; kingdom Metazoa; phylum Chordata; class Mammalia; order Rodentia; family Cricetidae; genus Peromyscus; species Peromyscus californicus. The sequence goes on from NW_026294469.1 coordinate 11,552,848, forward strand.
TCCCGAAGTCCTTGAAATGCCATCTTTAGCATATACTCGGTTTATTTATATATATTTCTTAATATCTATTCTGGTTCATTTAACTTTTTCTATGTCTGCTCCTACATCATACTTGTCTGATAACTATAACTGTAGTATTTTTAAATGTTATATGCTTTGACTAGCAGTAGATCAATTTCTAATTAATTACCCTTTTTCCAAAATACTTTGGTATTTTCTAACATACGATTTTTGTCAGATTCCACAAATACATCTCAATAGGACTTATACTGTGATTGTAGTGACTTTGTGAATGTCTTATGGAGGCTAAAATAGCTGGGGTATTGAACTTTCTTACTCAACATGATAGTGCACTGTGCTGCCTACTTAGCTCTTTTTTTATTTTATAATTAATTTAATTTTACATATCAGCCACGGATTCCCCTGTCCTCCCTCCTCCCACCCCCCAGCCTTCCCCCTCATTCCTCCCCCGATTCCCACCTCCTCCAAGGCAAGGTCTCCCCTGGGGATTCAGCTCGGCCGGCCGGGTAGATTCAGCTGAGGCAGGTCCAGTCCCCTCCTCCCTACACCAAGGCTGAGCAAAATGTCTCAGCATAGGCCCTAGGTTCCAGAAAGCCAGCTCATGCACTAAGGACAGGTCCCGGTCCCACTGCCTGGGGGCCTCCTAAATAGTTCAAGTTAATCAACTGTCTCACTTAGCTCTTCTTAAAACTATCTCTCAAAAAATAGTATTTCTTATAAATATTTCTTGTATATTTCTTTTTTATTAAGAAATTTTTTTATTCATTTTACATACCAACCACAGATCCCCTTATCATCCCTCCTCCCACTTCCCCCAGCCTCCCCCCAACCCCGGCCCAGCCCACACCCCCATCCCCTCCTCCAAAAAGTAAGGCCTCCTATGGGGAGTCAGCAAAGCCTGGTACATTCAGTTGAGGCAGGTCCAAGCCCCTCCCCCTGCATCACGGCTGTGCATGGTGTCCCACCATAGGTAATGGGCTCCAAAAAGCCATTTCCTGCACCGGGGATAGATCCTATTCCCACTGCCAGAGGCCCCTTAAACAGACCAAGCTACACAACTGTTTTGCTTATGCAGAGGGCCTAGTACAGTCCCATGGAGGCTCCACAGCTGTTGGTCTAAAGTTTATGAGTTCCCACTAGCTTGGTTTGGTTGTATCTGTAAATTTCCGAATCATGATCTTGATGCCCTTTGCTCACAGAATCCCTCTTCTCTCTCTTCAACTGGACTCCTGGAGCTCGGCCTGGTGCTTGCTTGTGGATCTCTGCATCTGTTTTCATTAGCTACTGGGGAGAAAGGCTCTATGATGACAGAGTATTCACCAATCTAATTACTGGAATAAGCCAGTTCAGGCACCCTCTCCACTATTGCTAGTAGTCTACGCTAGGATCATCCTTGTAGATTCCTAGGAACTTCCCTAGCACCAGGTTTCTCCCTATCCTTATGATGTCTCCCTCTATCACGGTATCTCTTTCTTTGCTTTCCCCCTCCATCCCTGTTCCAGCTTGACCATCTCATTCCCTTATGTTCTCATCCCTCATCCCCTACCCCCTATTGCCCCTCCTCACTCCCACTTTACTCAGGAGATCTCATCAATTTCCCCTTCCCAGGGTGATCCACACATCCCTCTTTTACATATGTGGGTGCCCTTGTATTTGCGGCATAAATGTTCAGAATTGAGACTTCATCTTGATGGATTTTTCCTGTGATGAATATGTAATGTCCTTCTTGATCTCTCTTGATTAACTTTAGTTTGAAGTCTATTTTGTTAGATATTAGGATAGCTACACTAGCTTGCTTCTTCTGTCCATTTGACTGGAAAGACTTTTCCCTACCCTTTACTCTGAGGTAGTGTCTGTTTTTGAAGTTGAGGTGTGCTTCTTGTATGCAGCAGAGGATGGATTCTGTTTTCATATCCATTCTGTTAGCCTGTGTCTTTTTATAGGTGAATTGAGTCCATTGATATTAAGGGATATTAACGACAAGTGATTGTTGTTAATTCCTGTTATTTTTTGGTGGTGGTGCTGTATGTTTCCCTTCTTTGGAATTTGTTGCTATGGAATTATCTCTTGTCTGTGTTTTCATGGGTATATCTAACTTCATTAAGTTGGAGTTTTCCTTCTAGTGCTTTCTGTAGGGCTGGATTTGTGGATAGGTATTGCTTAAATCTGGTTTTATCATGGAACATTTTGTTTACTCCAATTATGGTGATTGAGAGTTTTGCTGGGTATAGTAGTCTGGGCTGGCATTCATGGTCTCTTAGTGTCTGTATGGTGTCTGTCCAGGACCTTCTGGCTTTCATAGTTTCCATTGAGAAGTCAGGTGTTATTCTGATGGGTCTGCCTTTCTAAGAAACTTGACCTTTTTCCTTTGCAGGTCTTAATATTCTTTCTTTATTCTGTATGGTTAGTGGTTTGATTATTATGTGGTTGGGGGACATTTTTGGGGGTCTAGTCTATTCAGTATTCTGTAAGCTTCTTGTATCTTCATAGGCATTTCCTTCTTTAGGTTGGGAGTTTTCTTCTATGATTTTGAATATATTTTCTGTGCCTTTGAGTTGGTATTCTTCTCCTTCTATCCCTATTATTCTTAGGTTTGGTCTTTTCATGGTGTCCCAGATTTCCTGGACATTTTGTGTAATGACTTTTTTGGCTTTAGTGTTTTCTTTGACTAACAAATCTATTTCCTTTATCATATCCTCCATGCCAGAGATTCTCTCTTCCATCTCTTGCATTCTGTTGGTTTTGCTTGCATCTGTAGTTCCTGTTCGTTTAGTCAGAATTTCTATTTCCAGCATTCCCTTGGTTTGTATCTTCTTCATTGCTTCATTTTTTTAGGTCTTGAACTGTTTTCTTCCCCTGTTTGATTGTTTTTTCTTTGTTTTCTTGGCTTTCTTTAAGGGATTTATTGATTTCTTCCATTTTCTTGTTTGTCATTTCCTCAATTTCTTTAAGGGAATTTTTCATTTTCTCTTTAAAGGCCTCTATCATCTTCTTAAAGTTCTTTTTAAGTTCACTTTCTTCTGCTTCTTCTACGTTGTGATCTTCAGGTCTTGCTGTTGAAGAACTACTAGGTTCTGGTGGTACCATATGGTTCTTTATGTTGTTGTATGTAGTTTTGCACTGGCATCAACACATCTCTTCCTCTAATTGGTGTAAGAAGGGTCTGTGTCTAAGGAATTGCTCTTGGTCCAATCTGTGCTGGCTGTGTCTGTGTCTCAGGGAACCATTCTTGGTCCAATCAGAGCTCTTGGTCCAATCAGAGCTCTTGGTCCAATCAGAGCTGGCAGATTATGTAGCTCAGGAAGCCATTTTTAGTCCAATCAGAGCTGGTAGATTCTGTGTCTCAGGAAATTGCTGAGGTCACAGGGGGATAGGTGGGTTTGGGGCAGGGAGTGGGTCTTGTAGATTGCAGGGTCCAATGGGGGTGTTGGTGGAGATGCCTGACAGCAGGATTCTTCCCTGCTAGCCAGTACCTGAGGCAATGATGGGTGAGGCTAGGGGGGCACAGGTTGTGCCTTGGGGGCCTAGGTCCTAGAGCTCTTGTATATTTCAAAAGACTTCTTTCTAGCCATGTTGCCTCTTGGTTTGAAGTTTTGAATGGATTTTTTTGCTATTGTTTTTGATTATTGCCTTCAGATGGATTATGTATTAAAGCCAGTTCAATATTAAATTGTATGTATTAATTATAATAGTTCTTTTCACATGCATGTATGTGGAGGCCAGAGGCCAACACAAAGTGTCTTCACCTATTGCTCTCCACCTTAGTTTTTGAGGCAGGGTCTCTCACTGAACTTGGAGATTGACAACTAAACAAGACCAGCCTGCCAAGCCCTAGGGATTCTCTTCTCTTTGCATCCTCAGGACTGAGAGTACAGACACATGCCATTGCACCCAGCCTTTTTACATGGATGCTGGGGATCCAAACTCAGATTCCTCATGCTCGGGTAGCAGGTGCTTTATTGAGTGATCCATCTTCCCAGCCCTACTTTTGATATTTATACATAAGTAATTATATATCTGCATAATGAGACTCCTGTCCCTTATGAGTAAGTATTGGAACATGGGAGTGAGTAAGTGATGCAGGCTAAATATATTTAAAGAGGCACCACTACTTAGTCCAGAATTTTCAGGCAACTATTTCTAATGCTTCACTTGGTAAGTATGACACTTGTATCGTTATATATCATCTTTGTGAATTTTAGTAAGCTGTTGCTATTGTTATCACACTGTAACTTCAATCAGGAACCAGAGCTCAATTTGAAATACATTTGTAACTTAGCAAACATGTTTTATTTCATTTGTAATATTTTATTAAATTACCCTTCCATTCTTTGGCAAATAGCTAATTGAATCCTATATGGTACTGGTTAGTACACTGTAGAGTTTAATTTGCTAAAATGCTATTTAGAGTTTTTGTATTGTTTCAATCAGTAAGATTCTTCAGCATTCTCATAGCATAGAATTGGTGCCAGAGCAAAGGTCTCCTCGGGGAGTAAGTTGGGAATGCAGATTTAGAGCAGACCATATGGTTTTTCAAAGATGCTAGAAATCACCTCTAAAGCGACCCAAGGCATAGGCATTTTTGCAGGAGTAGAACTTCAACCAACTTTAACATTTCTTTTTGTTGAGCTATTGAGCTTTCTATTTTCTTTAAAGATGGTCTCTTCTAGCTGTATTTTCAGTTATCTATCTATCTATCTATCTATCTATCTATCTATCCATCCATCTTTGCGACTGCAAGAATTTTATCGTATTTGTATGTTTTCATTCCTATTGTTTTTTATAGTATGTATTTTCTTTAATTCTGTTTAATAAGGTGAATACATTTGTAAAAGTCATACATAATTGATTCTCAATGAATCAGTGTTTGGTAGATCACACACACACACACACACACACACACACACACACACACACACACACACACGGTGTGCAGGGAGGGGCAGGCATCTCTAACTTGTGATCCTCCTGCCTCTGTCTTACCGTGATAGGTTGCAGATGTGTGCCACTATGTCTGGATTTCCTTCCTGACTTTGATTGGTGTTATTTTGTGATTTTTCTTTCTAATGTCCTGGCTGTATATTTAATTTCTTTATTTTTAACTTTGTCTGTTTGCTAGAAAATCCATTATTTCCTTTTTTTTTTTTTTTTTTTTTTTGGTTTTTCGAGACAGGGTTTCTCTGTGTAGCTTTGCGCCTCTCCTGGAACTCACTTGGTAGCCCAGGCTGGCCTCGAACTCACAGAGATCCGCCTGGCTCTGCCTCCCGAGTGCTGGGATTAAAGGCGTGCGCCACCACCGCCCGGCCATTATTTCCTTTTTATTCACATGCCACAGTTTTTATTTTCAGAGCTTCCATTTTGTTAATTTTTGAGTGAATTTCAGTTCAATCTTGATTTCTTCATTTACCTAAGATTTATTTATATCTGGTTTGAAGATTAGCAAGTGATTGAGTTTAAATTCTAATTGTATTACATTATAATCAGGAAAAAGTGTGGCTCATATTTTATGGGCCTATGAATTTTTATTAATGTTTGTGGGACTTAGGAAGAGCAAGTATAAGGATGGAGATAGGGAAAGAATATGTCGAGGAGACTTGGGGAAGACCCTGAGTTCAGCTTTCGGCAATTGGAGCCTGAGAGATCTCGTGAACGTTCAAATGGAGTTGACACACGGGCAGTTGAAATAACTCATCTGAGCACAGTTTGAAGATCTTTCCTGGAGACAGAAATTTAGGGACTGTCAGCTTACTGCTGTAATTTTAAATGTCAGGGCTTGCTGGATTTACCCAGAATGTTGTCGAAGATAGGTTGAGAAGGGATGCTAATCCAGATTGAGCCCTATTAGTGGATAGTGTTCTCCACTATCAAGAGTCTATAGGACAGGTGGAGAAAGCAAACGGGATACTGTAAAGCAGCTACTCGAGGAGAGAAACTAGAAAACTGCGATGGCCATAGAAGCATGGTGAGGAAATACTAGGGCAAGGGGGAGATCCGTTGCCTTTAGTGTTGCTGCTCGACCCAGGATGAAGAGGACTAGACCCAGGAGGAAGAGGACTAGACCCAGGAGGAAGAGGACTAGACCCAGGAGGAAGAGGACTAGACCCAGGAGGAAGAGGACTAGACCCAGGAGGAAGAGGACTAGACCCAGGAGGAAGAGGACTAGACCCAGGAGGAAGAGGACTAGACCCAGGAGGAAGAGGACTAGACCCAGGAGGAAGAGGACTAGACCCGAGAGGAAGAGGACTAGACCCAGGAGGAAGAGGACTAGACCCGAGAGGAAGAGGACTAGACCCAGGAGGAAGAGGACTAGACCCAGGAGGAAGAGGACTAGACCCAGGAGGAAGAGGACTAGACCCAGGAGGAAGAGGACTAGACCCAGGAGGAAGAGGACTAGACCCAGGAGGAAGAGGACTAGACCCAGGAGGAAGAGGACTAGACCCAGGAGGAAGAGGACTAGACCCAGGAGGAAGAGGACTAGACCCAGGAGGAAGAGGACTAGACCCAGGAGGAAGAGGACTAGACCCAGGAGGAAGAGGACTAGACCCGAGAGGAAGAGGACTAGACCCAGGAGGAAGAGGACTAGACCCGAGAGGAAGAGGACTAGACCCAGGAGGAAGAGGACTAGACCCAGGAGGAAGAGGACTAGACCCAGGAGGAAGAGGACTAGACCCAGGAGGAAGAGGACTAGACCCAGGAGGAAGAGGACTAGACCCAGGAGGAAGAGGACTAGACCCAGGAGGAAGAGGACTAGACCCAGGAGGAAGAGGACTAGACCCAGGAGGAAGAGGACTAGACCCAGGAGGAAGAGGACTAGACCCAGGAGGAAGAGGACTAGACCCAGGAGGAAGAGGACTAGACCCAGGAGGAAGAGGTCTGCACTGGTTTTTGGCTTCAGCAGGGCGGGGTCACGGGGCCCTTCCGTGGCAGTACAGAGCTTCACACTAGGATTCCAAGTGCTCTACTCTTTACCACTGTGTGAAACACACTTCACTAGACATTTACAAATGTTCTGGTCAGCGTGCTGTAACAAAAGGCCCCAAGTGTATGACTTAAACAGCAAGAACTTTTTTCTCCTCACAGTTGTGGAGGTTGGAAGTTTAGGATCAAGACTGGTCTGTTTGGTGTCAGGTGAGACTTCTCTTCCTGACTGGTGATCTTTCTGCTCTATTCTTACATAGCAGTTCCTCCATGTACGTACTCCGAGGTACAGAGTGCACAAACGGTAGCTAACTGGTGTCTCTTCTGATGAAGACTAAGGGCCCGAGGCTTAGCACCTAGTTTAGTTTTAATATAGTTCCCAACAGAGTCCTCATGATCCATAGAATGTGGGTATTTACTTTCTTAAAAACCAATCTCCCTCCCTCTCTCCATCCCCTCCTCCCTCCTCTCTCTCCTTCCCCTCCTCTCTCTTTCTTTTTCCTTCCTTCCTTCCTTCCTTCCTTCCTTCCTTCCTTCCTTCCTTCCTTCCTTCCTTTCCCTTCCCTTCCTCTCTCTTTCTTTTTCCTTCCTTCCTTCCTTCCTTCCTTCCTTCCTTCCTTCCTTTCCCTTCCCTTCCTCTTTCTTTCTTTCTTTCTTTCTTTCTTTCTTTCTTTCTTTCTTTCTTTCTTTCTTTCTTTCTTTCTTTCTTTTTTCTTTCTTTCTTCCTTCCTCCCTCCCTCCCTTTCTTTCTTTCTTTCTTTCTTTCTTTCTTTCTTTCTTTCTTTCTCAGAGTCTCACCACGTAGCAATGGCTGACTTGGGACTCAATATGTAGACCATGCTGGCCTCAAACTCATAGAGATCCACTTGCTTCTGTCCTCAAGCACCAGGATTAAAGGTATGTACCACTATGTTCATCTTTATTTTAGGTTTTGCTCTTGTACCCTTAGAGAAAGTTTGCTAATTCATGCAAGCATTCTAGTTTCTCTGAGACCAAATATAATTTTCTTCTGAACACCTGTGGTTTTTATTTTTTGGTCTTCTCACCTTACTCTTCCTTGTAATCCATTATTACATGTTGTTCTTTTCTTTTATTTATTTCTTTTAGCTATCCTGAGTTTTTGTCTTTATATATGAAGTTGAGTATTGTTCTTCCAAGGTTTGTAAAGAACTGTGTTAGAATTTTGATGGGGATTGAATTGAATCCATAGACTGCTTTTGGTAAGATGGTCATTTTTACTATGTTAATCCTACTGATCTGTGAGCATGGGAGATATTTCCATCTTCTGATATCTTCTTCAATTTCTTTATTCAAAGACTTGAAGTTTTTATCTTACAAGTTAGAGTTACCCCAAGATATTTTATATTATTTGAGGCTATTGTGAAAGATGTTGTTTCCCTAATTTCTTCCTCAGTCTGTTGTTATTTGTATATAAGAGGGCTGATTTTTTTTTAGGTTAATCTTGCATCCAGCTACTTTGCTGAAAGCACTTATCAGACATAGGAGTTACCTAGCACAATTTTTTAGGGTCACTTATGTACACTATCATATCATCTGCAAATAATGATACTTTGACTTCTTCCTTTCCAATGTGTATCCCTCTTGATCTCCTTCAGTTGTCTTAAACTAAAACTTCAAGTACTTTATTGAATAGATATGGAAAGAGAGGACAACCTTTCCTTGTTCCTGAATTTAGTGAAATTACTTTGAGTTTCTCACTATTTAATTTGATGCTGGCTATAGACTTGATGTAAATTGCCTTTATTAAGTTTAGGTATATCCCTTGTATCCCTAATCTCTCCAGCACATTTATCACGAAGGGGTGTTTGATTTTGCTAAAGTCTTTTTTGGCATCTAATGAGATGATCATGTGTTTTTTTTCTTTCAATTGATTTATATATTGGCTTACATTTATTGATTTTTGTATATTATATTTTGTATATTGAACCATCCCTGCATCTCTGGAATGAAGCTTACTCAGAATAACTAAAACAATCCTGAGCAACAAAAGAACCACTGGATGTCTCACCATTCCCAATTTCAAGTTGTACTATAGAGCTATAGTAATAAAAACTGCATGTTATTGGCATAAAAACAGACAAGTTGATTAATGGAATCAAATTGAAGACCCAGATATAAATCCAAACATATATGGACACCTGATTTTTTGATAAAGAAGCCAGAAATATACAATGGAAAAAAAAAACATCTTCAACAAATGGTGCTGCACATAGAAGGATGCCAATCGATCCATATTTATCACTCAGCATAAAACTCAAATCCATATACACTGAACCTGATAGAAGAGAAAGTGGGGGAGAGCCTTGAATACATTGGCACAGGAGACAACTTCCTGAACAGAATTTGGATAGCACAGGCATTGAGATTAACAATCAATAAATGGGACCTCATGAAATTGAAAAGCTTTTGTAAGGCAGAGGACACTGTCAATCAGACAAAGGAGCAGCCTATAAAATGAGAAAAGATTTTTACCAACTCCACATCCAGTAGAGGATGAATATCCAAAATATATAAAGAACTCAAGAAACTAGGTAGGCAGAAAGATTGTAAGAGTCAGAGGCCATGGAGGACACCAGGGGAACAAGGCCCTCTGAATCAATTAAGCAAGGTGCTTATGAGCTCAGAGACTGAAGCAGCAGACACAGGTCCTACGTGGGTCTGCACCAGGTCCTCTGAGTACATATTACAGCTGTTAGCTTAGAACTTTCATGAGACTCCTGACTGTGAGAACAAGTGGGTCTCTGACTCTTTTGCCTCTTCTTGGGATTCCTTCCCTCCTATTGGGTTGCCCTGTCCTACTTCAATACGTTCATTTTTGCTTCATCTTATTATATTTTATTTGGTCATGTTTGGTTGTTGTCTTTTGGAAGTCTGTTCTTTTCTAATGAGAGACAGAAAGGGAGTGGATCAGGAGGGGATGGGGGTAGGGAGAAACTGGGAAGAGTGGAGGGAGGGGAAACTATAACCAGGATGTATTGTATGAGAAAAGAATTTATTTTCAATAAAAAGAAAAAGAGAAATGGGTACTGATGGCTAGTTCTGAACCCTGAGCTTTAAAGTTCATGCAGGCTCAGGGGTAAGAAAGCAAACACTGGGCCATCTACAGAAAGGAAACTTTCCAGGAGAGAGACAAGTGAGAACAGAAATGAGGCAATGGCATTGCTAAGGGATGGGGAGGTGTGCCGAGATGTGGGAGAGAAAAATAGAAATGAATGGAGCTAGAGAGAAAGACTTACAAGAGACATTGAGACTCACCTTGTGTCTCACATCTCACTTTCCAACGTCTCTGCCTCACACTATTCACATTGGAGTACCCCTTCTACATCTCTTGTATCAAATATCTTCTCTGCTCTCCAGGGACTTGAACTATTATAGGACTTGGAGGGGCTGTCATTTATAGAAGATGGAGTTATAAGTGCCCAAGGATTAATAAAGAGAAAAAATACTATGTTGAAAATAGTATTTTGTTTGAAATGTTGTCTTAGAAAGCATGGATTCTCTCAGAAAGCTCCTCTGACTTTCTTGACCCAGCCTGAGAGAATTTATGTTCCATATAACTAAAAGAGCCTTGATTTCCACAAGTCTGCTAATGATAGAGATTTCCCAAAGCTTGGCAGTTGAGACTCATTGGGTTCTCAGCTTCTGGAGAGTAAGATCAGAACATACAGTGACCTTGTTTTGGAGAAAAGATTGAAAACCGGTGTATTGGAGAGTTGTGCTATTACAAAGGAGAAGAAATCACCCCTGTAAAAAATGCCAGTGAGGTTCCAGCTAGAGACATGCTCAGAGGTTAAGAGCACGTGCTGCTCTTCCAGACAATCCAGGTTTGCTCCCTAGAACCCATACTGGGCAGCTCACAATTGCCTGTAATTTCTCTTCCAGTGCATCTGATGCCTTCTTCTGACCTGTGAAGGCACCTTCCCACATGTGGTGCCCATACATACACTCAGGTATACACACACACACACACACACACACACACACACACACACACACACACACACACAGAGAGACTAAATATAAGAAGTAAACCTTTAGGAAGACAATGGGAAGAAAGGATAGTGATGTCATAACAGACGGCATGCCGTCTGTGCCCTCTCTTTCCATATTGCCTCTCCTTCCGTATTCTCTCTGCTCCGCATGCTCTCTCTCTCTCTCTCCTCTCTCCTCTCTCTCTCTCTCTCTCTCTCTCTCTCTCTCTCTCTCTCTCTCTCTCTCTCTCTCTCTTCCCCTTTCTCTCTCAATAAAGCTCTAGAAAGGTAACCATGGCTTATGATTCTTCCGCCTCCGGTGGCGGTGGCAGCCAGCCACGAGCACCGCCACTTAACCAACAGGTGATCCCAAAGCAGTCCCGTGCCATGAAAATCTCACCCCAGCATGGGTGACAACCTCTTCACAGCTGCATAGACAGAATCCCTGCTTCATTCAGTCCTCTGTCACCTTTTGAGGCCACTACACTGTATGCAGTTGGAGCAGAATTACAGGGGACTGTCAGCAAGGTACAGGAGTGGCCAGAAGCTCAGGTGAGGGTCCCGCGATGCTTTCTCTATGAGGGAGCATCAGTAGTCAGGAAGCCTGGTCTTGGGGTCTCACATAACCCCTGGCAGCCGTTCTGCAGAAGATTATGGTTGCTGTCCTTGGACAGCACTCTACAGTGTATAAACTAGGTTATTTAAACAGTAAAATTAGCTTAGTGACAAAATCATAGCACATTAATACTGAAGAAAATGTTACTTTTTATACTTATACCATTGTCGTAGTCAGACCAATAAAACGTAGTACTCATAAATGCACCTTGGCCCTCGGCATTTTCTAAAACTAGAAGATAAAAATTCTAAGTTCTCCAGGGTCTGGTTAGCCACTCCATAATGAAGACACTTAAGCACAATTAAAGCTCTCTGATACGCTAGAAAAAAAATGATTCTATTAATTTAGAAACACTTAGATTACCTCCTATATTGGTAACAAATGGTATTTTCTGGAGGCAAGTCTGAGTTCAGAATCAGCCAGTTCTGTTCTTCTAGGGCAATGGACTAGCTGCTAGGCTACCTTAATTCATAGTTTGTTGATTGAAACAAATAGGGGCGGGGGGGCGGGGAACCCGCCACTCTGTAGAGTGTCATCTCTAGATCTGCCATTCACAGCCACCCTATTACAGTATCTGTTTCACATACAGGATCCTCTATGTGCTAGGGCTTGTAAATCATCTGGGCAGAGGAGACTGTTATTACAAGAGAACTCCAGAGCTCATGTGTGGTTGAGAAATATACCAAGACATTTAAGGGATGGGGTGAGTATGTAAGCAAGGGAGTGAAACTTGCTTAGTTGACTGTGCTTCCGTGGGTGAGTCAGCTAAGTTCTTAGGGTCTGTTCCCCCCTAGGTGGGTGTTGGGATGATGGGATAAAGCAGGGGCTACTGATTTGAGGTGATTTCTACTATTATTCCCAGCTGTGAAATCTGTTACTTGTAAAACCAGAAACAAATTTAATTTCTCCAACACTGGGGCTCTTGCACAAAAGACAATGGTTGGTGTTCAAGCATCCTCCCTGTGGATATAATAGAATTAAAATACTGAAAAAAGCCTCCCCAGATTTGGTTAGAGATAGGGAAGATGTTCCAGACAGTGAGGATTATTTATGGGCATGAATTAACAAGGGGAATTGGGACATTGGAACTGGAGAGATTGCCATCTCTCTCTAGACAAAGCCAAAGCACTACTATCTGAAGACCACATTTGCAATGCGGAGTGGCTGACGGGGAAGTGGGTGGAGAGCCTGCAGGCCATGGAGAGATTCCTGGCCTTTCTTGGCTAGTCCCATGGCCTGAGGTGAGATCTGTCCGTTTAGAGTTTGGGATTTTGCCAAGCTTACGCGGCAAGTCTGGTGACTATCGGTATCCTATCAGTTACTAGTGCAGTTTGTATTTTTGTATGTGTATATGTACACGTGTGCATAAGGAGTTCAGAGCATAGACTTCCCTGCCATCCTCCCCCTTGTTTAAGATAATCACTGGTCTAGATCTCTTTTAAGTAGGCGGGGCTTGCTACCCAGCAACCCCACTGTCTCTACCTCCCCGTCACTGACTGTTAGGTGTGCACCATCGTACCTGCCCCTCATTTTTATATGAGTTCTGGGGATCAAATTCGGTCCTGTTGCTTCCAAAGCAAGTATTTTACCAAAGTCCCAGCCCATTCAGGTGCTTTGCATTTTGACCCAATGGGACTAGTAAGGAGGATGCTAATTAGCATGCAGAACAGGAAGGGCCAAGGGTCCCAAATTCCACCTAGTTGTTTCCGTTGTGGTTGAAAAGAGTAAAATCACAGAGGATGATGCTGATGTGGCAGATCTCCGGACTATGAGAACAGTCACTCTTTTCCCTCTCTCGTGGCACCCTCCTCCCCTTCCCAATTTGTTTAAGAAATATACCAGGTGGAAGGACACAAAGAAAAATAATCATGTCAACAGCAAGGGTCCAGCTGAGCTGCAGCTGTGAGCTTTAGCGTCTCAGAGCATGCTGCTCACCTGTCAGAAGTGGATCTCAGCCCTTCACTAGGACATTCATTTTTTTTTCCCCCAGCCATTATTTAGATTATAGACATTTGGCAGCTGCTGCTCTTAGAGCTCCATTTGACATCTTATTCCTGCTGACTCCAAGTTCAGTATCTCTTAGACTCCATGTTGGGGTCTGGGCTTCAGTTTTTATTACTGTTGTTTGTATGCTTTTCCGTGATGGGCTGTTTATAGGAACGATTTCAACACCTCCCTGGGTATTCCTATGTTCCCCCTTTGTGACTGTGGTTTATTATTTCATTTGCATTCATTCTCTGTTCAGGTTGGAACTGCGTTTGCCCCACTAGGGGGCCGCAAGTGCTGTAGTGAGAGCAGCTGTTGTCTGCTCTCTCAGCAGAATTCTAGAAAGTTAAGGCCAACGTGTCTGTTAGGAAGGACAAAGCAGGGCTGTGACCCCGGGAACTTCAGGTCCCTCTGTTTGGATGCTGGAGTGGATTTTACCTTCAGTGAATGGAGAGGACAGCTAGATACAAAAGCCTAAACAAGGTTTGCTGTTTTAAAAGATGCTGGAGCTGGGCTTTGCTTTCTTTCAGAGGAAAATAGGGAATGTCATGAAACGACAGTATGCAGGCGATGTGCCGACACCAGGGGGGCAGGCGCTCGGGGTTTTGAGGGCTGGATCCTTTGACGTTTTCTGCCTCCGCCCTCTTCCCGTTGTTCTATGAATAATATAATATGATATAATATAATATGTATAATATAATATCTTTTTGGTCATTTTCACATTCCACTATTTTCTCTCATCCCTCTTCCATTTAAACCCTTCTTCGTAGCAGGCCCCTCCCACTTCACGCCAGTTTTGCCGTGTGACCGCTGGAGTTTAGTTAGGCTTGTGTGCATATGCGTGGAAGTTGGTTTGCTGGAACACAGACACCTTAAAAGCGGCTACGAGGCTAAAGAAAATGACTCCCTCTGCCAGGAACCATGACCAGCCCGTGGGACCTCAGGGAGGGGTGGGGCTTGTGAGGCTCCGCCCCCACCTCTGGCGGGATTTTAACAGGCCCATCTTGTACAGGCTTCCTTCAGGTAACCACGGCTACTTTGAGTTCCTGGGTGCGACTGTCATGCCTTGTGCAGAAGACAGCATTTTGTAGTGTTCTCTGCTCCTCGGGCTCTCGTTTTTTTTTTTTTTTTTCCATCCCCTTTTCCGGGATGTTCCCTGACCTTGGATTACATGATACAGATGTTTCATGAAGGGCCGATCACTCCCAGCACTTTGACCAGTTTCGAGTCTCTGTGTTAACCACTACCCACTGCAAACGGAAGCTTCTTTGACGGAGGTTGAGATCAGCACGAATCTGTGGGTGTAAACATTAATGTTGAGAGGGCAGTTTAACACCCTGATCACTTAGCAAAGCAATACCTCTCCCCATTCAACACATCTCGGTCACTGCTGGTAGGTGAATCTTCCAGAAGCTCCTCTTCCGCCATGCTCTTTCCTGTCTCATCAATAATCCCACATTATCTAGTCACAACTTCCTAACTCCCAGAGGGGAAAAGGCACTATTTAAAGCATTCTTCTCAAAAGAAACATTTGTTTGCCTTACCATTAATTCACGACACTTTCAGGTAAACTTATGCTTCAGCATTTGTGTCTGCATCTATATACTTAAAAAAAAAATCCAGGGCTGGTGAATGATCTCAGTGGATTTAGGCTCTTTCTGCTAAGCCTGAAGACCAGAGTTCAAGCCCCAGGACTGACATATGGAAGGTGAGAACTGGCTTCTGCAGGTTGTCATCTGACTTCCACGTTCATTGAGCACATGCATTTTAAAATTTTCTAAGTAGTTTATGTGTTCTAAATACTTATTTTGTAGCTTATAAAGCCTAGTGAGTTCCCAACCACTCATAAGGCTCCTTGGTTCCCAGACTTCTATGAACTCTTGGTAAAAGGGACCTGAGGGATGAGCACTGATGGTATGCTGTGACTTGACGCTTACTGACTCTGCCCACCTCCTTAACATGGTGGCTGCTGGGGAGTGTCCTCTCTTTGTCTTTCTGCTGTCTCCTTTCTCCAACATCTCTTTCCATCATCTCTCTCCATCATCTCTCTCCAGCATCTCTCTCCAGCATCTCTCTCCAGCATCTCTCTCCAGCATCTCTCTCCATCATCTCTCCCCAGTATCTCTCTCCATCATCTCGCTCCAGCATCTCTCTCCAGCATCTCTCTCCACTCTGTTCTGGACCACTGATTGCGCCTGCGTCACGTAGATTGTTTTTGTAGTCTCCAGATATGCTCATATCAACTGATTAGTAAGTATCTCTGGCACACCAGGTACTTATCCTAGCTCCCAGTCAGCTAATGATGTTTTCTCCCCTTCCTGGCCACATAAACTGGGCATGGTGTAACCCCAGCACTAGGGTGATGGAGGCAAGAGATCAGAGTTCAAAGTCATTTTCACCCACTTTGAAAGTTTTAAACTGCATTTGTTCATTGTGTGTAGGTGTATGTGCTCATGGATGTGGAAGTCAGATGGCAACCTGCAGAAGCCAGTTCTCACCTTCAAGTCCTGCGGCTTGAACTCTGGTCTTCAGGCTTAGCAGAAGGAGCCTAAACCCACTGAGATCATTCACCAGCACTGAATTTTTTTTTAAGTATATAGATGCCATGACAAATGCTTATGAGTTCAAGGCCAGCCTGAGATAGATAAGCTTTTATCTCAAAACAAAAATAAAAACAAAAATAAAGTGAAATAATGAACTATGGTTTACTTTAATTGTTAAAGTATGAAGAAAAATATTTCACCTTTTTATGAATTCCTATTCATATCATTTGTGATTTGGAAGTTTCATTGTTGTAGTTGTTAAAATAGCTGAGTGACTATTTGTTGAAGGAACAGGCTCATCTACCACATCCTTAACCTGTCTCCCATCAGTATGTCTTACCTTTTTCCCTTTCCTCCTTTTGAAGAATTCTCCAGACTCCTTCAGTATGTATCAGAAGCTCTTTTTGTACTCACATGGGAAAGGACACAAGGAACCTCCAAGGTGGAGTTCCCTGGGGTGTTTCTTCTCACCCCTCCATGTATCCTCCAGCATCGTTGACACCCATGATACACTGACTTCCAGAGACATCCGTTCTGCCCACTGCATCCCACCTCTGCCTGTGGATATCTTCACTGTGCAGTGCCCAGTTCCTCCAGGCTGGGAAGCGGCACTTGTGCAGTGACCCCACAGATCCCTGTGCAGTCACATGACAGCATGTGCTTTGTTCTTCTTGTCATTAGAGTGGGGGGGTTACCTTGAAGAGGGTTCACCTCATCACTGTAGTCCCACTGCCTGACACAGTATTAGGCAGAAATCAGAACTCAGTATGCAATTGTTTCATGACTGAATCCTCACTGGACAACAAGTTCCTGGGTGTCACACACAACTCTCTATACAACTGGAATGCAGAGATAAAATTCCTGCTTTATGGTGAGACTCTGGGAACAAATATGTTAAGATTAGGTTAGGAAACAGCCAGATTTCCATAGCTACTTTGTGTCTGATTTTATCTCCTGATGAGAAGTCTTCATACATTGTTCAGGAAGCAGTTACTTTACACTATGGTATCTTAGGGGTATCAGGGGTCAGTTCTTTATTGATTATTCTACACATAGCACCTTTATTAATGATGTTGGGAATGCTCTCAATGTCTTCATATTTTATCAGGGGAGGAAGATTTAGAACCTCTAAAGACTTGAAAATAAAGCCATGTTCAGACCAAGAATCCCAAGACCAGTAAAACAAAATGGTGGCTGGATTTTGCTGGAAGTTAGAGATTACCTTATCTATTAGCCACAGGCCTCTGAACCTTGTTGAGATATAAAGTAATTGCTTGTCTTCCTAAAGCAATTGATCTAAATAGTTTTACTAAAAAATATATGGAAAAATATAGTAAGCCAATCTTCTTTTAGATACTCCATAAACCTAAAAAAAGCAGAAATATTTGACCACAGTTGAAGTAAACATTTTGTGTCAGAGATGGATCTATTGATGATATTCATTTCCATAAAGAAAGTTCACTTAAATTAATTTTTTCTTCAGAATTTCCCTTCTTTTCCTCTTAGGTAACTTGGCCCCATCACTTTCTAGAGATGGTACGAGGGCTATTTGCTGATTCTGGTGTCATTGGCTATGTCTGCCTCATTTTTAGAGCTATTTGCAAAAGGCCAAAGCTGGGACCCGTGAGATGGCTCAGTGGGTAAAAGCATTTGCTGCCAAGGCTGATGAACAGAGTTCAATCCCTGGAATCTGTGTGGTAGAGGAAGAAAACTGACTCTGATTCATTGTCATCTGACCTCTATATACATGCCCCATGGTGTGTGCATGCACATTCACACACACACACACACACACACACACACACACACACACACACACACACACATTAATCCTTTACTCAAAGAATATATCTTTCTAAACAGGAATCCCTCAAAAGAAATAGATTTCCGGGCATCCTATTATGATGTTTTGGGTTAGGAGACTTTCTGTCACCCTTCAGTTTACAGTGTGTCCCTGAAGGACAAAATGTGCCCGAACTAGGGAACGACTAAATGAGCCACAGTCTGGAAGGCTTTGAAAGCTGGCATGTTTGGAGACTGCATAGACCTATTTCAGTGTGGTTCTGGTGATATTGGATTAAATTGTTCATGATACAGTCCTTTTTATGACCATGGAATATGGTAAATCTCCTGGTTCTTCAAATCAGCATCAGGGAGGGACTATGCTGGTCTTTCATTCTAGTACTATTGAGCTTATGAGCTATGATTTACATGTGAACAAGCCAGTGTTTAAATAGCAAGTCAGAGGTCCCTTCTTTTAGGTAAAGAGGAAGCAACCTGGGAAAGAAAGGAGAGTTGGTTTGATAGCAGTTTGGTGGTAAATGGAAGCAGGAAGTTCCTTAACAACAAAGTCCCTTTGGCAGAAGCAACCCAGTTGCCTATGACTTGGAAAACCAACCTAGAAACTATGCTTTCATGGGTACAGATCAAATAAAATTTGCACTACGAACAATGAAACAAACCGAAGATAATGCTTAAATGTTTCGTGATCGAAATGGTTCCTCCTGTGTGCGTGGTGTTATCTCCCATTCTGCTTAAAGGCCTCACCTGTTAAACACGGGCCCAGGATGTGTCCAAGATGATAAACAGCACGGAACCTGTGACTGAGAATGTCTCCCTGTGTCACTTTGCCCTCGTTGTACCCTTGAGATCGTCAGAAACGTTTGACGCAGGGATCTCTTTTGTGTAAGTGTGACTTGAGACTTCATTTCCTTTTTGATGTGTGTGAGTGTTTTTTAGCATGTATGTCTGTATACCCCAAGTGTGTGTGGTGCCCTTGGAGACCAGAAAAGGAGTTGGGTCCCCTTGAACTGGAGTTACAGACAGTTGGGAGCTGCCATGTCGATGCTGGGAATTGAACCTGGATTCTCTTCAAGAACAGAAAATTTCCTTAACCTCTGAGTCATCTCTCCAGCCCTGACAATTCGACTTTCATCTGTCCCTTTTGTTGAGGATGTTGTCAGTTGGTGGTTTTTGACTGTAAAAATTGACTAATTATTTCTATAAGGCCAATTGATCTTAGAAGGGACTAATGTAACACTGACTGAGTTGTGTTTTGCCTGCATCTCAGATATTTCTCAGAAGTTTTGTCTGGAGACCTTGATGAGACTCCATTTCGTCTTTATTCATCCACGCCACAACTCTGCTGTTGGAAATGCACAGTGACTTCCTCTTACAGAATCCTTCATTTCTAAGAATCAAATGTCTTCCAGCATCCTACATACTTGTCATTTCCCTAGAAATATAGAGTAACAGAGAAAAAGGTCTCTCAAAGGAGACTGGAATCAAGGTAACTTCTCTCAAGGCCCATCCATCCTCTCTGTTGGCAGTGCACTTCAGAACGTTCCGGCATGTGCCCAGGCTCACATAGCCAATCTCACACCCCCCTTCTGATTATAAACCTTGCCATCCTGCCCTGTCTTTTTGCTTTGTTTTGCCTTTTCAAGGCTCTGTATTTTTTTTAAAAACTCATTTATTATTTTTATGTGTATGTGTTTATCTATAAGAATTCATGTGCACTGCATCTATGCAAGTGTCTCTGGAGGCCAGAAAAGGGCATTGGATTGCCTGGAACTGGAGTTATAGATGGCTGTGAGCTGTCATGTGGGTCCTGGGTACTGAACCTGAGTCCTCTGCAAGAGCAGCAAGAGCTCTAAGCCACCCAGCTGCTGTGGGATGTTCTGTATGGCAAATGTGTTGCTGATTAGTCAATACATAAAACACTGATTGGCCATTGGCTAGGCAGGAAGTGTAGGCGGGACAAGGAGGAGAATAAAGCTGGGAAGTGGAAGGCTGAGTCAGAGAGACACTGCCAGCCTCCACGATGAGAAACAGCATGTGAAGATGCCGGTAAGCCACGAGCCATGTGGCAAGGTATAGATTTATAGAAATGGATTAATTTAAGCTGTAAGAACAGTTAGCAAGAAGCCTGCCACGGCCATACAGTTTGTAACCAATATAAGTCTCTGAGTTTTCTTGGTTGGGTATGATGGCTGTGGGACTGGCAGGTGAGAGAGATTTATCCTGACTGTGGGCCAGGCAGGGAAACTCTAGCTACACCCAGCCATCTGTCCAGCCCCCGCAAAGGTTCTTTTTTAAAGAAAATGACACAGGATTATAGATGCCACTTCCTTGAAAGTATGTAATATACTTTGAGCATATCCCCTCCTACCCTGCTGCCCTCTCTCCAATCCCCACCCCTCCCATTTCTTCACCTTTTTTCCCCAGCTTTGGTGCTTTTCTCATGCTATCTATCTATCTATCTATCTATCTATCTATCTATCTATCTATCATCTATCTAATTTTATACATTTATTATGAATTGGACTTACCAATGAGAGAAAAATGTGGTGTCTGTTTCTCTGAGTCTGGCTTAATTTGCTTTATATAATTGTCAGCGTATATCCATTTTCCTGAAAATGACCTACTTCATTCTTCTATAGGACTGAAAAAGTTCCACTCTGTGGAACATAAAACACATCTTCTTTTTTAGAGACCCGCTTTCACTTTGTAGCCCTAGCTGGCTTAGAACATACTGTGTAGACCAGGCTGTTCCTGAACTCGCAGAGATCCACCGGCTTGCGCCTCCTGAGTGTTGGGATTAAGAGCATGCGCCACCACACCTAGCTGATAGCGCATTTTTCTTCCCTTCTCTGAGTTGCTGGTCACCTGGTGCTGTGGTAAGTACTGATGGGCAAGTATCTCTTCAGCGTGCTGACCTGGTGTCCTTCGGTAAGCACCCAAGGGTGGTGTGGCTGGCTCACCGCAGGCCTACGCTTAGGTTGATGAGGAAACTCCGTACTCACTTCCACAGTAGCTCAGCTAGTTGACAGCCCCACCAGCAGTGACTAACGTTCACTGTGGTCAGAACTCTGGCAGCGTGTGTTGCCACTTGTTTTGTGGGTGATTCTAACTGGGGTGAGATGGAGCCCCAGTGTCATTTTTGTTTGCGGTTCTCTGGTCACCATGCCCTTTCCTTGTGGAAACTGCCCACTTCTCACTCTAGGTAGGGGTGGTATCAATGGGAATGACCCTGTGTCTGGTCCCAAAGTGGGCATGTGGCAAGTGACTTCTTCTCAATGGTGTCAGACGGACTTGCCCCCCAAACAGGTCAGTGAGAGCCACATAGGGAGCTTTGCTAGAGCCCAGGAAGAAAGGAACTCTGTCTGTTCCAGGGATAGTCAGTGGGGAGGCTATGAGCATGGGGACTATTCCAGAGAATTGGGCACACATAGAATCTGGGTAGAGGGAGAGACAGTGTGAGGGAGAGGTTGACCTTGATAAACCAGCTGAACTCTGATTTCTCAGCTCC
This sequence comes from Peromyscus californicus insignis, assembly GCF_007827085.1. Lineage (NCBI taxonomy): Eukaryota > Metazoa > Chordata > Mammalia > Rodentia > Cricetidae > Peromyscus > Peromyscus californicus. The sequence goes on from NW_026294469.1 coordinate 11,574,235, forward strand.
ATGAAGTAATGAAGGAATTCTCTTTTTTGCTTAAGTGAATTTGATTTGAATTTCTTTTCCATGTAATAAGAAGAGTGCTAACTTATATATCCATGCCTTCTGATTTCAAGTCCTATTATAAAATTTTCTAACATTTTTATTGGTGTGAAAAATGTGCAATTTTACAAGGACAAGACACAGTGTGATGGTGTATTTTTAACCCTGGAATAGCACATTTTTAACCCTTGTGGATTCAAGTATGACTTGGATAAACAAAGTAGTTTATCCAAATGATATGAAGCACATGAAAAGTTCTACTCATCCTTGCATAGCTTTTCTGCTGTAGGAATTATGCTGTTGGTCTCTTCTGTTTGTATAGCTACCTGTGATTAAATTGTAATCGTCTCAAGGATAGGAACTATGAATTTCCCTATTTTTATTTTTCTATCTCTAGCAATCAGTTAAACAGCACTGATAGTGCCTAATGTTTGTTGAGTGTTTACTATGTGCAAGCACAGACTTATTGTAATGGGTTTAATTATGGCACACACACACAGGAGGTAGTACCGTTTTATAGGTGTGGGACTCCCACCCTACACAGGGCATCTCTTAACCAGTGCCCTGTGTTGTCCTCTAACTCCCAGTTTCATTCAGTAAATATTTGTTAAATAAGAGAGAATAAACATATTACACATTGAGATAGGAGACATTTCTTTTCCTTGAGATGCTATTTCACCATATGCCCAGGTTGGCCTCAAAGCCATGATGCTCCTGTCTCACTCTGCTGAATAACACAGGAGAGGACCCAGATGATGCCACTTGACTTGTGGGGAAACCAAATGAGTATTAAGATAGACATAAGCCTGCATCTCTGGATTCCTGTTGGGACAATTCTTCATTATGTAATGGAGACAAATGGATAAAAATATAGTCAGGTATATATTTTATACAGAAACATAAAATCATACATGTACATATGACATATGTATGTATTTATATAATGTAAAATCCAAACTGTCTGGGGAACAGAGGGGACTGATGGGACAAGGAGAAAATGGGAGTGTAAGGAGGTGTGTGAGAAATATAGTCAATAGACTTACATAAAAATGTTCTTATGTAACAGTACCATGTGCAATGAATACATATGGCAGGAAAAACATAACACACACACACACATGTTTGTTTGTTTGTTTGTTTGCTTTGAGTCTGAGTCTCTGTTTCAATATGTCCTGGAGCTCCACATGCCGCCCAGGCTGGCATCAATTCTCAATCCTCCCAAATACTGGGATTATAGCTGTGCACTCTCACACAAGTCTAGTACCTTTAATGTGAAGTCCCAGATGAGATTTGTGTTTCCTGAGTACAACTTACATGTTCACAAAAGACTCCGGAAGATCTCACGTGAAAGCATGTTAGGTAACTCTCTTCTTATTTAATATGTAAGAACACCAATGAGGAAGTCAGATAAATTACAAAATAAATTCTGTTTTCCCTAAGAATGAAGAAAAGAATTAACGTGGTCAAAGGGTGATCTGTTCCACACAAATATAGCAGATTGTGTGACTTAAGTCTCCACAGATCATGCTAATAACTTGAAAACAAGCTAAACCGAATATAAGCTATTTCTTTCATTTGTAATTTAGAAAGCCTAGAATAAGGGGCCCTAAGACAAAGACAGGCCATGTTCTTCCTGAAAGATCCCTGGAAACTGAAATATAAGGTCTTTTAACATCTTGTGATATAACTGTTTTTCTTGGCTTAAGCGTAGGTTTTAAAAAATGGTGCTCATTGTTTTGCTTGTAGCTCTTTAATGCATGGACAACTGTGTTGATGATGCATTCAGTTTCGGAGAATTTTCCAATGGAAAAAAGTGCTCTGGAGAAGTTTAAGCGCCATGAATCACCCAAACCTCATCTAAGTCTCGTGAAGGCACAGGCTGTGGAAGGCAGTCACAGGGAGAAGACGTATTGCAGTTGTGCCGCCTGATTCAACTAAATAGAAAAATATTTTGTAAAGACACGAGGATTTCAGGCATCTGGCAGAGTGCTAAGAATAAATGCCACATTTCGTCAGGAAGGCAAAAAAAAAAAAAAAAAAAAAAAAAAAAACCACGAGTGACCTGCTGCTCACCCCCACACCCCCTTTCAGGAGCAGACGCAGAAGCCTGGCCTCCTTCAGGACGTACAAGGCAAGCCCGAGTCTCCGGGTCACAGGAAGGCACTGGGACCACAGCAGCCTTTTCCTGTTAACTATTCCCAATGATTCCAGACATCCAAAATGGTTTGATGAGGTGAGGAAATCTATACATTTTTCCTGTGTGAAGGAGGTAGACCGCGCAGGATGGCAACACTTCCAGCAGGTGCCGGTGTAAATACCCGCCGTCAGAGGGGTTGGTTGTCTCTGTCCTGGCTGTGAGGTCAGCACAGGAGCAAGGCTCGAGACAGCTTGTCCGTGCATCCCCTTTAAGGCAGTGCTAGTTCTGAGGACTCTCTCTTTTATTTCAGCTATGAAACGCAGTCCATAAGCCTGTTGCCGGGGCCACCTTTTCCGTCTTCACGAGTCCTTGATAGTGCCATGAACACATTCTCTTTGAAAGCCCGGAATCTTTCCCTTCTCCGTCTCCTAGTCCTTGCTCTACAGGTTCGGATGTTTCAGCCTAGTCAGAACAGTGTGAGGACACTAGTGACCTTCTGCAGTTGGGAATCCCCTTGCCAGCAGAGGGAACAGAGAGACGTTAGCTTAATAGTCACCTTTCTCTCTATCCACCCAGTTCCCACTTTAAAGAAACCTACACTGTGGTCTATGTTACAGGTTGCCCGAGGCTTCACTTGCAGTGACCCGTACCACCCCTCTGCCCCCACCCCCATTCCACTGACTTCTTTTTCCTGTCACCCTTAGGGAAGCAACCATCAAGACGCTTTTCCAGGGTGACTAGAATCTGCATGGAGTTTGTCCGGCAGAGGATGTTACAGTTTGATTCTGAAATGTGTGGCAGAGGATGTTACAGTTTGATTCTGAAATGTCCCCAACAGGCTTGTGTGTTGAGGGCTTGATCCTCCCCGCTTGGTGGACTATTTTAGGGAGGTTGTGGAAACTTGGAGAGTCAGAGTCTCGATGTAGGTAGGATGTAGGTCACTGGAGGCTGCCTCTGAAAGCTATGGCAAGTCCCCAGTGACCACCGTCTCTCTGCTTCCTGGTCTGTGAAGTGGGTCACTTCCACTGTCATGGCGTTCTGCCTCCCCACACACCCAGAATGAATGAAAATGAGCTGTGGATGGAAAATCCTTAAGCTGTGAGCCCAAACCAGTCTCTCCTCCTTCAAGCTGTTCTGTTAGGGCGTTCCCTCACAGCCGGGAGAGGACACAGAGGACAAAGGTGGACACGAGCTCTCTGGACAGGCTGTCCTCCGCTTTTGAAGTCCTTCTGTGGAGTGACGCTTTGTCTCCTTAGAGTCGCCTCATTATGGGGCGCAGAGCCACCGGAGCAGCTCACAAGTAGAGGCAGCACACTTTGCCTCCATCAGCTCAACCATTCCAGGGGTTCCTCCTTTTGCAGAGAGCAGCTCACATTTTTTAAAATCATAGTTTCTCAGTTTATAACTAAACATTTGTTTCTCAAAAGCCACATAAACACGTTATCTTAAAGCAGCGGTCCTCAATCTGTGGTTTTCAACCCCTTTGGCAAACCTCTACCTCCAAAAATATTTACACTATGATTTATAACAGTATAAAGCAGCAACGGAAATATTTTCCTGGTTAGGGGTCACCACAACATGAGGAACTGCATTAAAAGGTCGCAGCATTATGAAGGTTGAGAACCACTGCCCTAGAGGGTAGTGCTAATCTTGGTTGTCAACTCCACTATATGTATATGCATGTATGCATGCATGCATGAATATATGTATACATGCATACATACATACAAATTTATTCATTTCTGTTCCTTTAGGGAGCAGATTCCAAGTCTGGCTCTAGGTAGTCATTGCCAGTGAAATGAAGTCTTGCATTTGCTTACTTAGGCCCTAAGTTCCCAGACATCTGTGGACTCACCATTAAGACAATTCTAAAGGGGACAAAGAGATGTAAAACTCAGTCCTGTATATCCCCACTGAATATGGATTGAAGGCTATGGATGTGATCCATAAAAACAATGGTGGCAGCTTCTCCGCTTCCCTGATGACTCTTCACCCCGACCTCTGTTTTCCAGAATGTTTCTGCAGCACCAAAAAGGGATGAGACTCTACTGCATATCATACGCACAGATGTCTTTGGAACTAAAAAGCTTTTTTCCCCCTGCAAACCCATTGTTATTCCCTCCAGGTTGCACAACCATCATGTCCCAACTGTGAAGTGACCTAAGACATAATGATCGGATAATACAGCCTAATTTACTGTTTTGTGTATGTCCAGATAAATAGGACACTTCCTTTACAACTCTGTGGTATGCCTAGGGCAGTGGTTCTCAACCTGTGGATCTCGACCCCTTTGTGGTCAAATGACCCTTTCACAGGGGTCACCTAAGACCATTGTGCAGCAATAACATCTGCGCTACCACCACCCGTTCACCATGTCTGAGTGAGGGGCTGTGGATCGGAAAAACAGAGACAAGAGACAGCGGGTCATTCGCCTCAGCAGAATGCCGAATGCCGTTTATTGAAAGAGGGAGGAAACCTTAAGTACAGGCTTACAGCACAATGGAGGAACCCCAGAGGGCAGAAGTTCACTATCCATATTTTACAATCTTGTATCTAAGCTGTTAACGCCCAATATGCAGGATACACAAACAAGGACCTTCCCTTAAGCATTCAGGAGGGTGGACACCGGCAGGGAATTAGCATAGGGAGGACATCTGGTCAAGGTTAGCAAGCAGGCAACAGCTACCCAAATTGGGGGCCAGGGCTCTACACCATTGCAAACACAGATGTTTAGATTATGATTCATAACAGTAGCAAAATTACAGTTATGAAGTAGCAATGAAAATAACTCTGTGGTTGGGGGTCACCACAGCATGAGGAACTGTATTAAAGTGTCACAGCATTAGGAAGGCTGAGAAGCACTGGTCTAGGGTGTTCACATGTCCCGCCCTCAATGGGCTATTACTGACAGTTACATGCCTCAGAGCTGTAACATGAACAGTGAAAATTCAGTTGTTTTCTGTTGATGATTTGGTTCTTAAATATATGCTAATTTCTCCTGGCATGGCGGCACATGCCTGTAACGCCAGCTCAAGAGGTGGAGGCAGAAAGATCAGGGCTTCAAGGCTAGCCTCTGCTACATGCCAAGGTCAAGACCAGCCTAAGCTATTTGAGATCTATTTCAGCAACAACAACACCACAAAAATGAAACTATTAGTTCAGTGAATTATGGAATGGTGCAACCAGAAACATGCTAATAGAAGGAAGGGGCACAGAGGAACAGACAGCCAGGGCTGGCCTGGAAAGTGCCAGAACAAGCCGCACAAGAGGGCCTGGGTTTGACTTCTAGTCACACTGAGCAGCGGTGAGTCTTGATCAAGCTGTCTCCTCTCTGAGGTCCACAGTGCCTCATGTGGGAATATGGGTCACACTCTCACTTCTCACAGTGTAGGTAAGAATACAAAGTAATTGAGATGATGCCTGTGACAGTCCTTCATAAATCATAACGTGCACTGTGAGTGAAGTTGTTACAAAGGTCACAACGGGCATGTTCTTGGTCTAGTGATCCTTAGATGCTCGGCATGTCCTGAGAGAGGTCCCTTGTATTTAACAAGAACTTGGGAGAATTCAAAGGTGGTTTCTATCATGGCTTTCCCGGATTCCTCCCTGGGACTATCCCTTCTGTCCTACCTCTAAAACAGTGAAACTTACAGTAATTTGTTATGGTCTCAGATCACCAGTGAACTATATGCGAAAACATAGAAGAAACGCAATAGATTCTTATTAGTCACAGTGGTTGTTTTAGAGATTTGCCACCAACCCCAAATAAGCAAATCTCAAACTGCTGCTCCTAGGGAAAATGCAGGGAGGTGAACAAGAACCTTTATGTCAACCAATCAATATATTTGATGTAGGTTTTTTAAAAATTTATTTAATGTTGTTAGTTCATTAACACTAAACTCATGGCTAACAGCATTACCTCTTATTCCTGCATGAGGCTTAGCCAACATGCTTGCTTCCTCCATGAGGGCCAGCATAGCCTCTGTGTGCCTGGGAACCTTAGAGAAAACACTTTGCACTATGCTTGGGGTCCATTTTTAGCAGTGACATCCCAACAAAAACCGCAAAGTACCAAATGTGTCATGAATGCACAGTTGAAAGGATGCTTGTGTAGTAGAACAGATGTAAGAAGGCAGTGTCTCGCTCAGACCCTTGCTCTGACCAGCTGAGAATGTGCATGCTGAGTAATGGTTTTGTGTGCATGTGGAGGGCCACATGAATGCCATTGCTGTCCATACTTGTTTGTTTTGTTATGGGGTCTCTCATTGGCCTAGCACTTGCCAAGGAGACTAGGCTGGTAGGCTAGCAAGCCCCACAGATCTCCCTGTCTCTGCCTGCTCAGTGCTAGGATTTCAAGTACATGCCACCACACCTGACTTTTATATGTGGGTTCTGGAAATGGAACACAGGTCCTCACGCTTTGCACCTTACCTACTGAGCCATCTCCCCAGGCCCTGGTGAGGAACTTTGTTTCTGTACTACTCTGTATGTTCACAAATAACTAAAAATGCTGTGAGCACTGGCTGCTGGTTTAGGGCATATGTGAATTTGCAAACATAGGATCTGCCAATCAGAAGTATTGGCTATACGCTGAAGGACAGAACTTGGACTGTATGGTGGGAGCTATGGGTCCCAGTTTTTATCTGACTTTAAAAAGGAAGCGTTTCCTACAGTTCTAGTAGGAAAGAGAGTGTCCTTGCATTGTGTTGTAGACAGCATATGGCTTGAATTGACTTCAAGGTGCACGTCACGAGAGGGGGTCCACAACCTAGGAGATCAGTAAAGATGAGCGAAAAGAAACAAGCCAAATACTGTCACTGGAGTTACCGATCGTTCTCTAAAATCAATCTCTTCTCCCTAAAATAGAATTTCAGTCAAGCCAATATCCAGCACCATAAAAACTAAAAAGCAGTGCTTGTTCAAGTGAGAGTGTGTACGTGGAGTGTCCTTTATCCCTGCCGGTGTCAGACCTCAGAAACCACAAGCATCTCTTAGCTGGTTGTATAACAGTGAAGAGAAGGGAAGGTCATTGAGCTGGAAGAGAGTTCCTCAGTAAGTCACTGGAACATAAAGGGCAGAAAGTTCTCTGGGAAAAAGTCACTTTGAAAACTGTATAACCAGAGCAGAAAGAAAGGCTGCCTCTCTGTGAAGGTTTGAGCAATCTGGAGGCCTAAGTCGACAGAAAGCTTCCGAGTATCTGTTTCCAAGTAGAGAACAAAGTGACCTCTAGAGAGAACAAGTTGTTAATAATAATAATGCAATAGTAATTGTTAGCAACAATACAATAATAATGAGATACAATTAAGGACCTACAGAATAAATTGCTTAGATTTAAAGTATGTTTTCCGTGTGCGTGTGTGTGTGTGTGTGTGTGTGTGTGTGTGTGTGTGTGTGTGTGTGTGTATGTGTGTGTACATGTATGCCTGTGTGCATGTAGAGGCCAGAGGTTGACATCTCTGTCGTCCTCAGTTACTCTCCATCTTACTCTTGAGACAGGACCTCTCACTGGCTTGGAACTCCCCGATTTGGGCCGAGTGACTGTACAGTAAGCCCGGGGATCTCCCCGTCTCTGCCTTCCCAGCACTGGTGTTAGGTGAGCACAGCACAGTAGATTTTTATGTAGATTCTGGGCACACAACCTGGGCCCTTGGGCTTGTGCAGTGGACACTTTACTGGCCGACTCACTTGCTTAGCCCAATTGAAGACAATTTTTCAGAGATCGGGTTTGAGAGGAAAGGCCACAGCTACCCTGAAATATCAGTTTCTACAAGAGAGGAGGGGCGTGCTAGGAGCATTCCTTCAGGAGCTGTATTTTTGTTTTTCCAGTAGAGTCAAGAAAAAAAAGCAACTGCTTCCTTCTTTTCTGCCCCAGGCTGGCTTGCCTCCTTGCTCTGGACTGGGGACTGGGGTTTGCCTGGGTTGTTATTCCCATTTGCTTTTGCAGGGATTTTATTGACCCTGGGACAGCAGGAAATTGGCTCACAGACACTCATGGGACCACGTTGGGCTCTGATTTCTCCCTCCATTTCCCACTCACATCTTTGGGTAAGCAGCTGGCAGTGGTATAGAATTTGAGCTTGAGATTTTTTTGTTTTAATTCCACATATAGGCGACTCCTCCCAGGTTCTAGAAGGATCCTCCAGTTCCCACTTGGAAAAGCCTTTGGCTCCTCACTCCAACTTGCTAAACCTCTTTTTGGCTTGGGAGCCCCTCAGCTACTCAGTTTAGATTCTGCTTAAGATCTGCCTGCCTTTAAATTCTGTCCATGTTTAGAAACTGTTCTTGCTTTCAGGTCATGGATTAAGGAAAAAATGTAGAGTGATTTTTTAAAAAGATTTTTTAAATTATTTTTAATTTTGTACATGTGTGTGGGTTTGAGTAGGTGAGTGCGGGTACCCACTGATCCAGCAGCCTCAGAGCCTCCTGGGGCTGGAGTGACAGTGAGGCTGTGATGGCTGGAGTGAGCCATCTGACCCGGGGACTGAACCTCGTCATCTGGAAGAGCAGTATACATTCTCATCCAGGGAACCTTTCTCTAGCCTGTAGAACTTTTAATACACACACCAGAGGCAGAGACAGCCTCATGTTCCTGTCCAGTCAGCCATGAGGAAGGGACCTGTACTCTTCAAACCAAAGTTTAAACCTTGGGAAACGCCTCTCGCTTTAAAAATAGTTGAAGAAATGGATCAATAGTGGCATACCTGTGTGCCCTTCACCTAGATTTCACGCTTGTTAATGTGTGGCCATGTTTGTTCTCTGTTCCTCCATGACTTAATATCTTGCATGATATTTGAAAGTAAGTAGTAGATATGAAATCTTCCCTCAAAAATACTTGGAGGGAGGGAGTATCTGGGAAGAGCTAAGGGAGAAGAAATATTATGATCAAAATATATTGTATGAAAATTAAAATTACTTGAGCGTACATCTCAAGTATAAGGATAGCATCCATCATTACTATGATGTCACCACAAAATTTGGTGAGGATTCTATAGAATCTGTGGAGTCCACAATAACTAAAAAACATTAGCCACCCATCCCACTTCTGTTACGTGACCCTTGTCCCATATTCTCTGCAGTTAGGAGAAGAGCCGTGGTTAAAAATTAAGACACAACCCCGGCTGTGCCAAGAGCTGTGTTAAGATAAGCACAGATGTGTAAACAAGCTTTTATAAACCCCTGTTAAGCTTGTACAAATACCTTGTTATCAAATTGTACTACAAGTTGTAAAATGTTATCACGAGTTGTGAGTTGTAAACTCCCGGAATGTAGCATCACCCAAGACAACCTCAAATTGTAAAAATTGTCTCTTATATCATGCCTGATCTCCCCTACTTGTGGCTTTTGCTTTAAAAAGAAGGACTACTTCCTCTGTTCAGGGTCCCGGTGTTGGAACCCAACCTGCCGATGGCCCTAACTAGTTAGACGTTCTGGTACCCTGCAGTGATGGAGTAAAGTAGCCTCTGCTGATCTAACTTTGTGGCTGTGTCCTCAATATTTGTGCGACCCCAGCCCCAACAATCTAACATGTAGCCCACTGGCTGATGTCCCCAGATATCTTTTACAGTCCTTAACAAGAAGCTTAGGATGCATTTAAATGTCACACATTGCCTTTAGTTGTGTCTCTCTTCTCAGTGTCGAGAACAGTACTCCAGCTTCTTCATTTCCCACGATACCACTTTTATTTTTCCTTAACAGTTTAGGTTGGTTGTCTGGTAAAGTGTACCTTGTGCTCCAAATGTCTGATTATTTCCTCCTAATTAGGTATTCTTCTGTCATGGTGAAATATGCAGGACACAGCACATCCCCCGGTGGGTGCTTGGTGGTGCTGTCTCTTTGGCTGGCGGTGGTTTCTGTCTGTTTGACTTGCATCCCAATGAGCAGCTCTTCCTTACCCGGGAAGTCTGTTCTCTCATCATGAACTATCTCAATCCCTCCTCATGCCTGCCAGCCTACCCTGGAGACTTGGGCAAAGTTACCTCACAGCAGATTCCCCCAGAAGCAGGACCTTCTGGGGTGGGGACTTGATCCCACTCTTAGTTTGAGTGGTTAGGAAAGTACTGGCAACATCGTGTAGAGTCAGTTTAAGGTGTGGTTACAGAAATGCCAAAACTTACTGGTTGGATGCAAAGTGTGTTGGTTAACACAACTGTGAGTTTATCTTGTTTTTAGCAATTTTTATGCAGAGTAAGAGAATATATCAAAGGGGGTGTAGTTTAAAAATGGAACACCTTTGGGGGCTGGAGAGAGGCTCAGTGGTTAACAGCACTGGCTGCACTTGCCGAGGATCAGGGTTCAATTCCCAACACCTACAGGGTGGCTCAGTCATATGTCTCTCCAGGCCTAGGTTATCCAATGCCCTCTTCTGGCCTCCACAGGTACTGCATCCACATGCTGTGAAACATACATGAAGGCAAATCACCCATACACAAAAAATGAAAAGATTTCAAAACATCATTCAGTAATATGAAAAAGAATGTTAAGAAATAACCCAGTTCATTCACAGTCCAGTGATGCTTGACCATTCACCAGAAAGAGACATTGGGGCAGGACAGTTCTTTTAATCAATGGTGCAGGGAATCCATCAAGGAAATGGAAACAGGTTATCTGTCTCTCATTCTGTAAACAATAAATTCAAAATGGATCAAAGATCTAAATATAAAACCTGAAATGATGGGACTGTTAGGAGAAAACATAAGGGAAGTACTTTATGACGTCAGTGCAGGCAATGATTTTAAGTTTTCAGTGAGAGTCTTCCCAATAAGGGAAATAAAAGCACAGCTAGGTGCACACAAGTGTGCTAGCTGTCAAACAAAGATGTTTCTGTACAGCCAAAGAAGCAATAATCAGGGAAGTAGATAACCTGCAGAGTGCGAGAAAAGTTTGCAAACTATTTATCTGACAAACAATTAATATTCAGTATGCATAAGAAAATTGAAAAATTTGTCCATAACAAAATCCCTACAAATAATCCAATTAAAAATAGACAAAGGATATGAGCAGATCCTTTTCAAAAGGAGGAATTCAAGTTGCCAGCTAGTTTATGAAAAGTTAATGAACTCCGTCAGCCACCAAGGAAATGTGGGTCGAAGCCCCAAGGAGCTATCCTCACACCCCAGCCAGAATAGTTATTATTAAATGACTGCAAATATAGATAATAAATAAGATAAAATAAAGATGAACAAAACTAAAAAATAACAAGAAGAATAGAGGAAGGGAGCTCTCGGGTACTGTCGCCAGGAAGGAATGGGCATTAGTACAGCATGGAGGTTGTTGAGAAACCACAGTCAATCAGCACCTCAAAGAATGAAACCCTTCCATCTGCAGCAAAATATCTTGAAGTAGAGGACAATATATTAAGTGAAATGAGATGCAGAGAGACACTTCATGTGGAAGAAGGTTGATCAAGATTCCTAGTAGTGATTGTTGGAGTCTAGAAGGGTGGTGGGAGGCAGCAGGATAGTGGGAGGCAGAGAGTAGATACCCAAACACAGTTCATAGGGCTGGCAAGAGGGCGCAGTGGGTAAGGGCACTGGCCACTGAGCATGACAACCTGAGAGAGAACCATGCTGTTCTCTGACCTGCACACATATGCTGTGCACACACATGCCCCCCTTTTATAAACTAGAAATAATGGTGGGGGAAACTACAGCTTACAATAATCCAGTCTTCCTATGTCCTATGGATGACTAGAAGAGGGGAGCTTGAGGGTGCTAAACACAAACTAATGATAAGGAGACAGGAAAGTTAATTACCCTGCACTGATCAGTGTGTGTTATAAACACGCACTGAAATATCACACCAGCCTATAAATTCATGCAATTACTACATGCTAAACATTTAAGGAGATAGAACTGTTAACTGCCCCATTTGATCACAATATATAGTTTATACATGTATGAAATGATCGCAAAGCACTTCATAAATTTGTATAACTAAAATAATTGAATATAAGTATGTGAGTAAAATATAATAAAAAGCTACAAAATGAGTATACATAGATAAAACATAAAGCAACCAATAATTTGGTTTTAATGAAAAGTATTCAATTGCCTTTCTAATTAAATAGAGACAGACACAAAAGACTTAGGAAGGCAGAAAAAAGACTGTTATTTCTGTCTTGAACTCTGATTGGTCATAGGACCTTGCTATGGATGTCTTCTGGGAAGTGAACTGTCAACTTGACATAGCCTAGAACCACCTTGGAGGAAAATCTTAATGAGGAATTATCTAAACCAAGTTGGCCTGTGGCCATGTCTGTTGGGGATCGTCTTGAGTGTTGATTTAGGAAGACCCAGTCCACTGTAAATGGCACCATCCTCTGGGTAAAGGATTTGAACTGCAAAGGTGTAGAGAAATTTATTTAGCTGGGCATAAGCAAGCAGATATGCAATGCATTCATTCCATCTCTGCTCCATGACTGAGGATGTGATAAGACGAGCTGTTTCAAGCTTCTGCCACTGCGACTCTTCTGCAGTGATAACAATAACCTGGAATTGTAAGCTAAAACAATCCTTTCTCCCCTATGTTGATTTTTGTCTGGGCATTTTACCACAGCAATGTCAACAAAGCTAGAAGCTCCCATAAGACCTGCTGTGGAATAATGCCCTTGTACACTGTTTTAATAAAACGCTGATTGACCAGTAGCCAGGCAGGAAGTATAGGTGGGATAAGCAGACAGGGAGAATTCTAGGAAGAGGAAGGCTGAGTCAGGAGTCACCAGCCAAACACAGAGGAAGCAAGATGATAAGGCAAAACTGAGAAAAGGTACCAAGCCACATGGCTAAACATGGATAAGAATTATGGGTTAATTTAAATGTAAGAGCTAGTCAGTAATAAGCCTGAGCTAATGGCCAAGCAGTTATAATTAATAAAAGCCTCTGTATGCTTACCTGGGGGACATGAGTGAGAGAGATTTGTCTTGACTGCCAGCCAGCTGGAACACAGGAAAACTTCCTACAACAACCTTCCTCCTCTCATGATCTTCTAGAACACTTTTGAAGTACAAGGTGTATATGTTCTAGGCAGGATGTAGTTATTTCCCTTTTATAGTTACAGCTGTTCCTTTTACAGTTATTGTGGTTATTATATGTAATGTTCAAGCTATTTTACTTCTCCTGTATTGGAGACAATGAGTGGATAAGCAAGGCTATGTCTGCTCTCTCTCTTCTTGACTAATTGATGTGATGTAACTAGCTTCTTGAATTCCTGCCTTTGTACTCCTCCTAGTCCAAAGACTGAGACATATACTTAAGAATATCTGATCAACACCATCTGCTTGGGGACTGGGGTGGTGTAGATCCAATGATTGACAGTATAAAGTCCATCTAAGCAGATGAAGTTACTTAATAGGCATAATGATAGGCACGGACAGCAGGTGTTAGTTCTGGGCTCTGTCAGGGTAGTTCAGAAAGGAGTTACCATGCTTTGTCAGGCTCTTAGAAAAGCCTAAGGCCCCAATTGGTGGCACTGTTTGGAGAGGTTTAGGAAACTTTAGGAGAATGGACCTAACAGGAGGAAGTAGGTCACTAGAGATGGATCCTTGAGGTATCTTGTTTCTGACTTCTTCCAGTTCTATTTCCTGTCTGGCATGAAGTAAACCTTACTTTGTCACACACTCCCACTGCCATATTTTCTATCCAAGTGCATTGAGTCAAGTCATTTTGGACTAGAAGCCATGAAATCATGGACTAAAATAAACATTCTTCCTTCATGTTTGTGTCAGTCATATTGTCACTGTGAAGAAAAAAAGTAAGTAGTGGTCAGATGTGAGTTGGACAGAACACTGTTCACAGATTTTTAAGTAGCATCAATCATAGAATTTTCACTCACATTAAACATGAGTTAAGGGTCTTCATGGAATGTCCATTCTTTTGGTGTTATAACTATATAATGAACAAAACACAGCTTCTTTATTACAACTTGATGATGGAGGCAGAATCTAAGTACTTGCAATGCAATGGGTTGTGTAAACTAGAGATGACTGCAAACTTTCTGGAGTTTAGGGGAACGAGATGACTTGGTTGCACTGGAAAGGATAACACAGTGGCAGGGATAATCACGGGAAAGAGGTTCTCAGCAGATAGCATCAACAGGATGTGTGACAGATTAATATATTTAATAAACACTGCCCTATGCACCTGTTAAAAATTGAATCTTCCAAGATCACTTTCCATCTACTCTGTCCCTATACTCATCTGCTGTTATCTTTGCTGGGGAGAGGATCTTGTAGCTGGTCAGTAATGTTAGAACTAAAGGATTTCTTACATTATGGGTCACATAAGGGTCACATAACTGAATGTGTGGGTCTTGAAACATTTGGTGACACCAGAAGGTTCCTGAATACACAGTGACCAAAAACAAATCCAAAATCAAACATCGATGAGTGCCAGCATTTCTGGTAATGCTCATCTGGGTTGCATCATGAGCCTTGACTGCAACTTTGGTTCTGTACACACAGGATGCTTCTTTGATTGGAGCATGTTCTCGTGCTTCAGAAAGCAACAAATGCTGTCTGAAACAGCTCAGATTCCTGATTGTTGTGTATTGTGAACTACAGTGTTTTTTTTACAGCTTATACAGTTTTCTGTGCTCATGAAAACATAATGGTTCAACTATGGAAAACAAAGACTTCTTATTTTCTGTAGTGATTCCTCAGCATGCAAATATTAAATTAGTATATTTTTAGATTGCATTCTGTTAACAAATAAACATAACCATCTCATTCATACACAAGTTTGCTGTAATCTTTAACAAATAATAAAATCATATAGGTACTAGAAAATTGTTTTAAAATAAATTTCCTTATGATTTATTATCAATAAATGTTTGATTTGCACACATATTTTATTTTATTTTTGGTTTTTAGAGACAGGTTTTTTTTCTGTGTAGCTTTGGTGCCTGTCGTGGATCTCGCTCTGTAGACCAGGCTGGCCTCGAACTAACAGAGATCCTCCTGGCTCTGCCTCCCAAGTGCTGGGATTAAAGGTGTGTACCACCACCACCTGGCTTTGTATACATATTTTACATATATTTGTGATCATATAAAAATTTCTCGGGCAAAAGGAGATTGTGAGCTGGGGATACATATTAGTGGATGAAACACTTGCTGTGCATACGTAAGGAAGGGCAAGGAAGGGCAAGGAAGGCTAGATGTGGGGGTGCACATCTATAATCCTAGGGTACCTATGGGGAATTCCAGAAGTTAGCAGGCCAGTAACCTGGCATATACAGTGGTGAAGAAGAGCCTGCCTCAAACAAGGTGGGTGGTAAGAGAGTTTTCTGACTTCCACACACTCACTGTAACAAGTGCACACCCATACGCATACACGAGCACGCACCCATACAGTGAACACACACACATCGTACACATGGATAGTATACTCACACAAATTACAAAAGGGGAGCTTGTAAGTAGAAAGAGTTCAGGAAGTCTTGGTCTGGAATGAGAGCAAGGATTATCTAATAAGTGTATTAGCCAGGAAGTCCCTGTTGTGTTGAGGAAAAGCAAAGAACGGCCAGCTATACCAGGTTGTGGTGGGGTTGGGAGGAAGCAGACATGTGGAGTCTTCTTGATCCTTATCACCGTCATGGGCTGAAGGGTAGAACCTTGGGATACCGATGAAGACTGAACTCTTTTTATTTTATTTTAAAGATTTGTTTATTTTTATGTGCATTGATGTTTGGCCTGCATGTATGTCTATGCGAGGGTGCCAGCCAGATCCCCTGGAACTAGAGTTACAGACAGTTGTGAGCTGCCATGTGGGTGCTGGGAATTGAACCCAGGTCCTCTGAAAAGCATCCAGTGCTCTTAACCACTGAGCCATCTCTCCAGCCCTGAGGGCTGAACTCTTAAGTGAAGACAAAATTAATTCAGCAGGAACCAAGGACATAGATATGTACCCTGTGAGGAACAGGACCCAGACAGAGATAATGGAGGATGTTGGGGTTCAGTGGCCCCCACTGGGTTCTTGTGTCTCTGAATTAGGAACTGGACAGGACACAGAATTGCAGCAGGAGCAGCTGTGGTTTATTAAGAGTTAACACACTTTCGAGGAGGGGGCAAAGTAAATGAAAGTGTGTCTCAAATGATAACACCTTACAGAGGATTAGGGCTTTCATGTCTCATTCTGTGTGTGTGTGTGTGTGTGTGTGTGTGTGTGTGTGTGTGTGTGTGTGTGTGTGTGTGTGTGTTGTTGTTGTTGTTGTTGTTTTCAGTCTTCTTTAGCAACTGGTTTTTCTTGTATGCTAATTTTGCTGCTTTTCTCTAAGGTTTCCCAGCCTCACTCTCTGTTTTACGCTCCTGTGTCAACAAAGTAACTAAGTAGGGGTTTGGTAGTGAAACCCCAGGATATGGTAACTTAGGGACTGAAGCCTCTCTGCTTTGCCAGAAGGTGCTAGAAGGCCTGGAGTCAGCATGGACAGATGTGGAAGCATTTCAACATTGGTGTTAGCTGTCCAGTCTCCAGACAAAGGTAAGACGGTCAGCAGCATACAGGACCTATTGGAGCCCCAGTTTTAGGGTGGCAGAACCCAGTGATGGAGCTGGCAGGGTGAGGGGAGCAGGGAGTGGGATAGTGATAACCCCAGGGAAGAAATAATGACAGTGGGAAGGATGTGAGCTAGCTCCTCAGACCTCTGGGATCTGAAGTCAGCACTCCCTGAACTCAGAGGGGAGATGCAGGCCCATTGCCCTTGAGTTTGTACCACAGGGTACTACAGTGTTTGACGTTACCATGTGACCATGTTGAAGTTTCAGAGAGGGGGAAACTGGAGACTTTCCTGTAAAGACTCCTAAGGGGAATCTGGAAAGATACAGTATAGGTCTCAGGACTATTCACTGACTCTCCTAGCAGCAAAAACGAAAAGAGACTCAGCTGGAATCTCCTTATGAATTGCATGCAGACTGCAAGATTGAATCTGTCAAGATAATTGGTTTTTAAGTATATCCCTTTCTCTTTCTCCTATTGGATAGTATTAACATTCGTTATTTTAAAGTGTCAATAATTTAAATGTAATTTAATTTCTTCAATGAAATTGTTTAATAATTTGAGAGTGTAAGAGTAGTTTTTGAGCAGCAGGGGAGGGGTGGCCTTCTGGGATGTAGTCAGTCTTGGGAGGGAGAGAAAGCGCTTTTCATTTCTCCAGGTATCTGGGAGGCCTCTTCCAGAGCTCTGCTATTTGAAGTGTCCCCAGCGGAGCGCAAGGGGACTGCATGCCAAATGTCTTTTAGGAAACAAAGTGTATCGGGATGGCAACAAGGGTCGTACAGCTGTGGATTCTCTGTCCACATCATTCTAGGTTTAAGAAAAGTTGGAATCTGGAAGGCAGAGTTGATGCTTACAGTTCCTGTGAGCTGAATTTCTTAGAAAAACAAAAACAAAAACAAAAACAAGGCTGATTGACTGATTAAAGCTTCAGTGACTGTGGGGAGCTAGAATGCTGCAGGTTGATAGGTTGATACCCAAATTGTCTCGCGCTGTCTTTAGATCCCCAAATAGCCTCCCCCCTTCTCTCTGTCTACCTGTGTGTGTGACCTGACATTGTGTGACTATTAGGTAAATCCTTTAGGAATATACAGACAGACCCTGGCCTGCCTCAAGTCCCCATATTTTTGAGGTGCTTTGATTGATGACTTTCTTTGTTACTATAGAAACTTCATGAGACTGTTGTCACATTAGAATATTTCATGTGGCATCCATCTGAGTCTGTCTTCTGGGCCACTCAGGTTCCAGAATACACCATCTTTTATTCCCTTTGAGGTGAGAGAGATGTTTTCGCATGGACACTCCATAGCCTGGGGTTGAAAAAGTTCCACAATTTATTTTCTACAAATCACAGAGTCATATTCATTTTTAAAAATACAAATCTGAGTTTCTTTAAATTGGGATTTATGAAGTTTAACTTTGGAACATGGGACCCAATAGAGAACTTTGTATTTAATGTATATTAAACTGTTATGAGCTTTTGAACTTAAACTAGGAGGTTCCCAGGCTATGCAACCCTTTTTGAGTACTAGTTCAGCCATTCAATAGGTTGCCCATTTCTTCCAGTTTTGTGCCATTTGTGAATGTAATCACATCATTGACACCTTCGTCTGAAACATTGATGGATAATGTGAAGAGGACGGGGACAAAACCCTTCAAACCCTTAGGAATTTTCCATTAGTTGCCGTGACTTAATTAACTGGAGGAATGGAAGAAAACCAACATTTATCAAACATCTATCATGCACTTGCACTTAACACTTGAAGAACTCGATGCACACATTATCACGTTTGATCTTTAATAAGGGCACCACAGCTGGTAAACGCTGATTTTGAATCGAATCCCTTGTATTCACCAGTAAGCCACGTTGTCTCTAATTAAAATTTTTATTGGGTTGTTCAGTCTGCAAATCCGCTAAACTGTGTCTCCTGGCCAGCCCACATTTCTTTATCATATCCGTATACTGCCAAGAGAGAAGTCCAAGCGAAATGTGTGGCTGAGGTTCAAATACACGGGCCATGCCAAGAGAAAGATGTATCAAGCTTGATAACAAAGGAGGTGAGCAGGGACAATCTGACTGACAGGGTTGGAGTTTTCCACAGAAAGTCCTTTTTTGTTTGTTTTGAAACAAGGTTTCTCTGTGAACCCACTTTGTAGACTGGCTGAGTTTCAGGCTGGCCTTGAACTCACAGGGATCGCCTGTTTCTGCCTCCCAAGTGCTGGGATTAAAGGCGTGGTTCACCACATCCGCCAGAAAGTCCTTTTTTTAAAAAAAACTCACCCCCACCTTTTGGTTAAGAAATATATTCTCTGTGATGCTTGCATATAAGAATAAACAGAAATGTGGATTTTCATAATTTGGGTAGTAAAATTGACACGATTTTATATAATGTTCTTTAATTTTTCTGTAGTTACATTTTATTATTTGAGCTTGGTAATTTGAGGATATATTCTAATGGGAAGCTGCACATCTGAAGATGGACACTGCCGTCATATGTGATGATGATGGAAACAAATACTGTTTAAATGCTTCCTTGTATCAGACATGGCATACAGGGCTCTAAATACACTGTGCACACATCTCACTTGTCTTGCACACTAACCTCTGAAATTTTCCCATTATTATCCCTGCTGGATAATCTAGGAGAAAGTCTAAGAAGGTGAGTAATGTTCCCAGAGCTCTGCCATGAACTGGAGAATGGGCTCATCCAGTGTCAATAGTCACTTTTCGGAGGGAATTCCCCAAGGTCACTTGCATTTCTGTTTATCTTAGACACAGAGGGCATGAATCATCTTGCTCTCAATGGTCTCCAGAAAATTCTTATAGTGAAGCATTTCAGAGGGTACATTGTCTTCCTGCAATTCAAAAGGTAGATTTATTTACTATACAATATACTAGGAATAGCATCTTTCTTTTGGGGGCAAAAGTTGGGCAGCCTTTCTATTAAAAAAAAAAACAAAAAACAAAACCAACAATAGTATTTTAAAAACAGTATTAAAAAAATTAAAAATATTCTTTATTATAAAAGATTTAAGTTCCCCATGTTCAGAAATCCTCTCTTATAATTCAATGTGTGTGTGTGTGTGTGTGTGTGTGTGTGTGTCTATGTGGTGTGTGTGTGTGTGTGTGATGTGTGTTTGTGTGTGGTATGTGTGTATGTGGTGTGTGTGTGTGTGTGTGATATGTGTGTGGTGTGTGTGTATGGTGTGTGGTTTGTGTGTTTGTGTGTTTGTGTGTGTTGTGTGTATACGTGTTGTGTGTGTGTTGAGTGTATATGTGTGTGTGTGTTGAGTGTATATGTGGTGTGTGTGTGTGTTGTATGTTGTGTAGTGAATGTGAATGTGTGGTGTGGTGTGTGTGTGTATGTGGTATATGGTGTGTGTTGTATGGTGTGTGTGTGGTATATGGTGTGTGTGTGTGTGTGTGGTGTGGTGTGTGTATGGTGTGTGTTGTGTGTGTGTTGTGTGTGTGTGGGGGGGGTGTGTTGTGTGTATGGTGTGTGTGTGTGTGTGTGTGTGTGTGTGTGTGTGTGTGTGTGTGTGTGTGTGTGGTGTGTGCAGACATCACTTGGCTCTCACTGTGTCGCTTTGTAGGAATAGGACTTGGATCTCGGGTATAATCTGAACTTCTGGTTACTATGATCACGATGTGTGATAATCTTAGGATCCATGTCTTTGTCTATGAAACTGTGTGGAGCTGACCTGCTAGAATGCAATGAGGTTAAAAATGCAAACTCTTCCTAGTCCTTGGCTGGCTCTGCATAGAGAGCCCAGCCACGGTACCAGCAGCAGTGCATACCGTTCGGTGAAAGAGCTTGCTGCCTTCCAAGGGGCCAACTCTCTTTTATGAAATGTTATCAGGTAGTAAATCCCTGATCCCTTAGACAATGAATAAAATACTTCAGCAAGAACATTGCTCTTGGACGGCAGTACTTCTGGTTAGGAATAGCTTGAAGCTGAGCTTCGAAGTTAAGTTTATAAAAAAGAATTGATCCTTGCTAGGCTGTTTTGGTTAGTTGCTTGGGGGATATGGAATCATTTGGATGTATAAAATGAACAAAAATAATCGAGTAATTGGGGTTTTCTGTTATTTCGGAGCTTGATAAGCAACTACCAGAATTTATTTGCTTCCAACAGGAACAGAAGTATAGGGAAAGGACATTCCTTTTTTATTTAGAAATTATTTAATATGTGTTGGTGTTTTGTCTGCATGTGTGTCTACATACTATATGTGTGCCTGATGCTGGCAGATACCAGAAGAGGGCATCAGATTCCCTGGAGCTGGAGTTTCAGATGGTTATGAGCCATCATGCGTGTCCTGGAAATCACCCAGGGCTCTTAACCACTGAGCCATTCTCCAGACCCAGAAGAAGGGCATTCTTGAGTAAGCAACATTTGTTTGAGAAAATCTTAGAAGTTTCTGGAGAAACCTATACCTTCCTTGATTCAGAGAAAGTGATTAATAGAATGTACAGTGGATAATGTATATATTAGTTATGTGTCTTGATGCTATGACAAAACATTTGATAAATGCAACAATGCAACTTAAGAAACAAAGGGTTTATTTTTGCTTATAGTTCAAAGGGACACAGTCCACGATAGCAGGGAAAGCATGGTGTCTTAAGGTTTCTATTGCTGTGAGGAGACACTATGACCATGTCAACTCTTAAAAAAGAAAACGTTTAATTGGGGCTGGACTTACAGTTTCAGAGGTTTAGTTCAATATTGTCATAGTGGGAAGTATGACGGCATGCAGGCAGACATGGTGCTGCTGGAGAAGGAGCTGAGAGTTCTACATCAGGATTGGCAGGGAGCAAGAAGAGGATGTCACACTAGACCTGGCTTGAGCATTTGAGGCATCAAAGCCTGCCCCCTAGTGGTGAACTTCCTCCAACAAGGCCACACCTCTTAATAGTGCCACTCTCTATGAGCCTATGGGGGCCATTTTCTTCAAGCCACCACACCTGGCATCAGGGACTTGAGACAGCTGGTCACACTGCATGTACAGTCAGGATACAGAGTAAAATGAAGGCTGGTACTTAGCTGGCTTTCACTTTTTATTCAGTCTGGCCCTCAGTCCATGGATGCTGCTGTGCACACTGAGAGTGGGTCTTCCCTAGTCTAATCCTTCATAGACACCAGTGATTATAGAACCTGTCAAGTTGACAATATTAACCATCACATAAAATAATTTAATTTTGAGAGACCGTCTCACCATGTAGCCATGGCTGGCCTGGAACTCCCTATTTAGGTCGGGCTAGCTTTGAACTCACAGATATCCACCTGCCTCTGCCTGCTAAATGTTGGGATTATAGACATGTG
Source organism: Peromyscus californicus insignis (assembly GCF_007827085.1). Classification (NCBI taxonomy): domain Eukaryota; kingdom Metazoa; phylum Chordata; class Mammalia; order Rodentia; family Cricetidae; genus Peromyscus; species Peromyscus californicus. The sequence goes on from NW_026294469.1 coordinate 11,596,213, forward strand.
GCACCACACACGGCCATAATTTTAATTTGATCAAATGATGAAATCATTTTTTTACTTCATCAAATTTTACTTTGACCAAAGCCTTTGCATTTTGAGCTTGAGGGAGAAGCTTTTGTGTTTTTAACAGTTTTCAACAGGTTTTAGGAGTCTTTCCCTATGTTGTATGCAAGAGCTGTACACTAGAAAGATTGGAGCCAGAGGTGTTACTCGTACTATTTAAAATTTCATATACATTTCTCAGTTCTCCCTAAGTTTTCTGCTTAGCAGCTCAGGCACAGGGCTTTCTCAGGACAATGGGTAAAAACACAGTCAAAATATGCTGGCTTCCAAGCAGCGTTTGGTTAGGGATATAATGAAGTATATATTTCAAATACGGGTGCATGGATTTTGCTTCTTTTTAATTACGCAGTAGATAATGGTGATGTAGGCAGAGAAGTCATTGTCTGGTTCCTGATAATGACAGGCAGGCCTTGGCCTCCGCACGGTAGGTTTCTCATGGACCAGTAGTTCTTATACACCAGTGAGCATTAGCATCCTGAGGTCTGGGTCATTTCAGCATCACGGCCCATCCTCCCTGAGGATCTGAGTGGCTTGGGAAACTGCCATTCAAGGAACACTCTTTGAGAGCCCCTGCTAGAGACCCTTCCTATAAACAAGACTACAGTCTTGAGTTGAGGAGCTCATTAGAAGAGGATATTTAGGCTGGGATATAGCTCAGTGATAAACAGCATGCCTATTGTGTGTGAGGCCCTGGGTTTGGCCTCCAGTACCACAAATTAGGGGGAAAAAAGCAGTATCTAGCTTCCCTGCCTCCATATTTGCCTTGTGGAAGATGTGAACATCTCCAGAGAACTCTTCTTCCATTCGGTACTGACTTTTCATCACACTCCAGTTTTCCATAAGTCAAACTGAAATTCTGTCACATTGTAACTGAACTGAACCCAGAATATAGCCGGAACCCCCGCCCTCCCTCCCACCCACTTCTTTTTCTTTCAAATGTGAAGCAAGACCTACTAATGTTGGGGCGATCTCTCTGGCTGAAATCAACATACATTATGTAAACCTCCTAAGTGCAAACAAGTGAAGAGGCTTATCAATCTGCTTGTTTATTGTTTGTTTGGGGTCCTGTCGACTGAACCCAGGGACTTGTCATAGCTCTATGTCTTGCATTAAACAGAGAAACAATCCAGCAACAGACACGCACTCCTTTTCACTGTTTTAAGCACAATCCGAGGTGTCTTGCTTAGCCAATGGCTCCAGTGCCCGAGGTTGATGCCACTAACAAGGGGGCAGTCTGCAGAAGCTCATCAGGACACGGCAATTGAACCTGGCCGCCCTGGGAAGAAGCACATCACTGTGGCTGCTTGTTTCTGGTACAGTGCTCAGCAGTGAAATGATTAACAGCGTTGGCATTTAAGTGATCATAATTAGGTTTCAAAGTTAACAGCCCATTGAGATAAATAGTGGAAGTTCACACCTCCCTCAGTGCCATTGTTTATCAGACTGTCAAGTTGCAGCTTCAGGAAGACAACATTAATGTGGCTTTGAACACTAATTGCCTAAAGCCAAGTTATATCCACCTGGGAAGGTCCTTGGGGTATTTGTTCAACTGAAATGTCAGAGAATACACAGCGCTAGGATTCTCCATCACCTGGCAGAGACAATCTTGCACATATATCTCTCCATCACCTGACAGAGACAACCTTGAACCTATATTTCAATGCATAGAAAGAAAAGGATAGATGATCAGGCAGTGGTATTTGGAAGATCTTCTGGTTGAATAGTGGGTTTACCTCAGTTTCTCTTTTTAAATGGTAACGTAACTACTCACTTGCATGATATGGTCCTGAGAGGAATGAACAATTAAATGATTTAAACAACAACAACAACAACAAACCCTTTGCTCACCAGATTCCATTACCATGTTATTGTCCTAAAGGAGTTATGTGCACATTCTGTCAATAGGAAAACTCTGAGAGCATAATTAAATTAATTTTCATAGGAGTCTGATTTATTTTCCCACAATAAGTTTGCATGCATGACTGCATACTACTTGATGCTCAATAAGGGTGGAGGTTGTAATTTCTGTTTGCAATATTATGGATTTTCTTTTTCATATGACATTCAAGAATTAAAGGCAGCAGAAATAAGGGGGAAAACTTCCCTAAGCCTAAAACAGACAGTCAAAATCTAATAGATTGCAACTTTATAGAAGTCATTGTCTTCTCATGATGTGGTTTCCTAAAAGCACAAAATGATGGGGAGTGCATTATTATTAACACAAAACAACGGTAGAACCTTCTTTGAAGATTATCACTTTAAACAAACTTAAAGGAAATGGAACTTAAGACTTCTCATTTCTTATTATAATTCATCTTGAACATTTTTTTTTGCTCTCTCTGTGTGTGTGTGTGTGTGTGTGTGTGTGTTCGCACGCGTGCATGCATGTATGTGTTGGCCAGAGGTCAACCTTCTGTGTTGTTCCTCAGGCACCGTTCACCTTTTACTTTTTAGATAGGGTCTCTCACTGGGACTTGAACTTGCCAACTGAGCTAAGCTGGCTGGCCAGTGAGCCCTGGGGATACACCTGTCTCTGCAGCTCTGGAACTACTGCAGACGTCACCATCGCTGGTGGTTTTATTCAGGTTCTGGGAATGAAACTCAGGTCCTCATTCTTGAGCAGCAAGCACTTGACTATCGAACCATCTCCACTCTGCTTTATCCTGTTTCTACCCTGCATTTTCTCCACTCGGCTTTGCTTTATCCTACTGCTTGCATCCTGCCGACACACGAGTGAGTAGGCCAGCATCCATGCCATTCTCTTTACCACTGAGGTAAACGGTGGCCAAAGCAACAATAAGGGGTCAAGGCAAAAACAAAACAAAACAAAACAAAACAAAACAAAAAAACAAACAAAAAACAAAACACCACCAACAAAACAAAAACAAAAACAAGAACCCCCAAAGCACTAGAAAGGAGTTAAGAAGATGGAAGAGAGAGAACAAGAAGAGAGGGACAATGAAGAGGAGATAAGCTGGAGAGCAGAAGGCAGCCCCAGACCCTGGGACCGTGGTTTCCTCCTACTCCTCAGAGGTCTCCCTCATGCTCTTAGAAGCTCAAATGCTCCTCTGGAAGCTCTTTCATGAAAAAACTTGTATCAGAAAGAAGTGGCCATTTTTTGTTTTGTTTTGTTTTTTATTTTTTGAAAGAATGGCAACTGCCTTCATTTTATGGCAAACTTCTGACCTCATTATTATTATTTTTGTAAGTTTGGATTAAACTTACTTTAGCTGACACACAGAAACATAAAACTTGTACCTATTAGTGGAATATCTATTAGTGCGATGTTCGGTACATTTCTATGTTGAGCGCTGTTTAAATTAAGCACTTATTATCTCTTTAGGATGAAAACATGCAGAATCTTTTCTCTCAGCTTCTTGAATATCGGTACCTGCTTGCTGTATAATCATCCCCCCACATTCATTTTTGTATTGGTTTTCAGTTCAGAGGCCAGTTGATGGAGGGAGTTAACAGAGGCATCCAAACCAGGGCAGATGGCCAGGAAAACCCACATAGTAGATGGAGTTCATCATGTTATGGTGGGGGATGGGTCTTGTCTCACTGTTGGAAACAGGAGTAGATTGTAAACTTCCTGAGACTAGGCCTTGTATCTTATTAATTTTGGTATTCAAAGATTGGCATATGAACATAGGCTTCCTTAAAAAATTATAATTTAAAGATATTTTTTCTTATTTTTAGTAATATCTGTCTCTCTGTGTGTGTACATGCACCTTTGCATGCATGGAGGCTAGAAGAGGGTATTGGATTCAAACAGCTGGAGTTTCAGGCATTTTCAGGATATCTGGCTTGCTACCTGGGTGCTGAGATTCAAACTCCGGTCCCCATGACTATGCAGCAAATGCTCTTCACCATTGAGCTGTCTCTCTAGCTCACAGGTTGTGTTTTCAAAAGACAGATGGTGAACTCAGGTGGACACTTTTTTATTATTATGAAGAGATTTTCTATTCATTTTATATACCAACCAGATTGCCCTCTCCTCCCTCCTCCTGCCCCCCAGTCTCCCCTCCCCAACCCACCTCCTCCAAAGCAAGGTCTCCCATGGGGAGTCAACAGAGCCTGGTGCATTCAGTTGAGGCAGGTCTAGGTCTCTCCTCCCTGCACCAAGGCTGTGCAAAGTGTTCCACCATAGGCACTGGGCTCCAAAAAGCTGGCTCATGCACCAGGGACAGGTCCCAATCCCACTGCCTAGGGACCCCTAAACAGTTCAAGCTAAAAAACTGCCTTGCCTATCCAGAGGGCCTAGTCCAGTACCATGGGGCCTCCACAGCTATTGGTCCACAGTTCATGCATTTCCACTAGTTTGACTTGCCATCTCTGTGCTTTTTCCCATCATGGTCTCGATGTCCCTTGCTCATAGAATCCCTCCTCTCTCTCATCAATTGGACTCCTGGAGCTCAGCCTGATATCCGACCATGGATCTCTGCATCTGCTTTCATCAGTCTCTGGCTGAGGGCTCTATGATGACAGGTTATTCAGCCATCTGATCACCAGAGTAGGCCAGTTTAGGCACCCTCTTGACTATTGCCAGTAGTCTAAGGTGGATTTATCCTTGTAGATTCCTGGGAACTTCCCTAACATTCTGTTTCACTCTATTCCCATGATATCTCTTTCCTTGCTCTCCTATTCTGTCCCTGTTCCAGCTCAAATTTCCCATTCCCCTATGTTCTCATCCCCAATCCCTTGTCCCCCATTACCCCCTCACCCCCAGTTTGCTCATTTAGATCTCATCTATTTCTCCTTCGCTGGGTGACCCATGCATCCCTCCTAGGGTCCTCCCTGCTATCTAGCCTCCCTGGAGCTGTGGGTTGTAGTCTGGTTATACTTTGCTTTACATCTAGTATCCACTTATGAGTGAGTACATACCATGTTTGTCCTTCTGAGTCTGGGTTACCTCACTCAGGATGATATTTTCTAGTTCTATCCATTTGCTTGCAAATTTCATGACATCATTGTTTTTCTCTGCTGAGTAGTACTCTGTTGTGTATATGTGCCACATTTTCTTAATCCATTCTTCAGTTGAGGGGCATCTAGGTTGTTTTTCAGGTTCTTGCTATTACAAATAATTCTGCTATGAACATAGTTGAGCATGTGTCCTTGTGGTATGATTGAGCATTCCTTGGGTATATGCCCAAGAATGGTATGGCTGGGTCTTGAGGAAAATTGATTCCCAATTTTCTGGGGAACTGGCATACTGACTTGCAAAGTGGCTGTATAAGCTTGCACTCCCACCAACAGTGGAGGAATGTTCCCCTTGCTCCACCTCCTCTCCAACATAAGCTGTCTTCAGTGTTTTTGATCTTAGCCATTTTGATGAGTGTAAGATGATAACTCAGAGTCATTTTGATTTGCATTTCCCTGATGACTAAGGATGTTGAGCAATTCCTCAAATGTCTGTCAGCCATCTGAGATTCTTCTGTTGAGAATTCTCTGTTTAGCTCTGTAGCCCATTTTCTAATTGGATTGTTAGGTATTTTGATGTCTAGTTTCTTGAGTTCTTCATATATTTTGGAGTTCGGTCCTCTGTCAGATGTGGGGTTGGTGAAGATCTTTTCCCATTCTGTAGGCTGTCATTTTGATTTATTGACCATGTCCTTTGCCCTACAAAAGCTTCTCAGTTTCAAGAGGTCCCATTTATTAATCGTTTCTCTCAGTGTCTGTGCTACTGATGTTATATTTAGGAAGTGGTCTCCTGTGCCAATGCGTTCAAGAGTACTTCCTACTTTCTCTTCTATCAAGTTCAGTGTAACAGGATTTATGTTGAGGTCTTTGATCCACTTGGACTTGAGTTTTGTGCATGGCTACAGATATGGATCTATTTGCAAACTTCTACATGTTGACATCCAGTTATGTCAGCACCATTTGTTGAAGATGCTTTCTTTTTTCCATTGTACAGTTTTGGCTTCTTTGTCAAAAATCAGGTGTTCATATGTGCGTGGATTAATATCAGGGTCTTTAATTCAATTCCATTGGTCCACGTGTCAGTTTTTATGCTAGTACCAAGCTGTTTTTATTACTATAGCTCTATAGTAGAGCTTGAGGTCAGGGATCATAATGCCTCTAGAGATTGCTTTATTGTACAGGATTCTTTTAGCTATCCTGGGTTTTTTGTTTTTCCATGTAAAGTTGAGTATTGTTCTTTCCAAGTCTGTGAAGAATTGTGTTGGGATTTTGATGGGGATTGCATTGAATCTATAGTTTGCTTTTGGTAAGATCGCCATTTTTACTATGTTAATCTTACCTATCCATGAGCACGGGAGATCTTTCTATTTTCTGGCATCTTCAATTTTTTTCTTCAGTGACTTAAAGTTCTTATCATACAGGTCCTTCACTTGCTTAGTTAGAGTTACTCTAAGGTGTTTTATATTATTTGTGGCTATTGTAAAGGGTGAGGCTTCTCTGATTTCTTTCTCAACCCATTTATCATTTGTATATAGGAGGGCTACTGATTTTTTTTTTAGTTACTCTTGTATCCTGCCACATTACTGAAGGATTTTATCAGCTGTAGGAGTTCCCTGGTAGAATTTTTAGGGTCACTTATGTATATTATCATATTGTCTTCAAATAGTGAAAGTTTGACTTCTTCCTTTCCAATTTCTACCCCTTTGATCTCCTTTTGTTGTCTTATTGCTCTAGCTAGAACTTCAAGTACTATATTGAATAAATATGGGAAGAATGGACAGCCTTGTCTTGTTCCTGATTTTAGTGGAATTGCTTTGAGTTTCTCTCCATTTAATTTGATGTTGGCTGTTGGTTTGCAGTAAATTGCCTTTATTATGTTTAGGTATGTTCCTTGTATTCCTGATTTCTCCAATATCTTCATCATGAAGGGGTGTTGGATTTTGTCAAAGGCTTTTTCAGCATCTGATGAGATGATCATGTGTTTTTTTCTTTCAATTTGTTTATATGGTGTATAATATGTTTATATGGTGACAGATTTTTGTATGTTGAACCATTCTTGCATCCCTGGAATGAAGCCTACTTGGTCATGGTGGATAATTTTTTGATGTGTTCTTGGATTCGGTTTGCCAATATTTTATTGAGTATTTTTGCTTCAATGTTCATGAGGGAGATTGGTCTGTAATTCTCTTTCTTTGTTGCATCTTTGTGTGGTTTGGGTATCAGGGTAACTGTAGCCTCATAAAAAGAGTTTGGTAATGTTCCTTCTATTTCTATTGTGTGGAACAATTTGAAGAGTATTGGAATTAGCTCTTCTTGGAAAATCTGGTAAAATTCTGTGCTGAAACCATCTGGTCCTGGGCTTTTTTGGTTGGGAGAATTTTAATGACTGTTTCTATTTCCTTAGGGGTTATTGGTCTATTTAAATAGTTTATCTGGTCTTGATTTAACTTTGGTATGTCATACTTATCCAGAAAATTGTCCATTTCTTTCAGATTTTCCAATTTTGTGGAGTACAGATTTTTGAAGTACAACCTGATGATTCTCTGGATTTCCTTGTTGTCTGTTGTTATGTCTCCTTTTTCATTTCTGATTTTATTAATTTGGATGCTCTGTCTGTGCCTTTCTGCTAATTTGGATAAGGGCTTGTTTATCTTGTTGATTTTCTCAAAGAACCAACTCTGTTTCATTGATTCTTTGCATTGTTCTCTTTGTTTCTATTTCATTGATTTCAGCTCTCAGTTTGATCATTTCCTGTCATCTATTCCTCTTGAGTGAGTTTACCTCTTTTTGTTCTAGAGCTTTCAGGTGTGCTGTTAAGTGACTAGTGTGAGATTTCTCCATCTTCTTTATGTGGGCATTTAGTGCTATGAATTTTCCTCTTAGTACTGCTTTCATAGTGTCCCATAAGTTTGGGTATATTGTACTTTCATTTTCATTGAATTCTTGGAAATCTTTAATTTCTTTCTTATTTCTTCCTTGACCCATTGGTGATTCAGTTGGTCATTATTCCATTTCCATGAGATTGTAGGCTTTCTGTAATTTTTATTGTTATTGAAATCTAACTTTAAGCCATGGTGGTCCAATAAAATACAGGAGGTTATTCCAATTTTTTTTTGTATCTGTTGAGATTTGCTTTATGACTGAGCATGAAGTCAGTTTTGAGAAGGTTCCATGGGGTGCTGAGAATAAGGTGTATTCTTTTGTGTTAGGGTGGAATGTTCTGTAGATATCTATTAAGTCCATTTGAGTCATAACTTCTGTTAGGTCCCTTATTTCTCTGTTAAGTCTGGCAGATCTATCCTGTGATAAGAGTGGGGTGTTGAAGTCTCCCACTACTCATGTGTGGTTTGATGTATGATTTAAGCTTTAGTAATGATTCTTTTACAACTGTGGGTGCCCTTGTATTTGGGGCATAAATGTTCAGAATTGAGATTTCATCTTGGTGTATTTTCCCTGTGATAAATATGTGATGTCCTTCCCAATCTCTTTCCATTAATTTTAGTTTGAAGTCTATTTTATTAGATATTAGGATAGCTACACCAGCTTGGTTCTTAAGTCCATTTCATTGGAAAGTTTTTTCCCAGCCTTTTATTCTGAGGTAGTATCTGTCTTTGAAGTTGAGGTACATTTCTTGTATACAGCAGATGGATAGATCCTGTTTTTGTATCCATTCTGTTAGCCTGTGTCTTTTTATAGGTGAATTGAGACCATTGATATTAATGGATATTAATGACCAGTGATTGTTTAATTCTTTTTATTTTTTGATGGTAGTGTTGTGTGTTTCTCTTCTTTGGTATTTGGTGGTGTGGGATTATCTATTGCCTGTGATTTCATGGATGTATCTAACTTCCTTAGGTTGGATTTTTCCCTTCTACTGCTTTCTGTAGGGCTGGATTTGTGGATAGGTATTCTTTAAATTTGGTTTATCATGGAATATTTTGTTTACTCTATCTATGGCAATTGATAATTTTGCTGAATATAATAGTCTGAGTTGGTATCCATGTCTCTTAGTGTCTGCATAACATCTGTCCAGGACCTTCTGGCTTTCAGAGTCTCCATTGAGAAATCAGGTGTTATTCTGATGGCTCTGCCTTTATATGTTATTTGGCCTTTTTCCTTTGCAGCTCTTAATGTTTTTTCTTTATTCTGTATGTTTAGTGGTTTGATTATTTGTGGTGAGGGGACTTTTTTTTTTTTTGATCCAGTCTATTTGGTGTTTTGTAAGCTTCTTATACCTTCATAGACATTTCCTTCTTTAGGTTGGGAAAGTTTTCTTCTATGATTTTGTTGAATATATTTTCTGTGCCTTTGATTTGGTATTCTTCTCCTTCTTCTATCCCTATTATTATTACATTTTGTCTTTTCATGGTGTCCCAAATTTCCTGGACATTTTGTGTTGTGACTTTTTTGATTTTAGTGTTTTCTTTGATTGACAAATCTATTTCCTCTATCATATATTCAATGCCAGAGATTCTCTCTTCCATCTCTTGCATTCTGTTGGTTTTGCTAGGATCTGTAGTTCCTGTTCATTTACTCAGATTTTCCATTTCCAGCATTTCCTCAGTTTAAGTCTTCTTTATTGCCTCTATTTCAGTTTTCAAATGTTGGACTGTTTCCTTCACCTGTTTAATTGCTTTTTCTTGGCTTTCCTTAAGGGATTTATTGATTTCTTCCAATTTTTTGTTTGTTTTTTCTTCGATTTCTTTAAAGGAATTTTTCATTTCTTCTTTAAAGGCCTCTATTATCTTCTTAAAGTCATTTTCTAAGGTTGGATTTGTTTGTTTGTTTCTTTCTTCTACATTGGGATGTTCAGGTCTTGCTGATGTGGAACCACTAGGTTCTGATAGAGCCATATTTGTCCTTATGTTGTTGACTGGATTTTTGCACTGGTGTCTACCCATCTCTTCCTTTACTTTGTGCAGCCAGGTTTAGGCTGTGCCCGCCCCTATCCACCAATGTAGGTGGGAAATATATCCACCCCTTTGTCCCATGGCTGTAGCCAAGAGAAAAATAAAAAATTAAAATAACAAACCAGGATCAGACTACAATCTCGGGCGTCCCCGAGAGTGGAGAAAGATCTATGAATCAGCTCAAGTCACGAGTTCTCTTCATCAAGGGATTGTGAGGGCTGCGACTGTACTGCAGTTGGTCCACTGTTGAACCCTAGACACCATTTACCCCCTCGTCAGGAGTGAAAATGTGCCTGCCGTTGCCAGTACAGACCGAGTACAACCCCCGGGGTGTCCATCACAAAGAATATAGCTCAGACTACAGCCGTGAGAATGGCAGACTCACTGTGGTGACGGTAGCTGTGTGGGGGTCCAGTGGAGGCGGTGAGGGATGCGTGCGCTCGTGGTCTTGCTGTCTTGCTGGATGGGGGAGGAGGCGGCAGGCAGCAGCAGTCACAGCAGATCCTTGGTGTTCAGTGGTGTATCCGAGTCACAACACCAATGTCAGTTAAATGGCATGCTGCTCGTGGCTGGCTGCCACCTGCGGCGTCCATACCCACGGAGGAGAGTGCTGGAGGAGAGTCGTGAACCATAGTTACCTTTTTAGAGCTTTATTGTGGGGGGGCGGGGGGGAGAGAGAGAGAGAGAGAGAGAGAGAGAGAGAGAGAGAGAGGAGAGAGGACAGATGGAAGGAAGGAACAGAAAGGAAAGAGAGGGATGCACAGAGGGCCCACCTGCTTTTTAGGCTGGGACGCCATCACAGGCTGATGATGTAATTAAGGACAGAATCCTTACAACAACTTCTTATTTCCTCATCTCAGCCTCTAGTAACCTCTAGTCTGCTCTCTATTCCCATGAGCTTGACTGCTGTAAATATTTCAGATGAGCAGAACCATTCAGCATTTGTCCTTTGGGTATTGCTTGTCACTTGGCCCACAATTCCAGTGTTCATCTATGTGGTTGCATTATAATAATTTCATTCTTTTTTATAGTTGAAAAATACACGTGCGCACGTGTTGTGTGCGCGCGCGCGTGCGCGCGCGCGTGTGTGTGTGTGTGTGTGTGTGTGTGAAGAAACGAGAATATGTTATAAGGAGTCTAGTTGTGTATTAAAGCTATACCTTATCCAGACCAAGGGTAAGTCAAGTGGGAAGCCATCTAGCATGGACTATTTGGTGTTACACAGCTTAATATTCAGCTGTGCCTTGTTATGAATTTCTTGTGCTCACAATTCCCATAGACTGTGTGTGTGTGTGAACTTCCCTGCTCAAGCCAATACTTGGATAAGGTCATGCATGGTAGGCAAAGCCAAGCAGGCAGAAGATGCATAGCTTTGTTTCTTGTGCAAATGAAGCTCAGACCATCCCCTTTCCATGAGGCTTAGTGGTTCTCCAGAGCAATTGACTAAGAACAAAAGAGGTTTTTACATATCAAGGTGGAAGGTAGGGTGGAACAACATTCCTGAGGAGCCAGAGAACTGCATGGCCAGGGGAAGAAGAAACAGGCATTGTCTGTAGAGGTGAACAGAATGGCATGACCAGGGAGAAGAGAAGAACACAGAGGTTTTGTAGATGGAAAGGCAGAACTCTTATAGAGTTCATCAGAGCCAGGAGTGGAGAGCAAGTAGAGATGGAGGGCAAAGAATCAGAGGATGAAGATGAGGCTGGAAGCATAAGAGCTTAGTTGTTAGCAAGACTATGAGAGGGCAGTAAAAGAGGACAAAGAGGAACTGAGTGTCAGGACGGAACTGAAACTATGTAGACAGGATTTCATCCCAGAGAAATAAAATAGACGAATAAAGAGCTTGGTATATCTAGATTTATTCCTGCCCTGAATGCCTGACAGAGCTGTAGCTGTACAGATAAAATTTTGTCATAGAGGAATAAATTTAACAGACATAAGAGTATAGTGTGTGTAGATTTTTTTTCCCTCAGATATCCCATGATGGACATAGCGTCTTCCCCATACTCTGAGCAAACCATGTGTGTGAGTGTGTGTGTGTGTGTGTGTGTGTGTGTGTGTGTGTGTGTGCATGCAATGCTCCTGGCCACATGATATTTGCATATAATATATACATATCTCCCCTACGGGTGCTTTTCTAGCTGAACCTAGCATATACAAAGACACAGGATGAGGGAAGGGAAAGAGAGCATGATTTTTTCAGAGCCAAAGGGAGTCCATGCTTGCTCCATTTTCCCTTTCCCTAGAGCTTTACTGATATAGTTGAAACTCATAGAGTCCCAGTCTTCACTTTCTCACCCCTATTCCTCATTTTCTAGGAATAATCTACAGCTGCAAGGTGCAATTCTAGTCGTGTTCACACATGCTCATTGTATGTAAATGTATAAAACTACTGAGTGGTGTATCTTGAGGTTTAGAAACTCAAAGAAACTTTATTTTGCTGTCTGTTTCCAGTGCTGTAGTTGATCACTATGTATGTATGAACTTACATATGTAAATCCAATTCTGTTATTTTTAACTTTTGAGTAGTATCTGACTGCAAAAACATTCTATTCTTATATAGTCCCCTTTGAGTGTAATCTTTCTCTATTTCAAGGAATATTTGCCTGTTTCTTATGAAAATGTGCAAAAACTTAGGCTATAATTAAAGTTGTTTGAAAGTTGATGATTCCGAGATAAAACTGTTCTTGTCAGACCCAGCCAAAATTAGAGTGGAAAAGGCATAAAGAGAGGGCTAAAGTCTGTCTGTCTGAGATAAATATACTTCCTGGAACTTTCTAAAAGATCTACAAAAGATTTCTTTACATCCCGTATGTACCCCATGCTTTGCATGTTCATATATATGTATAGATCTCTTTAGTTTATCTTGGATATTTTTAAGATTTCAACATTTTGAAAAGATACTCTTCTCAGAATGTTCACACCCCCCACCTTTGTTCTCCAAGAACAGTGAACTCCTCTATACCCACTCTGTATCCACTTTTGTCTTTAAGAGTTCCTTTGCCCCGACCTTTTGACTATGCCCATGTCCACTATAGGTGGTATTCCCCTTGTACTGCTTGGCTGTTCTCAAATAGCCACACCATTCTTTGGAGACTTCTCTCTGCTCTTTAGTTTGCTTGACCCTGCGATTTTACTCTTTTATCTGTGTTCATTCTGATACTTATGACATTCACTAATTTCAAAGAATACTTGGTTTGAAAAAAGTTAGATTTCTTTTATCTCCAAATTAACTTGTATTTTCTTCTTTAACGCAGTTTCCTATTTTATTCTGGTATTTCTACTACTGTATATAAAGTCAATGTCATTAAAAAAGGGAGGAAAGAGATAAGCAAAACAAAAGAGGTGGTGTTGGCAGAACTTGGTCATGACTAGACATAATTGACAAAGAACGCACAGTGGAATCTTGACAGCCATGAGCGTTTCCTGAGCACTTGGTATCTGACAGTGTGTTGTGAGTATGCTGTCGATCTCTGTGCAGGCAAAGATGTGGCCCTTGATCAGTTCCTGGGATATGATCCTTAGGCCTGTAAGGATGTCTATATTTTAACCAGGGCCTAGACAAGTGTGTGCTAACAGTCTCATTTATGGACATCAAAGGGTCATCAGCTTGACCTCCAGAGGTCCCAGGGACTAAGGTAAGCCACATTGGTGTGCATGTGACTGACTCCAACTCAAAGCTCTGGACAGTCAGACTTTGGAGCACTCCAAGCATGCTGTCACAGGTGCTCCTGTAGTACGTGCTCTCTGCCCTACTTCCCTGAAAAAGGACAGCTAGAAGCTCCCCTGATCCCCTTTATGAGTTCTGGAGCTTGTTGAACCAACAACTGAACATGATGGTAGTCTTGGAGGATATCTGCACTGTGTTTTCACACACACACACAGTTCCAATTGGGCATTGTTAATAATATCATTTTATGAGTGATATTGAAATGCAAATAAACTAAGTGAGGGCATCTCTGACTCTTCTGCCTGCTCATGGGACCTCTTATTATCCTCCTGGGTTGCCTCATCCAGCCTTGATATGAGGCTATGTGCCTAGTCTTACTGCATCTTGTCATGTCGTGTTCACTTGATAACACTTGGAGGCCTACTCTTTTCTGAAGGGAAACAGAGGAGCAGTGAATTTGGGGGAGAGGGGAGGTAGGTGGGTACTGAGAGGAGGGGAGTAAGGGGAAGCTACCATTGGGATGTTTTGTATGAGAGAAGAATAAAGAAAAAGAGGTAGAGAAAAAAAAAAGAATGTATAAGATCAACATACGTCCCATTGTGGGAACTCTCAATTTCCTGAAGGGATGCATTCCATGTTTCTGATTTGGGTAGCTGATGCATTTTACAAATAACAGGAATTGAAAAGACATAGATTTGGGAGGAAAGATTTGTTTGTTTGTTTCTGAAGTAGTTGGAACATGGATCTAGAGCCCAGAAACAAGATCTGGGCTAAAGATTCAGATTTAGGCATTATAAATAGGGTTGAACTTATGAAAAAAGATGCCAGATACCTTCTGGCCATGTCATTATATGGTTGCCCATTTATGTTTGCTGTGTTCTAATTACCTTTTCTTATGAGGATGCCATCCACATTGGATGAAGGCCCTTCTTAAGGACCCTACTTTAACTTAATTACCTTTTTAAAGGTTCTATTATCTAAATATAATCACAGGCTGAGACTCTGGGGTTTTGAAATTCAATATACAGACTTTTAAAGGGGGGGGGGCTGTAATTCATCCTCTATGAAAGGAAGCAATGACAAAATTATTCTGTATCATTCCAGATGCTGTTGATGAGGCTGAGCATGTAGGGTAGAAAGAGAGACACTAAGAACAGAATCCAAGGCCCTCTAATATGGAAAGACGGGGTAAAGGAAAGGAGCTGAAAATGATATTGAAATAGAGCATCCAGAAAGAAGAGAGGAAAACCAGAGAACCCTGCCAGGGATGCTGGGGGAGGAGTGTGTAATCAGGGGGAAGGCACCACTGAATGGCTTCGAACTCATGAACATGTCCATGTAAGAGAACTACATGGCTTTTTCTGGATTTGGAAATTAGGAGATCTTGGCAAGAATAGGTTCAGATTAGTGGTGGGGACAGAGATGGCCTGAGTGGAGGGAGTGAGAGAGAGGATGTGACCACAGAGGGGTGCACTGCTCTTTTAAATTCTTACTATATTCCTTGAGACTCTGATGCATATTTATACAATGCATTTTTATCGTATTCACTTCCCATACCCCTTCCAAGCCCTCTTAATTCCCGCTCCTGCATTTTACTTCCAACTTCATGTCCTCTTCTTTTTAAATTAAAACTTCATTATAGCTGGGCGGTGGTGGCGCACGCCTTTAATCCCAGCACTCGGGAGGCAGAGTCAGGTGGATCTCTGTGAGTTCGAGGCTAGCCTGGGCTGCCAAGTGAGTTCCAGGAAAAGGCGCAAAGCTACACAGAGAAACCCTGTCTCGAAAAACCAAAAACCAAAACAAAACAAAAAACAAAAAACCCACTTCATTATAAAGATCTTGCAAATAAAGCAATGTAGAATAAGTTATTTCCATACTTTCCTTAGATAATGCAGGCAATCTTTTTTTTTTCTCATTTTCAAAACTTTTATTTTATGTACTCAAGTGGCTTGACTGCATGTATATATATTACCATGTGTGTGCCTGGTGCCCAGAAGATGGTATCAGATCCCTGGAACTGGAGGTGCAGACAGTTCTGAGTCACCATGTAGGTGCTAAGACCCGAACCAGGCTCCTCTGGAAGTGTAGCCAGAGCTGTTAACTACTAAGTCATCTGTCCAGACTCTCCTATCATTATTTTTACAGCTAAGGTGCATAAAAACAAGTGAGGAATTAGGACTGATGAAAAGATTGTTTTGAATAACCTTTTCAATGACATTCATTGCTGGCTAGGTTTCTACTTTAGCAGAGGACACCTGGGAGTATGCTGGGCACACAATCCAGACACTATTATACCTTCTCAACATTTAGCTAGCTTTGTCTTTTCTCACTGCCCTAGAGCAAATGCTAAATTGTTAAAATGTCATAATTTCATAGCTAAATTTTTATTATAGTCCTGTCATAGTAATGAATAAACATATAGATCTTGCTTTGCACCCCCTCAAGCCTTCCAAACTTCAAACAAGTCTTATGTAAATTTCCCATCTCAACTTTATGCACCTGAGTTAAATGAGGCTCAAAAGAACACTTGCAATTCAGTTAATGTTTTCCTCCTGACACAGGATTTTAATTTGGAATTGTATCTTTGAAAAGGTTGCTCTGTTTCAAAGACTGGCTGTTTAGAGGTCAAATGGAATGATGGCTTTTCTGTCCAAGAAAGCAACAGCTCATCTTCCAGGGAATTAACTAGACCGGAAGTGTAAGGCAGGAGAGCGGCAAATGCCCGGGACACCTAAGAAGCCTGTTTGGAAATCCGAGAAGCATTTAGAGTTCCAGAGGTGTTTTGTTTTGTTTTTTTTAATTTTATTTTTTATTTTTTAAGGCTGTTAGTGAGAGGCAGAAGCTAATTAGTCAAGTTATCTGAGTGGCTGAGTTATACTCTGGCCCCTCTCAAAAGAGAAGGCCTCATTTTGAGACATTATCAGAACACGCAAAGTCTGCCGGTCCAGAAGGATGCATCCCAGACTGATGCAAGGACCAGAGAGACTGGCAATACATAGAGTTAATTAGGCTTCATGTATGTGGATATTTTGCTTCCCACTCTTTTGGGTAAGATCAAATGTAGTATATAAATGAATATATGTATGTAAATATGTGTATATGCAGGTATGTATGTATGTTTGTATGTATATGCCTGGCCTCATATCTAAAATATATTCTCATAAGCTCCTAATGCCTACAAAGAAAACAAAGGAACCCACATGTTATTTGACCAGATTGATTTAAGAAAAAAAAAATCTGTGGTCAATATTTTTTTGACATAAAATTTCTAAGACTTAAGAATTAAAGTTCTTGAACACAGTGGTCTTTGGGATTGTAAATCAGGGAGCAGAAACTGAGGCAGAATAGAGTCTGAGAAATGGACTGAGGGTTAGTAAAGATTGCTTAAGCTCTCTTTGAGAGAATCTAATGTCACAATTGTGTTTGCTTAGTTACAGTTTGGCTTTTCCTCTCTCAGTTGTTAGGAGGTTATATTCACATGGTCATTAATATTGATTATCAACTTGACTGGATTTAGAATCACCTAGGAGACACACCTCCCTAGGCCTATCTGTGAGGGGCTTTCTAGACAGGGTTGAGGTAAGATGAGCCCTCTAAAAGTGACTGGCACCACTCCATGGGTTGGGATCCCAGACTGAATGCAGAAGGGAAACAGCTGGAAACGAGCTTTCACAGCTCAGCTTTCTAAGTGTGGGCATGATTTGACAGTCTTTCGTCTTGACTTCCTAGCCATGACTGTGTGTACTCACAAACTGGGAGCCGAATCAAACCCCTCCTTAAGTTCCTTTCGTCAGGTGTGTTAGCACACCAGGTAGAAAAGTAACTGCTCCAGGAAGTAATAGAGACCTTTGGGATAAAACTCCTGGCTCTTCACTTACCACAGATTCTGAGTTGGTAACTAAAATCAAGATAAAAGCTCAGCATCTGTGCTTTCATTTTCTATGTCCCCTTTATTTCCTGAAATTTTGGGTTAGATCCCTGCCCGATTAGATTCTTGATTGACATGTACACATGTCAATCACTCCAGGAATGTCTTTCTAAGAACTGGTAATACAAGGTTTATTAGCCCCAGATTTACCTAGCTCTGCTTGCTCACCTTCAAGGTTAATGGTACCAAGTTAAGAGTAATAGATGTTTTGCAAGACTTAGGAGGGATATCAGATTTGTGAGACTGTCATTTCTTATCTTTTATAGTATTCTGTTCCAAGATCGTTGAGTAGTGCCTAGAGGGTCCATTGACCTCAACCCACCAAGTACAGTAAACTGTGCAGTTAGATCATCTCATGATGAGACTGTCCCTTCCCTTTGGATGATGGGAACTGAGGCTGTCCTCTTAAGCAGGAACAATCATTTTAGGATGACAACCAAATATTCTTTACAAACAGTAATGTGTTTTCTAGAACTTCACAGGACTGGACACAAGACACTTGTCAACCAGACCAGTTTGATTAAGACTGCTTAATGGCACATATCCCGTGCCCCCTAGTTCTTCTCCTATTTAAGTCTGAAGTTCATGTCAGAATCCCTGAAGATAGCTAAGGGCACTAGTACCCTGGTCTTCCTTGTATAGCTTCTGTGATAAAAATTCTTTTCCTATTTCACTATTAGATTTTTCCATTTTATTTTCAAGGTGTGTGGTTTGTTGGGGCTTCCTAGAATGAGACACCTCTCTAGCAACATCAACACAATAGGACTATTAGCAAGGTAATCAATACAGTGTTTTCAATACTGATGCCTACTGACTTAGGAACAAGTGGCTTTTGTTTAAGATGACTTAAGTTAAAGGTACTTTTGAAAAACATTCATTTCTCTCTCCTTCCTTGTCTTTAATGTGCCCTGGGAAAGGGGTTTTCTTTTTCACTCTATTGAAATTAATTAAGAGAAGAATGAAATTATAGAGCTGGGACATTCAAATTGTGTGGAGACTGGTGGTGGCATCTTAAGAAAGAAGGCAGTGTCTTAATGAAGGAGGGCAGGAGACAACTTCCTGAGCAGAACACCAATAGCAAAGGCACTAAGATCTACAATTAATAAATGGTACCTCATGAAATTGAAAAGCTTCTGTAAGGCAAAGGACACCATCGACAGTACAAAACAGCAGCCTACAGAATGGGAAAAAATTTCCACCAACTCCACATCTGAGAGAGGTCTAATAGGTAAGTATATATAAAGAAATGAGACATAAACAACCCAAATAACCCATTTAAAAATGGGGTACAGATATAAACAGAGAATTATCAACAGAAGAATCTCAAATGGCCAAGAAACACTTAAAGAAATGTTCAACATCCTTAGCCATCACAGAAATGTAAATTCCACACACCTGTCAGAATGGTTAAGATCAAAACCACAAGTGACAGCTCACATTGGAAAGGATGCGGAGAAACGGGAACACTCCTCCATTTGTGGTGGAAATGCAAAATTGTACAGCCACTTTGGAAATCGATATGGTGGTTTCTCTGAAAATTGGCAATCAATCTTACTCAAGACCGAGCTATAGCACTCCTAAGCATATACGTAAAGGAATTTCCACCATACCACAAGGAAACTTGCTCAACTATGTTCACAGCAACTTTATTCATAATATCCAGAACTTAGAAACAACCTAGATGTCCCTCAACAGAAGAATGGATAAAGAAAATGTGGTGCACATACACAATGGAGTATTACTCAGTTGTTAAAAACAAAGACAGCATGAAATTTGAAAGCACATGGATGGAACTAGAAAAAAATCATCCTGAGTGAGGGAACCCAGATTGAGAATGACAAACATGGCATGTACTTACTCATAAGTGGATATTAGCTATAAAGTAAAGGATAACCATGCTACAATCTACATACTCAGACTAGGTAACAAGGAAGGTTCAAGGGAAGAAACCTGGAACTTCCTGGGAGAGAGAAATAGAAGAGATTCTGTGAATGGACTGAGGGTAGGTGGGATTGGGGACATGAGAGAGCAGGTTTGTGGTTGGGGGGATGGATGGGGAGAGTACTGAAAGAAAACCTGGTGCGAGGGAATCTCCCAAGAATCTGAGGGTGATCCTAATGAAGACTCCTAGTACTGAGGGATACAGAGCCTGAACTGGCCATCTTCTGCAAGCATGCAAGGCTTCCAGCAGAGGGACTGGGACACAAACCCAGCCACAAAACCTCTGACCTATGATTTGTCCTGCCTGCAAAATGTGCTGGGGTGAAGGTGGCACAGAACTTGTAGGAGAGGTCCACTAATGAGTGGTCCAACTTGAGACATATGACACAAAGGAGAGCCACCCCTGACACAGCCTGGAGGGCTAGGACCCAGAGACCGGATAGCACAGAGACCTAGGATAGAATCAGACACAATGGAAAAAAAAATCATTGAAATGATTCCTAATGATAATCTGTTATATTTGTAGACTGGAGTCTAGCACAATCATCATCAGAGAGGCTTCATCCAGCATCTGATGGGAGCAGATGTAGAGACCCACAGCCAAACATTAGGCTGAGCTCAGGAAACTCCTCGGAAGAAGGGGAGGAATGATTGTAGGAGCCAGAGAGGTTAAGGATAACAGAAGAACACAACCCACAGAATCAACTAGCCAGGGCTCATAGGAGCTCACAGAAACTGAACCAAGAACCAGGGAGCCTGTGTGGGACTGACCTAGGCCCTCTGCATAAATGTTACAGTTGTATAGCTTGGTGTTCTTTTTTTTTTTTTCTGGAGTGATCAGACACCAGATGATCTGGGAATTGAACCTAGGTCCTCTGGAATATCAGTCAGTGCTCTTAACTGCTGAGCCATCTCTCTCCTTAGCTTGGTGTTCTTATGGGACTCCTAACAATGGGAGTGGGGGCTATCTCTGACTCTTTTGTCTTCTTTTGGGACCCTTTTCCTCCTACTGGGTTGCCTCATCCAGCCTTGTTATAGGCTATGTGCCTAGTCTTATTATAACTTGTATGCCATGTTTGGTTGATGCCCCTAGGAGGGCTGTGCCTTTCTGAAGGAAAATGGAGGAGGAGTGGATCTGGGGGAGAGGAGAGGTGGAGGGGGGACTGGGAGGAGGGGAAGGAGGGGAAACTGTGGTTGGGATGTAATATATGAGAGAATAAATAAATAAATATAATTTTTAGAAAATGTTATCTTTTTTCTTTTAACGGAGGACAGAAGAGAAGGTATGTACTGCCTCACTGACCTGGGGTGATCTGGCATGACCCTGGACATCTTCTGGTCAGTGACAGCAGAAGGACAAAGTTCAGCATGCCTGGAGAGAGGCAGGCATGCCTATCCTGTTAACATTGAGGACTGCAACACAAAAGAAGATGAACTAGGGTATGGCATGCCCTTGTTCTTCACTGGGAATGTTTGACAACAGCAAATAGCTGACTTTTGGGTTCAAATGAGTGTGTTTATTAAGTATGTAGCAAGTGGGAACGAAAGAATAAATAGCACACAGCAGGTGAATATGAGCAGCAGCTTGCGGCAAAACGTCACCTTGAGTGCTTATAACATCATCAGAAATGATAGAAAACGCCCCTCTGAGCTCCCGATGGAGAGATTTCCAGGAAAAGCAGAGAATTCTCTATGTGGATAAGTGTATTAGTTAGGGTTACTTGTGCTATGAAGAGACACCATGGCCATGGCAACTGTTATAAGAGAAAACATTTAAATGGGGCTAGCTTACTGTTTCAGGGATTTAGTTCATTATCATCATGGTGGGACATGGCAACATGCAGGCAGACATGGTGCTGGAGAAGGAGCTGAGGGCTCTACATCTTGATCTGCAGGCAACAGGAAGTAAACTGTGTTCTACACTGAGTGAGCATAGGAGACCTCAAAGCCCACCCCCACAGTGACACACTTCTTACAATAAGGCCACACCTACACCAACAAAGTCACACCTCCTAATAGTGCCATACCCCATGGGGGCCATTTTCTTTCAAAACACCACAATAAGCTTCTAGCTTTATGCTTCAACTGCAGGAATTTTTAGGTCACCATATAAACTAAATTTACCCCTGTTGGAAACTGTTAACTTCTAGCTGTTCTCAAGGACACCATGTTTTTAATGCTCTCAGCTGTTTGCTGTTCTCTTTTCTTCCCTCCACAGAGGCAGGGGCCCAGCCCGTCCCAAGAAAAATCTGAGGACTCGTGAGATACACATGCTTGGGTCTCAAATGAGCGAGCCTTGCTCTTAGAGTCAGCTTAACAGCACAGCATACGACAATTTACTAATAAAATGTATATTATGGCCCTACTAGACGGTGCTGTGTTATACCACTTGCGCTCTGTTGTAGACTCAGTGAGGGCCACAGCCAATGTATTGAGCAAACCAATGGCACACTCAAGTTTAGAAGGGTCCTTTTAGCACCTAGCATGTGACAGAGGTGGAAACAAGCAGTGCCCAGAGAGAGAGAGAGAGAGAGAGAGAGAGAGAGAGAGAGAGAGAGAGAGAGAGAGTCCATTGGGAAACTGTTGATTAGACACTGGCCTGGTTACATTCTGTAAAGCTTTGCTGCTCCAAGAGAACAAATACCATTTGTGAGCTTATCAGAGCTGTGGATTCATAGACTTCCCTAGGAATAGTGTATTTGAGTCTCTGGGGCTGAAGTCCAGGAAACCATCAGTTCTTTAGGAAATGCTCACACTCATTCAAGGTTGAGGATGCTGTTGTCAGTGATAATCACAGGAATCCTCTAGCTCCCATTTGTCACTGGCAGTACATCATACCCACCTCTGATCCCTTGCTTTGGAGGCCTGCACTTTCTGGGGTTAGCTTTCTACTCCAGTGCAATGGAGGGATGCTTCTCAAAGATCCAGGTTCTCCATGGAAGACCACAACTTCCGGGAAAGGAATCAGGCCACTGGGGATAGCTCTGTCTCTTTACTCTGGAGCACTGCGTCATTGGCTTTGATCCATCAGAGAAGCTGCCCTACATAGTAACAATAATCCTGTGTAGACAAGCAGCAATGAAGGAGGGGTGGATGACTGCAGGGTATGAGGTCTGCAGTGTTGAGCGGCAATACATCCTTCCTCTTTGTTTTGGTGGGCTAGGAGACCAACTTCTCTCTTCCCCATAGGAGTAGAGTGGGCAGAAAATGAGCAGGAGCAGCCTAGTGAGGGTGGACTCTGGGATACCATAGCAGTCTCCAGGAAGGCTCCACACTCTTCCTATCTGTGTTCTGGACACTCGGAAATGCAATTATTTTTTATGTTGTTTTTGTCTCTTAAAATATGAATTTCTTTTGAGTGGGTAATAATTTAAGTAGTAGCTACTCAGTGTATTTGAAGAAGGACTTAAATATGCATGATTTTGCCTTAAAATATACCAACATTATCTACAATATAATAATCCCCAAAGCACAATGGGAACTTAAATATACATGATTTATACATGTCTTTTATCCCTCACTGGACTGTTTATCTAATCAAATTCTGTTTTATACATTCCTGTCTAAAGATGATAGTCTTAATACGGGAAAACCTGTGGTGAGCCCTAACGGGTCACCCCCTTAAAGGTAAGCAAAATTGATGACCATTTTTCTGTTTATTTTTTTTCTTTCTTGTTTTATTTTAATTTTGATACAGGGTCTGATGTAGCCCAGGTTAGTCTCCAACTCACTATGTAGTTGAAGATGGCCTTCAACTCATGATCTTCCTGCTTCCATCTCCTGAGTGCTGGGATCACTGGTGAGCACCATGGTGTCCAGGTTCTGCAGGTGCTGTACCCTGGTCTCTGTGCATATTAGACAAGCGTTCACCAGCTGGACCACCTTCCCTGGACCCAGGAGCATGGTGCTTAGAGCCTTTATTAGAAGGTTAAGAACTGCAGTTAAAGATCTGCATGTGGAGTTTTGTAGGGGTGAATGCCACCACTATTTTAGAAGTAGGCAAACTCTGATGGTGAGATGAGACAATTTCCTCATTTAGTCAGTGGAAATGACTACATCTGGGAGGAGGAAGGAGCCAGGCAGTTGCAGACGACCTCTGAGCAGAGAGGGACATCGAAGAGACGCCTTCCCTTTCTTCACCTCTGAGAAAGTTGAAACACTCCCTTCCTTCAGGCCTAGTCCTTCCAGTTATTCCATAGATTTCTCCTCCTAGCTCTTCAGACACATACCTACCTAGCAATTGTTGCTTCTCTCTTTTGTGCCTTTGGTCTTTTTTTCTTCCTTCCTTTTTTTTTTTTAACCTCTGCACCAGTGATTCTCACCAGAGAGAGAAAGCAGAGAGCATGTGATGTGTAATGAAAACAAATCCCAAACCTCTAGCTCATTCTGCTGTTTAACTCTCCCCTCCCAAGCTAAGAAGATTTCTTTCTCTATTTATTGTCCACCTTCTTTCCTATGAACCTGCCAGGCTTCCCTGTTATAGAACACTTTTCCTTGAATCCCTGGTCTTCTAATTTTCAAGATGGAATGCTGTTACTGTAACCCTGTCTTGGAATAGTTTCTGAAAGTATAGCTCACGGCTAAGGTAGCTTGTGACTGCTCTGGTCTTCTGCTTCTTTTGACCAAGGTGATCTGGAGTGTTACATCCTTTGTCTCTCTGGACCTGTCATGGTTCCTGAGCAGAGCACTGTCTGCTGGGGAACACAGGATCTCATTGTCTAAAACCACAAATAAAACTGTGTTTTGTAGAATGAACACTCATCCTTGTTTGCCCAACGTTGAGATGCTAAAACTGCAGAGTTTGTGGCTCTTGGGATGGTAGGCCAGCTCCTCTGTGACCCTGTGAAAAAAGAAAAAACAAAAACAAAAAAGAAAAGAAAAGAAAACATACCCTTCATGTTCCTGAAGTTGATCTTTTATTAAACACAGATAAACACGTGGAGCTGGAGCTGAGTGTCCTGTAGATGGAGTAGTATCTCAGGAGGGGTATTTGGTTTAGTTTGCAGCCTCGGGTCCTATAGGCAGAGCAGACCCAGACTATACAGGCACTGATGTTCCTGGATGGGGAAGCAGCAATGATGGGAAAGAAGTAAGGAAACAGCATGGAGTTGTACCACAGTTCCCAGTGTATTTGTTGGGCCAGTAACATAAGCCTAAGTTGGAAAGTGCCCAGCACATAACATCTCAACCCCTTCCCCGACTGGCTACTGAATCAGACCTGTGGAATCGTCCAGTATAGGTGGGGACCATCAACCTGTGCTGTAATAACCCACCTGGGGGTGTGATGTACGTGCATGTTGAAGAGCCACTTCATGGGGAGTTGGGGAACCTGGATTGTGACACCATGATCTCACAGCATCATTGTGACTGTGGACACATGACCAAAGATCTATGGGCCTCAGATTCTCCATCTCCAACTGAAAGGTTGGAAAGGACATTTCCCCCTATGTGCCCAAGGGCATATTAATGCACCATTTTTATTATTATTTAAATTTATTTATTTTTTACACCTGACAGTCATTTCCTCTCCTTCTTCTTCCCCCATATCCCCTCTGCCCACCTCATCTACTCCTACTCTGGTTCTATTCAGCAAAGGGCAGGTCTACCATGAATGTCAACAAAGCATGGCATATCAAGTTGCGAAAAGACTAAGCATCTCCCCTTGTGTTTAGACTGGGCAAAGCAACCCAATATGAGGACTAGGCTTCCAAAAGCCAACAAAAGAGTCAAAGACAGCCCCTGCTCCCACAAGAAGATCAAGCTACACAACTGTCACATATATGCAGAGGGCCTAGGTCAGTCTCATGCAGGCTCCCTGGTTGTCAGTTCAGTCTCTTTGCGCTCCTATGAGCCCAGGTTAGTTGATTCTGTGTGTTTTTTCTGATGTCCTTGACCCCTCTGGCTCCTACAGTCCTTCTTCCTCTCTTTAGCAGAATTCCCTGAGCTCTGCCTAATGCTTGGCTGTGGGTCTCTGCATCTGTTTCCATCAGTTGCTAGATGAAGCCTCTCTGATGACAATTGGGTTAGGCACCAATCTATGAGTATAGCAGAATATCATTAGGCATCATTACATTGACTTTTTTTTCTCTAGCCGTGTTTGTTTCTATCCTAGGTCTCTGGGCCATCTAGCCTCTGGGTCCTGGTGCTCCGGGCAGTGTTAAGGATGGGCTCCCTCTAGAAGAATGAGTCTGGGACTGGACCAGTTAATGCATCATTCTTAAATGTAAAAGTCAGGGAGCTAGTTTTGCAGTGCAACACATGGCCAGGGCTGGGATTCATTCTGATTTCGGCACCAGAGACTTCTTAGAGGAGGAATTTGATATCGTTTCTGTGGCATATCTTGATTGCCTTTCCCAAATACTTCTAAGTTCCTCTCATAAATCATTGCATCAATAATTGTATCATTCCAGCATATGTCAAAATGTAATTTAATTAACAGTTTTGTTTAACTGCTTCACATCTAGTCCTATGCTTAGAAGGATGTTATGAACTGTCCTAAGCCAATTTGATTTCTCCATTAAGTTTGTTTTAGAGGGAAGGATATTGGTGGTCTCACTGTTCAAAGTTGGTGAAGGTCAAGGATAGACTGCAGGTTTTAATGACAGCAAGGCTCAACTCCATTTCTGCCAAAGAGTGTTTAGTGAAGATGCTCAAGAGGAGAGATGTAACCTGTCCTATAAGCTTGATGGAGATCTAGCCCTAGGTCACTTGAAGAGCTCCGCCAGCTCCTTGCATGAATGGTTCACTGATGCCGAAGAGGCAGTAGTTTAGCAGCAGGATTCAGCTAACATCCCAGCCAAATTCAGACGAGAATCTTCTGAGTCAGCAGCTGGACTCGGGACAATTTCTGAATCAAGCCTCAGGCACTGCTCTAATACTGTGGGCTGCAAGGCTAGCTGGAGTCTCACACCCTGCTCTTGCCCGAGGGGGAAGGTCCGTGGCATATTCTGGTCAATACACACTTGGTCATCACCACTCATCTCCCCACTGGGGAATCATTTCTCGTGTGCATGATGCTAACAAAGAAAATGTCTGGAGCTGATAGTCTGTGGAGGTAGTTGGAGTGTTAGCAGAACCTCATGGGGAGGGTAGAGTTTTCCTTCATGCCTTCCAACCCCTGGAATAAGTGTTCTCACTTACAGTACTGACCTGTCTCCCTCTTTCTAGGTAGATTACAACTACCTCAGATACACAGTCTGAGGAAGCATTGTAAAGCACACTAAAGGGTACACGGATGGTCACTAACAAAGATAATATTATCAATTTCTTAATGCTTTAGAGGCTATATTTTTAGCCTCTTATGAAATTTCTAACTACATATTGGTAGTTTTCAAAGATTCCACCTAAACACACAGCATCCAGGGTCTCTGAATATATTTGTGAAATTCACATTTGCAGACACAGCCACCAACCAAAGGAAAACAGTTCTTTGAAAAACCTAATCTACACTGCATATAGACAGAGCTTTTTTCTTCTTGTTATCATTTCCCAAACAACACAGCACAACAGCTGTGTATACAGCATTTATAATGTATTAGGTATTATGAAGACTCAAGAGGCTGTGTGAAGGTTGTAGGGAAATACAATATCATTTTCTGTGAGACTTGAACATCTGTAGATTTGGGTGTCTGTGGGGTCCTAGAACCAACCCCTAATGGAGACTGAGATGAGTATGTGTTGTGCTTCCTTAGGTTTCTGGCCTCCAGGTTTGTTAACCCATCTCCTCACAGACTTTGCCCCTGCCCATTTGCCAGATGGGAGCTCCATCCCAGCCCTTCCCTTTGATCCGTCAAATGTCACTTTACACTGATGTCTGGACTCCCTCACAACAACAAGGACACTCCCTCACATCCTGCTAGGCCATCTTTGATGTGCGCTAACTCCCTCTGAATCCTGTGCTGTGAATGCTGCTAGCTCATTTGTCTTGGCCACCAGGCTGTGGGCTGCCTGAGCCTCTGGGATGGACTTCTTAATCCCCAGGGCAGAGTCAAAGGCAGCTGAGAGTGCCTCATGATCCATGATGGCATCCTTGAGAAGCTTTTCTGAGAGGTCAAGTGAGCTTAACTTGCCAGAGAATAATGTCCCCAGTGAACAGTACAGGTCATGATGCAATTATGTGCTAAATTTTGAGATACAGTCTCTGAGTGCTACAGATGGCTAGGGGTAGAGAAAAGAGGGTGATGCTGGTAGCATTTAAAGACATTTGAGAGCTGAAGCTGCGAGTCAGTGTCTCTAGAGCCAAGAGAACAATAGAGAACAGGCCACTCACTTTGCCTACTGTGGAAAAGTGAGGTTCTGATTAGTCTCAGAAAATGCTCTGGGTACCCCCTCATCTGTGTGGCAACACATAGAAGGATTCGGGTGGAATAACAATAGCAGTTACACCAGCTAAAATAGAAATGATATCATCTGGAACCACTCAACCAATTAGCATACAATTGAGTGTAATAAGAAACCAGAGAGAGAGAGAGAGAGAGAGAGAGAGAGAGAGAGAGAGAGAGAGAGACACAGAGAGAGACAGAGACAGAGAGAGACAGAGACAGAGAGAGACAGAGACAGAAAGAGAATGAGAACACACACACACACACACACACACACACACACACACATACATGCATGCATGCACGCGTGTGCGCGTACCAAGAATAAGAGGAAACAAGAGACAGAGCTGCTGGATTTTAGATTTCAGTGCGGGTATGCTGTTTCCATTTGCCAAGAAGAATTGCACCCAAGAAGGAAGATAACTATGCCCCCAGCATTTTAGGGTCTAGGATTTATCTCTTGTAGGTTTTGATATCTTACTCAGCCCTGGGCCAGTCTGATTTTAGGGAGAGTGTACATTATTTACATGAAAACAAATATGAGCATTAGGAGGCATTTCCCCCCTGCGTGCAATTCCCACTAAAGAATTTACATTCTTCTAATTTGCTGCTTTACCGCACCACTTGGTACCCGCCTGAGATGCACACAATGTCCTCACAGTCAGGAAGGTGCTGAGGAAATTTACCCTTTTTGCACTGAATAACTTGCTCTCCTCCTGGAAGCCACTGAAATTCATACTCCTTTGAAATTCTCTTTTCCCAGCCTCTGTCTTGCTTTGCAGGTATCAGTTGATCCAAATAGCTTTGGAAGATGTTTGCTTTGAACCTTTCATTGTGGGTGTTCTGTTGCAGTGTCTTGACTCTGAGCTGGAGCTTTCAATAACAAATGCAGAGACATGTGTTTTATTTACGCCACGATTGATGAATTCTTCTTCTGAATGTATTTTAGCAACACATGAACATGGGGACCATCTGGTGTCGCTGCTTCCTGGGGAGAGTTTGGATAAACATCGTGAATAGCATTAATGTAAACCACATGGATTAGTGGCACCCGTCCTCTTAGCTCAATAGACTTACAGACTGAAATCGAACCCAAAGTGTCTTTGGTAAGAAACCAAACATCAAACTTGTCAGGTCAGAAGAACTGAATGTTTTTTCCTTCTGAGAAAGAGAAAATTAGAAAGGTAGAAAACTTCCTTCCTTCCTTCCTTCCTTCTTTCCTTCCTTCCTTCCTTCCTTCCTTCCTTCCTTTTCTTCCTCCTCCTCCTTTCTCTGTCTGTCTCCATCTTTCTTTCCTTCTGTGTGCATGGTTTATACACACATGTGCATGTAGATCAGAGGACAACTTCAGTGTTGTTCCTACTTTATTTTTTGAGACAGGGTCTCAAGGATACCATCATGGATCACAAGGCACTGGCCTGTAGCTCACCAAGTAGGCTGAACTGGGCAATGAGCCACACAGATCCATGGATCCACCTGTCTCCACCTGACCAATACTAGCATTATAAGAATGTACCATCATGCCCTGCCTTTTTTTTTTTTAACAAAGCAAAACATGGGTTCTGATGACCCAGCTCAGGTCCTCATATTAGCAAAGCAACCACATTACTGACTGATTTGTATTCCCAATCTTCTAATCTTTCTTTTAAAGATATAGGCCTGCTTATGCTTATCATATTTAGGATTTAGGGCTGAGGCTATCCAAAGGGGCCAACTTTTATATAAAGTTGAAGATTTTCATAATACAAGGACCAAACATTCCACCTTAGAGACTCTACATCAAATCCTCGTTATATAGTTCTTGTAACCTTCACCCCCATTGCAGCTGCTATGGGCAAGACCGTAGATCGGTCTTCAGTACCATACTTTCTCCTCCCGAAGCTTAGACCGTGGGATGTCTGTATCTGGACTCACTATATTCCCTACATCTTTCCCTACCTCCCTTACTGAATTCACCAAAACACAGATCTTCCCTCCTTCTACAACTCTTGGTTCTCAGAATCCTCTTGTATTCATTTGGGCTTCAGTTAAGTGCCCTCTGGGTCTGGATTCATTGGTTCAGACAAGATGAGTCTCACGTTAGCACCCTCAATATCTTATCTACTTGTCTTCACGTGGTACCTGCTCCTCCAGTTTTCCTCTCCTGGGAATTCTACCATACAGCGCTGTTCCTGCTTATTGATGTAGCAAATCATGTCCTGGGTCACATTAGCTCCAAAGATAGTTAATGTGTCAAAAATAACATTGTTCATTTGAGCGTATGCCATGAGCTGTTACCTACCCCCCTTTTAGACCTGAACAAGGACGACATTAAGAGACAAGCTAGTGAGGACAGGGGCAAGACTGTGCAGATTCAGCATCTAGTGAAGTGTGGCCAAATGGCACTTTCTACTGTGATTGAAATGTTCTGTGTGTCAATACTCTCCAACATGGTAGCCATGAACAGTGTGTGCTATTGCATACCTGCCCTGTGATTTATGAACATGAGAAGCAGAAACTTCATTTATTAAGTTTTCATTGATTTAACAGGAGTGTGGAGCTGTAGAGGCTACCATACTAGGTGGCACTGTGGAGCACTGTACTGTGTTCTGAAGAGTCTTGTGTGTTCTTCACATTGTTTCTGGTTGATGTTTTCTTTCTTTGTGCTGTCTTCGTTGTTCTCTCTGGGGCAGACGTTCTTGCTGCAGAGTGTGAGAACCTGGGGCATTCTGCCCCTGCCAGGTTTTTTCCTGTTGGGTCATCTTTTGTACTCTTTCTCGGGACCACCTGCGTGCAATTCCATCACCCTTTCTTGAATCCCTGCACTGGCTTCTGGCTGGTCTCATGCTGACACTTTTGTGTCTCTATGGTCCCCTCTTCTACACCACAGGCAGGAATGTACTAAAATGAGACTTGATTCCCTTCTCTCTACCATTTCAGAAGCAATGATATGCATGATGCTAGAATGTTCCTCCTCTGTTTCAAACTTCAACTGACTGTACTCAGAGAGGCCTGAAGAATGTCTGTATCTCACGGTGTCTCCGACCTTGTTTTATTTCTCTGTGGCATTTACTGTAGTTCACACTATCTGTTGGCCCAACTCTAATAAGCTCTGCATTCTGGAATCCAGGACTAGAGTAACTTCTGCTCTTCTCCTTTGGATGTTTACAACTTAATATGTTATGGAGACTCCATGAACAATTGTCACGTGAAATGTTCAGTCACTTTTATCTCCTTTCTAGTAGATGAACACTGTTGAGTATAGTCAACTCCTCAGCCTGAGAAGCAAGGAGAACAGTTCCGATCCCAGTGTCAGGTAGGCCCCCTTCCTTCTGATCTTCCAGCGTTCTGCCCTGATGGGAGTGCTTAGCTTATTAACTTCCATTTTAAATCTCCTCTTTATAAAATTATAATTTACTTAGTTCCCCACTTGGCCTCCTTACTCCCCTGCAGACAGAGTTCTCTCAGCTGATGTGAATGGAGAAGAAGGTCTCTCTGAGCAAGTACGGTCAGTTGAGTTGGAAGCAGAGGAGGAACATTCTAGCATCATGTGTATCATTGCTTCTGAAATGGCAAAGGGCGAAGGACATCTAATCTCATTTCAGTACATTCCTGCCTATGGTATAGAAAATGCTGGTCTGTTTTCTTGTGAAGCGCTTCTTCTGATGGTGACCACTGAATTTGAGCTTTGACTCCAGAGTCATTAGCTGGTTCTTACCGTGGTGAACCACCTTGCAGAGTCTCAGGCAGAGACTTTACCACAGACACCCACATTGCTCTCACTGGGACTGTAGCCATCTTGATATTTTCATGTGTGTCCTCTGTGCCCATTCCTCTCAAAGTCTGGTCTGTGGACAGCACTATAACACACGTAGACAGCACTATAACACACGTAGGTTTTTATAAGAGATTCAGACTTTCACATCCTACTCCAGATCCACTTGAGGCCACTTTGTGTAGTAGAGAATGGGCTTGCTTGAGTGTGATGGTCTTGAGTAATGACTCAAAGGGAGACCTTTTGTGATTATCCTCAATGTTCTAGTCACCAAAGGACCCAGGTCCCTGTGTCTGGGGATCCAGAAGGACTTTTACCTACTCAAGGGGAATAAGAGTTTATCTCTAACATGTTCAAGATCTCCTGACAATTCATTGGAAACGAAGTCTGCCCTTTCCTTGTTAGCAAGTTTGTCCACTATGTGGGCTCCTGAGGTTGGGCTATGGTGGTGTGTTGAGGCAAGCATAGTGAACTGAGGTCCTCACCTGTGGCTTACTTCTTACATGAGGCAGATAATTGCACATTCCGGGTTTCCCTGATTAACTAACCAACTGGAACATGAGTGTATCTATAGACATAAAGAAGTAGGGGGTGTATCCTGGAAATGAGTGCATGTGATTTTGGAGGCTGAGAAGCCACATGATACATCATCTACAAACTGGACAGCCATGAAACATTACAGTGTAATTCAGTCTGTGTCCTATGGCCTGAGACTAGGACCAGAAGTAGGGGGAAGCATGATAAAACCCCCAAAGTTGAAAGACCCAAGAATCAGGTATGCAGATGCCTGCAGGCGGTAGAAGATGGATTTTCCAACTCAAGGAGAGAGGAAAACTTCCCTTCTTCTGCCTTTTTAGTCTACCCAGACCTTCAATAGATAGAATGATTTCCCCCCTCAATCTACTGATTCAAATGCTAATCTCTTTGGAAACCTGCAGAAATAATGCTTTATCAGTTACCTGGATATGCCTTAGCTTAGTCAAGTGATATGTGAAACTAACCATTATATTTCATAATCTTTCCACCTGTTTACATATGCATTAAATAAACATAGCCAGCATTTACAGAGTGATTTCTGTGAACTAGTCACTGTGCTAAGTGCCTTATTGAATTCATATCTATTGTTCTGAACTCAGTAGTGGATTCTGTTTTACAATCTTAGATTGAAGACTGGGGTATGGGGCTTGTACATACAGGGTTATACCTTATGCAAAATCTTACAGCTGGTGAGTGGCAAGATGTATTGCAGACTGTCAACTACATAGGGTTGTGCACAGAGGTCTTGAATGATGGTTCTTGGGGTTCTTGCAATAATACAATTAAGTAACACAATGTTTTTCTAGCTGGCTAAGTGCTCTGTCAAAGATTGTTAATGTCATTACAGATATAGGCAAATGGCCAGGTCCTTCTGCACACAACCATCTCAAGCACATGGTCACAGAGGGGCAGTGCTCTACATGATGGGACCTATAGACTCACTGTTCCCCACAGAAGGCATGGCATCACATGGTGATCATAGGCATCACAAGCATTCAGAGATGCTTTCCCTTTCCCTGGGCTGTTAAGGTAATCCAGGAAGCCGAAGGAGATCTGCTCTCCTCTACAAGCCACATGGCAAGTGGTCTGGGACTATTACTGATCATGGCTACTTTGTTCACACATTCCTTTCAAATAGAAGAGAGTCAGTGTTGGCAACCACACAGCGCTCATTTCCCTTCAACTAAGAGCCACACAATAGTCACTGTGACTTTCAGTATGCACTTCCATCACCTACAGAAATAACACAAAACAGAAATTTCATTCTCTTCTTATTCCCGAAGAAGCACAAGTAGAGAAAGGTGAAGCCATCTTCCTAAGGTCATACACTTCACCATTGTTAAGAGCAAAGACTAGGAGCTTCAATATTCCTTTACTCTGAATTCAGAGTTTCAGCCCAGATGCCTCTGCCTAAAAGGCTGGTGTTTCAGTTCTTTTATGCTAAGCTCTATTTCAGCACTTCTCCTGATGTATGGCCCAAATTCTGCTTCAGTGGGTCTTGCTCAAAACTCATTTCTTTGGTGAACCATCCTCTAATCTCATATGACCACAGGCTCTCCTTAGACCGAAGCTTGCGGACATGGTCTTTGAAAAATGACATCATAATCCTAAAAAGAAATGAAGGAAATTGAAACCAATCTTTGCAACATACTATTTTTATTTGGTTGCTTGTGCTATTTAGATGGAGAGGGCACTGGATAAGGACTATATCTTTTCCATGTTTTATACCATGCCTGATAAGTTCTCAGAATATAATAAATGTTTCACAGGCCAATGAAAAATTCCAAAGCACATAACCTGCCGGGGAGGTTGTAAAATTATTCATGGCTGACAGTGAAGGGAGCACCAGAGTTTTACTCTATAGGGAAAAGACACCCGGAAGCCTGGAGTCATTCTTGGAAAAGCCACATGTATGGAGGATTTAAAAAAACTTTCCCTAGAATGAATGTTAATAAGGCATTTCCAAGGTATATAATGACAATGCAGTAATGCAGGCCACTCTATCATAAAACTGATAGTTGGTCCTGGTTATTTATCATCAGGTACACTAATTTTTAATATGACTCTTACAAGAGGACCCTTAGAATTGTATATTGTTCATTGAGTAAGAGAAATAATGTGTGTATTAAGTATTATGTATATAAATTATCATTCTGAATTATGGAATTGTCAGCTGTCTAGACATGGGAATGGGCTTTGCAGAACTCTTAGAATATAAAAATGCAAAGTTGTTGGACAAATAAAATTTGAAATCCCACTATGTACATTGTAACCATATGGCAGTTACATGGGCTATTGGAGAAAGATGATGTGAAATAGGAAAGGGATACAGTTCTTTAGAAATGTACATATAAATCCATACCAACGATTTTTGGACAGTTGTTTCTTCTTTTTTTCCTTTTTATTGGATGTTTTTGAATAAATCTGGATTGAACTCAGGGCGAGGCAAGCACTCTGCCACTGAGCTAGACCCTAACTTCGGGGTTGTCCTGTCCACACCTCAGTTGTCATTACAGATGGAACCGCTTACTAATTTGCATATGTGAAAGCCAGCATACCCATCAA
This sequence comes from Peromyscus californicus insignis, assembly GCF_007827085.1. Lineage (NCBI taxonomy): Eukaryota > Metazoa > Chordata > Mammalia > Rodentia > Cricetidae > Peromyscus > Peromyscus californicus. Next base: position 11,630,819 of record NW_026294469.1, read on the forward strand.
ATCAAGTGATTACAACGAACTTTTTTGGGTCAGTCAAGAGGTAGGAGAGAGAACTACTGAGAAACAGAGGTTTTGTGTGTGTTGGGGGGTGGTCCATGTCTGGGTCTGGAGTGAAGGCTGGTGTTAAGTGGATGGGAATAGTAACCAGAGTGGTGTTCTTGAGTGAAAACAAGATAGAAATGTGGGAAGGGAGTGGTTTTGGATAGTCAGAGAAACCTAGTTCATGGTTTTGGAAGTCGAGTATGGAAGGATGATATTCACTAATTCACTCATTCATTCATGGAAGTCAAATACTCCTGTTTCTTATTCATGATGTCTGTTCTGTTGGCCAATGGGTCTACAGTGGTGAGTCTATCATGGCTCCTGAGATCAAAGAACTTGCAGTCTTGTGAAAATGACTGTTGAATTAATTAGATGTAATTAATTAGATGTAAACTGTAGGTACCATGGTGATAAAGCCATATTTTAAACATTTTCTGCATCCCAAGTGTATATTCTATATTCATTTACCAATATTGGAACTGTGTTAAATAGCTCTCAGTCACTATGACAAAATATCTGAGATAAACAACCTAAAATAAGAAAAATTTACTTTGGCTCAAATTTAAGAGATTTTTTTTTTATGATGTGGCTGCTTGGTCCCATTGCTTTGGGCCTTCTGTAGCACAGTACTTCACGGTGGGAGCCCATGGAGGAAGGTGTTCACTAACTTCATGGTGATCAGAAAGGAAAGAGAAGGAAGGAGATACCAGTGCCCCAATATCTCATTCAAGAACGTGGTTCCAGGGACCTAACTTTCTTCCATTAAACCCCACAGCCTCAGGAGCTCCGCCACATCCCAGGAGCATCACAGGCTGGGGGCAAAGCTTGAACACACAGACCTTTGGAGGCCATTCTAGATTCAAACTGTCACAACAATGTTTTGTCTTTATTTAGCCTTGGATGATAAGAATAACTACTGGACCTTTTTAAAGAGGCTGTCCATCGAAAATGAAAGTGAAGGTGAGACTGAATTGTGAGAGAAGACAAAGAAGAGGGTAAGTATGTGTTCAGATAGCATGCCAGAATGGTATAGAACAAACAAACAAACAAAACCCACCCCAAACCAAAAACAAACAGACAACAACTAGCTCTCTCCAGACTTGAGTCATACTTAGGAGAACTGTGTATGAACTGTAATCCTGACAAGAAAACTGTCCCGTACATACTTAGAAAAATTGAGCCCCCATTCTTTTTCTACTTTTCCTCTTTGTGGTAGATATACTTCTCCTTTCTAGTCACATAGAAGACGAACTTTCCCATATCCCCAAAGACACAGCCATGGAATCTGCTCTGGGTTGTGATCTGGGAACACAAGTGACCTGGGTGTTGGCGGGAGGGTGCCCACTTGCATTCTCGACTCTTGTGTGTTCTCTGAACCATCATGTGTGTACTGAGAGACGGGACCTGGGAGGAGTGACTTTCTTTGTGGAACAGTCTCACCCAGTGTGAGGGAGTTCCACAGGGTCATTCTGACCTACAGCAGTTCAAGAGAAGTAAATGCCCATCATGTGAAGCCATGAATTTCTGGGGAGAAGAAGGGATATTTGTAACTGCATCCTATCGTTGCCTGTTGTTTTGCCTTAGTTTCCACTGGAAAACATATTCATTACTAGATTCCCATTCTGCTCCTGCAGCCTTTAGCTCACTTTACCCGAAGGTTTCATGCAAAGACCCTCAACATCTGTACAAGTACTGGAATGAAATGACTTTGGACAATAAGATACTCCTGCTTACCAACCTTGTGGGGGATTTCAGGTGAGAATTAGAGCTGAAAACATAGGAAATGACTATTAAAATGCTGTATGGGTATCACTCTGCTGTTTCTTCCCATGGCTTGCCATTTGTCCGTTTCTTTTAACTAGTATGATGCACTACATTTTTCCTATCATCACTAATTTATGACCTTGATTTTCAGATAACATGCCATATTTATATTCATTAGGAATAAGCTTCTTAAAAGGTGACGTGTGGGTTAAATCCAGGTACCTTCTGGAACAGTTTCTCTTTTTAAAGGGAATGTTTCCACAGCACTGCTAGACCTCACAGTTTGCATTCATTAAAATATGCATTAACACACTTCACTGAAACTAGAATTTCAATGTCAGACACTTTTGGATGGTGTGAGAAGGTTGGACCAAGACTCGAAAATCTGGATCCATTTCTTGCTTAGAATCTGCTGTCAGTTTAGTTTCTTAAGGTAATTCACAGCTAAGGAAAGACATCCCTAGAATTCAGAGGCAGATATGCCATGGTCACTAAGAGGAGAAGCTGACCTGGAAGAAGGGCAGATTTTTCAAAAGCTTCTGCTCATCATGTAATTTAGAAAATATAGGGGAGTGTAGATTTGGGGGTCATTTTTGTTTGACCTAGAGAAACAGAGTAGTATGCTCAAAAGAATTTTTGCCATAGAAAAGATCCCCTCCCATGAAACAGAAAAGATGGTTATAGGTATTTTGAGTCTTCACAGAGGTTGATTTTGCTTTGTAACATGATTCGGCAGTGTGCTGAGCTCTGCACAAAACCATGCACACACATGTGATTGCTCGGAAGGTAAAGGCAGTGGTTATCTCCCGTAGTCATGATGACTGGGAGAGCAGCCTGTGTCTGAGACCCTGTGCGCTCATCTTCAGATTTGGCCACTTCCGTGCTGAGAATTCCTTTTCATTTCCTTCCTGCTCTTAACCCCATCTTCCCTTTCCCATTTTCCTTCCCTTCCTGTGCACTTGCCTTGACTTCCACATTCATGGCCTCCTGGCTTTGGAGTACTTGGGGGAGAAACAGGATAAATGTTGTAAACTTCTCTTGGCAGGCTCTGAGTATCCTTTCCCAGCACTCTGACTGAGCAGTTTGTTGGGGCTTGTTTGAATATTTCCACTATTATTATGTGGGTCCCATAACCTTGCTTCAATAAGCAACACTCTCAGAAGAAGAGGTAAGAGCAAATGGGAATGGTTCGACTTATCCTGGCAAAACAATTTAGCACCAGGCTCTCTTGTCTAATGTATATCTTACTGTGATACACAAAGGTCTAAATTATATAGTGAGATAATTATAGATTAAATATTGCTCCTTGGAGATAATACATGCAAAGGAAAGTGGAGTAAAGAGTGATTCACTTGAGAGAAGAATTACACCATTACCAGAAAAATTAAATTCTAAGCCTCAGGTTTAGGTTTCCCTTGTGGGGTTCATCCTGCGTGCACTTTCTGTTGTTTGCTTGGGTTTTCTTCCCTGCTCCCTGTCTTCTGAGGAATCAGCATCTTCAGGTAACTGCTAGCACAGACATTGGTGCTCCAAGCAGGAAGTCGCAGTTGGACATAGAAACTAGGTTACCCCATGTGGAGCTGATCAGCGGTCACTTAGAGTCACTTTTCTTTCAGTTACACAGGTTCGGTTGTTGTCTATAACACTGTCTTTTTTCCCCCTAGGAATGGGCACTAAACTCGCGGCTTTGCCCTTGATGGTCAGGTGCTCAGCCCCCAAGCTGAGTCCTTTATTGTTGGTTTACAGTATTGTGATGGTCGGTGTCGTCAATGATCAATTTGACAAAATGTAGAATCACTGAAGGGACAAACCTCTGGGCATGTCTGTGAGGAAGTTTCTGGAATGGGTTAACTGGAGTGGGAAGACTACGGACAGCACTATTCCATGGGCTGTGGCTGTGGTTTCATAGACTGAATGAAAGGAGAGAGCGAGCTGACAAGCACCTCTCACTTTCAGCCTCCTTATTGCCTCAGGAACTGGACCCGTGTGTCCAGCTGCCTCAAGCTTCCACCACCAGTCACCATCCCTTCCTTACCATGACAGACTGTACCCTCAAACGCAGCCAAAACAAACCCCGTCCACCTCTTTAAGTAGGCTTTGCCAGGGTGTTTGAGACAGTAATAAGGAAAGCAACTAATGCAAAGAAATTTTTGGATATGGAGTATAAAATAGAAACTTCAGGATTTTCCACCAGTTTGAGTGAGGATGGTAATGGTATATGTACAAACACACAAACTTCGTTATTTCAAATGTATCCATTTATGGTTGCAATGTCACCTGCATGTGCACACAGTATCCTGTTCATGAATGAATTATACGGGACAGATTCGCAGGTGATCATGGATAGGACTTCCCAAACATGGATGACCTGCTGCCTTTAAACAGTATTGGCAGAAATTTCACCACAATGGGGTGATCTCATCAAATAAAAGGACCTTTCGTATTCTCACTTGTTTTTCCTTTTGCAGATCGACCATTCATTACTTAGCTACTTTTGCATGGGTAACAGAAACAGATCAAAGGGGGAAAAGTTTTATTTTGCAAGGGTGTTAGTTCACTATGGCAGGGAGGGCCTGCTGAGGCAGAGCGGCACCACACCGCTGACAAAAAGCAGAGAGAAGAATGCGGTGCTAGCTGGCTTTCCCCTTTCTCCGTTTTTTCAGTCCTAGTCTCAGTCCAAGAGACGGTGCCTTGCCGCCCACTAACAGACGTGTCCCTACGTGACTCCAAATCCAATCAAAATGACAATCCAAACCATCCATCACGTTCATGAATGGATCATCTTTAGCAGTTTAATATGTACCAGGACAGCAGAGTTACACGTTCTTTCAAATAACTCGTCCATGTTTTCCTTTCTGTGCTTCATTTGGGCAATGATTTGTATTTACTGACGTTAGACAAAGGTAGGTCAGGGTTGTGTGGATATAAAGAGAGAATTTTCTTTGGGGGTTGGAGAGATGGCTCAGTGGTTTAATCACTTGTTGCAAAAAACAGGAGACCCAGAGTTGGACTCTCCAGTACTCACACAAATGCTGGATGGCTTTTATAGGCGACCTGTAATTCCAGTCTTGGAAGACAAAAACAAGATCCTGGAGCAAGCTTGTTGGTAAGACTTGCCATATCAGTGGTCTCTAGGTTTGATTGACAGGCCCCGCTTCAATGAATGAGGGAGAAAATTGATGGAGGATGGTTCCTGACATCTATATCAGATCTCCACATGCAAACAGACACACATACACATGCACCCACACATGAATGTGTCCACATACAAGCAAAAACGTGCCCACACAGGAAAAACATTTCCTTGAACAGAAACTTAGTTATTTATTTTTGTGGAAGTGGGAAGTGGCCAAGGAACACTACTCCAGGCTCACTGTCAGCCTCTCCTTTTGTTGGGAAACCATGGGACCACTTTCCTGGCTTTATTAGAGAATATTCACAATTCATTTTTCAGCAACACCTTTTCCTGTAAAAATAGCATACTTTATAGGGAAAAATATTAAAATCCACACCCAAAAACTTACTTCAGTTTAGAAAAGCACTAGTATTAGAACTCTGTCATATATTAAGTATAGTTATCCAGCGGGAGGAATTACTAATACAGTAATTTTATTTTATGATTCCTTTGGAGAACACCAAGAGTTGCTTTTAAAAATGCTGCTGGATCACGCCTAGTGAGAGGAAACTGTAAAATACATGGAACTGAAACAACTCTCTGAAAAATCTAGAAAGGGAACACTCGCTCATGTCTCAGGTTCTCTTTTCCCTTGAAAGGACCAAGCCGAAAATGGAGCACATACATCGATCAACTCAAAAGGCATTCCTAGAGTTTGAGAAAACAAGGAGAGCCTTTGGATCGATAGCAGCAAATTATGAAAGATGTGTGCACTGGTGGATTTTAAATTATAATACAATGTGTTGTAAGGCATTCCTGTTTTTTTTTCTTTTTGCTATAACTGCCTGTTTTGACAGTGCGTCTTTCTCTTTCTTACCGCCCATTTTAATTTAATTGTAGATAACTATAATTTAGGTATTTCTGAAAAACTTCATTGTTTCTGTCCATTTTCTAGACTTGTAATTTTTTCAATAAAAATTAAGCATTTTGCAGGTTCAGGTTCACACTTAGAGGTAAGAGATATGTACAAGAATCCCATGTATCCATCTTCTGGTTTCTCATGACACATAACTGTTATGAACCTTACAAAGCTGTGGTGTGGAGAATCAGCCAGTACATGGTCGGTCTGGAGGCAGAGGGCACTTTCATCCCGCAGAAATTCTCGCGGGGTTCTCTTCGAATCACACCACACCCCTCATGCCTCTCCTTAACAGGAGGCAAGCACTGGTCTGTTCTTCATTCTTTAATTTTGTCATTTAAGAACATTCAATAAATGCCAACTTTTGGGGATTGAGTTTTTGCGTTCAGCATAGTTTTCCATGTGCTCTTCACATAATTGGATGATAATAGAAAAGCAAGAGCAACGATCGTCCTTCCTTCCTTCCTTCTTCCCTTCCTCCCTTCCTTCCTTCCTTCCTTCCTTCCTCTCTCCCCCCATCTCTGTCTCTGTCTCTGTCTCTCTGTCTCTCTCTTGTTGAACAGTACTCCATAGTATGAACATGCTTCAGTGTGCTCCATATTCAATCATCCATTGAAGGAGAGGATCACGCTTTCCAGTACTAGATTATTATGAATAAATCTTATATAAAATGTAGGGTTCATGTGAACATACATTTTCTCTGCTCCTCTTGTGTTTGTTTTCTTGAGACCAGACGCTCTGTGTCCCAGGCTGGTCTGATCTCACCATTCTCCTGCCTCGGCTCCCTAAGCGCTGAGATTGAACACAGATGTTCAATTCCCTAGAATAGATGACCAGGAGTGTGTACATTGGAGTAAGCTGTTTCATATTTAGATTCTATTTATTTAATTAATTTATTTTACGCCCTGACTGCAGTTTTCCCTCCCTGCCACTCATTCCTCCTCTGTTTCTGTACCCTCCCATGAGCATCAGCAAAGAATGGCATATCAAATTTCCCTAAAACTAAGCACCTCCCCCTGTATTCAGGCTGGGCAAGGAAACCCAGCCTGAGGAATAGGTTCCCAAGAGCAAGTCTAAGCATTAGGGACAGGCCCTGCTCCCATTGTTAGGAATCCCACATATAGACCAAGCTCCACAACTGTTACATATATGTAGAGAGCCTAGGTCGGTCCTATGCAGGCTCCCTGGTTGTGGATTCAGTCTCTGTGAGCCCCTATGAGCCAGCTTAGTTGATTCTGTGGGTTTTCTTGTGATGTCCTTGACCCCTCTTTTCCCTACAATCCTTCCTCCCTCTGTTCAGCAGGATTCTCCAAGCTTGGCCCAATGTTTGACTGTGGGTCTCTGTATCTGTTTCCTCGTATTTAGATTTTTAAATAAACCCCCCAACTTTTCCAGAGTGGCTGTACTAATGTATAATCCTACCAGCAATGTGGGACTAGCTCACATTGTTCTTACCATTTGCACTCTATTTTAGCTGCTGTGAAAAGGTGTGTAGTGCTGTCTCTGCATGATTTTAATTTAATTTCTCCACTAGTTACTGAGATTGAGTCTCTTCTATTTGCTTATTGACACCCCAAATGCTCTTTAAAATGACTGTCTTTTTCTCATTCTCTAGTTGTCTTATCTGTGTTTTTACTATTGTCTTGATATTTCTTTAATTTAGATCCCACTTCTTTATTTGATATGAGATTTGTAAATATTTTCTTCTGGACTATAGCTCTCTTTTAAAACAGTGTTAAAGATTTATTTATTTTTATTTTATGTGGATGAGTGTTTTGCCTGTATGTTACGTCTTTGCACCACGTGTATGCAGTGCCTGTGGAGGCCAGAAGAGGGCACCAGATCCTCTGGAGTCCCAGATGGTTGCTGGCTACCATGAGGGTGCAGAGATTTGAATCCAGGTCCTTGGGAAGTGGAGCCAGTGCTCGACCCCTGAACCGTCTTTCTAGCCTGCTCGGTAGCTCTCTTTTCAGTGTTTTAACAGACATTTTCACAAAGCACAAGTTTTGCTTTTCTGACGTTGAGATGATCAACTCTTTCATTTGTGTGTCCTGCTTTTGGTGCCAAATAAACGTCTTTTTCACCTAATTTCAGATCCTGAATGTTTTTGTTTTGTATTTTCCATTTAAGGGCATGAACATCTTTGCATTAATTTTTTAAAAAGCTGTGAAGTTGAGCTCATTTCCCTGTTAACCTCTGGTGCTAGATAGCTCCAGCTTTCGATCGCTCGTCTCGCCTCTCAGCAAAGGCAGCTGAGCATGCGTGGGGTTCCTACGGTCCTCTGTTCTGCTTCCTTGACCCACGCATCTAATTTCTGTGATTGCCTCAGTGTTTATTGCTGTGGTGACACATCAAATCAGGTGGGTTGGCCCCTCCATTTTATTCTTTCATCTAAAATAGTCGGGTATTAAACCTCATTTGTCTCTTAATGTAGCCTTTATAACAATCCTATCTGTCCCTATAATCAATTGTGGGATTTAAAAAACTAATATTTTTTATTAAATATTTCATAGTTTCATGTAATGTATTTTAATTATATTCACCTGCATCTTCTCCCTCCTAATCCTGAGATTTTGATAAGAATTGTGATCAACTGATATGTTTATTTGGGTGGAACTGATATTTGCACCACCTAGAATTTATTGACCCAAGAATATACTATTTATTTAATATTTAGGTTATTGATTTATTTCATCAGCATTTTGTAGTTTTTAAGCCTGTACTTGCTTCATTTAATTCACATTTTATTTTTTAAGTGCGTGCAGGAATCCTAATTTCTAGATCTCAGTATATATATAAAATACATTAGCACTAGACACAGTGTATGGCAGGCATGCAGTACAAGATGGACTGTCAAGTTACGGGGAGTATGGTACTGGATGCTAAGGTGCCTTTTCTCTTGGTTATATGTCTAAATTGGTTAAATAGAACATTATAGGTCTCAGTGGGATTCTTTCAAAAAATTGAAGATGTGCCATTCGTTTTAATTTTAAAAATTCATCCAACTTGTAAATGCAAATGCAGAGAAGAGAACCTATTGGTCGGGACAATTAGGCTTGCTACCACTCATGGGATGCTCTTGAATTTCTATAATATTCTCGAAGATCCATTTCAAGAACACTTTCTGCATGGAAATTGCTTAATAATTTCCAACAATAGTTTTTAGCCTTTATTTTTTTAATTGCTTTCATTATATTCTTTGAGCTGTTTTAAAAAAATACATTTTAAACTAAAATCAAATTATATTGCTTTACCTCTTCCCTTTCCTTCTTCCATCCCCTCCCAGGTACCCTTTCTGCACCCCCTTCAATGCCCACCCCCAAATAGATAGCCCTTTCTTTTATTATTATTGTTCACACACACACACACACACACACACACACACACACACACACACACACAGACAAATATATAAATACAACTTATTGAGTCTTTTTGTTGTTTGTGTGTATATGGTTTCAGGACTGATCACTTGGTATTGGATAACCAATAAGGGGCCTCCTCCCTGGGAGAGGTTAACTATCCTCTCAGTAGTCATTAGTTGCCAACTGTTCTTTGTCTAGGGATGGACCCCATGAAATTTTCTCCTTTTTAATCTCAGCATGTCTGTTGATATTGCCATTGTTCCGGTCTTGTTTATGCAGCTATTTCTAGAAAATACTTTCTCATCTCACAACCCAGAATTCTAGCTCTTACAACTTGCTTCCCTGTTCTGCAATGTTTCCTAAGCCTTAGATTGCAGGAGCTGTGGTGTGGGTATCCATTGTGGTTGCGCTCCCCTCGACCTATTGGTCTCTGCACTGTGTCTTGTTGTGGTTTTCTGTGTGGATTCCATTTGCTGTAAAGAGAAGCATCTTTGGTGAGGGCTGGTAGCTGCACTCATCTGTGGGTATAAGGAGAAGATTTAGAATGTAGTAAGGAATTGTGCTGGTCTAGCAAGGTGGAGAGAGTAGACTCCTTCTAAGGTCCGTAACCTCACTAGCCCTAGGAAGTTGTCTAGGCGTCTATCAGCAGGCAGAATTTCCCTCCTGTTCAGCTGACCTTACGTCCATTAGACAGCTGTTGGCTGCCACCTACATGTGAGTGGCACTTCTCACACCTGTATGCATATTTTGCCATGCTGGTGATTGCCATGGTTCATAGGTGTTGCAGATGAGCAGGACCATTTCATTGTCTCCCTTTCGTGGCAGCTTGTGTAGTATTTTTAGAAACTATGGAAGCTAGACTTCAGGAAAGAGGCGTTCAGGTCAGATCCATCTTCAGTCATCTGAATTGTGTGTCTTAAGTGTGTGACAACTTCAGTAATAGGAGTGCACCCTCAATATTGTTTTAGGAATCACTTGCACTACTCTGACCAAGCCTTCAAGAGGACTTTTTTTGTGTCTGTACTGGGGCTTTTGTTATTCTATGATTCTTGGAAATACTGTCAGCCCAAGCGGCTTAACTTTAAGATACTATATATGTATATGCATGCATATGTGTACATATGCATATACATATTCTTATATATTGTGTATAACTTAGGTAAATATAAAATAATATGCACCTTGAGGTTTTATAAAATAACCTTGGGGTTCCTTGTCCTCTATCTCTCCCTCTTCTGTACTGACTGAACCCCCTCCTTCCTAGTTGGATCCCCCTCTCCATCTTTCTGTTTTTCACTCCATAACACCTGTATCCTTCTGATCTCACAAACCCCAGCCATACTCATGGTCCCTTTATACTTTCTTGGTCTTTGGTTGCTCTGCATCGCACACTCACATCTGAAGATTTTGGTCTTTGTGGTTGCTCTGCATCGCACACTCACATCTGAAGATTTTGGAGCTAGAAACCAGAGATGAGTGAGAACATGTGGCATTTGGCTTTCTGGGCCTGGGTTACCTCACAAAATGTAATCTTTTTTTTTTAGGTCCTTCCATTTACCTGAAAATTTTGTGATTTCATTTTTCTTTACAGCTGAATAATTCTCCCACTGTGTGTATGAACCACATTTTCACTGTCTATTCATCTAGGGAATGACATTTAGTTGTTTCCATTTCCTACTTATTGTGAATAAATATTGCTGACCAAGTATCTATGGAGTAGAATGAGTCCTTTGGGTATATGCCAAGGAGTGGGATAACTGGGTCATATGGTCAATTTATTTTTAGCTTTTTGAGGATTCCCTTAAAATATTCTATATTTCTTTTGTGTCTGTTATAATGTTTTCCCTGTTCATTTCTGATTCTGTTGATTTAGGTCATCTCTTTTTTTTTGTTTGGTTAGTTGGTCCAATCATCTGTCAATCTTGTTTATCTTCTCAAAGAAACCGCTCTTAGAATCATTGATTCTCTGTGTTGTTTGCTTTGTTTCTATTTCATTAATTTCTGCTTTGGTTTTTATTATTTCTCACCACCTACTGGGTTTAGGTTTTGTTTGTTCTTATTTTTCCAAAATCTTGATATGCATCATTAAGTAATTTATTTGTATTTTTTCTGAACTTTCAATGTATTACTTAGGTTTATAAAGTTCTTTCTTAAAACTGCTTTTAATGTGTCCTAGAGGTCTTTTGTGTTGTGTTTTCATTTTCTTTTAGTTCCAGGAATATTTTCATTTGTTTCTTGATTTCTTCTTTGATCGTTCATTATTTGATAATGGGTTTGTTTGATCTCCATGAGTTTATATACTTATTTGTGTTTTGTTTGCTGTGGATTTTAATTTTTATTGCATAATGGTTGAATAGAATACTTGGGATTATTTAAGTTTTCCTGAGTTTATAAGGTTTGTTTTGCTATCCAGCATGTGGTCTATTTTAGAGAAGATTCCAAGCACCACTGAGTAGAACGTATCTTCTTTGCTATTTGGGTGGAATATTCTGTAGGCACCACTAGACATAGATGCCATTTATTTCAGAGGTTTCTCTGTTAATTATTTTGTTCAGATGACTTTCTATTAAAGAAAATTGGGTATTGAAATCACCTACAATGATTATGTTTGTGTTTATAAGTGTCTTTAATTTCTTCAGTATGCCTCTTATGAAATTGTGTGCACTATAATTTGGTGCATGTGTTTATTATTGTGATACAAATGATTTTTGATTTATTTACTGCTTAGAATGAAGTACTCTTCTTAGTCTCTTTTGATTAGTTTTAGTTTGAAGTCAATATTGTCAGATATCAATATGGCAAAGCCTGTTTATTTCTTGACCCATTTACTTATAATACTTTTTTAACATTATTTTATTTTAATGTGGTATCTGTCTTCAAAGCTGAGTTTCTTGTAGACAACAAATAGTTGGATTTTGTTTCTTAATTCATCCAGCTAGTCTATGTCTTTTGATTAGAGAATTTAATTAATATTAAAGTTATTACAAAAGCTATGTGTAGCTTTCAGTAATTTTGATATTTTTCGTTGTGCTCTGTATCTCATTAAACTAAATTTTTATTTGTATTTTTCTAGAACCTCTTGTATGTTCTTATTCTTCTCTTAAGTTTGAAGTATTGCTTCAATATTCTGTTTAGTGGTTTTTTTTTCTTGTTGTTTGTGGAATATGGATTTTTTTAGGCAGTGTGTATCATGGAAAATTTTTCTTTCTCCTTTAACTGTGGTAGATAGTTTTTCTGGGTATAGTAGCCTAGGTTAGCAGTTATGGCCTTTTAGAACTCAAATTGTATTGCACCAGGCTCTTCTAGCTTTCAGAGTTTCCACTGAGAAGTTAGATACCGTTCGGATGGATTTTCCTTTGTATCTGACCTGTGTATTTTCTCTTGAAGCTCTCAATATTTTCTCTTTGTCCTGTATAGTGTTTTAACTATAATATGCTGTAGGGTATTTCTTCGTAGGTCTTGTCTATCTGGAGTTCTATGTGCTTCTTGAATGTATAGGTGTGTGTTTTCTTAGTTTGGGGAAGTTATCTTCTGTGATCTGGTTAAAGATTTGTTCTATGCCATTGACCTACCATTTTTCTTCCTTTGTGCATCTAACTGGAAGATTTGGTTGTTTGATGGCGTCCTATATTTCCTGTATATTTCTTTCCTGTTCTTTTTTTCATATATTTGCTTATTTCATCTAGCTCTTTTACTTTATCTTGGTATCCTGATAGTCTATCTTCTGTTTACTTTCTATGTGTAAGGCTTTCCCTGAGTTTTCTAATTGGGATACCGAGTTTTTTTAATTCCATTTTCATTCAGCTTTTGTTCTCATCATTGTTTCTATTTATTGTATTTAGTTTTCAGGTCCTGAATTATCTTCATCGTTTCATTTAGCCATGCATTTATATTTTCTTGGATATCACTCAAGCTTTTATTGGCATCTTCATGGAGTTCAGTGAAGTGTTTGTGTCTTCTTTATTTCTTGAACTCCTTGATAAAGTTTAGAATTGTTCTTTTAAATCATTTGTGCTGGTCTCTATCTTGGTAATTCTCATTAGGGAATACTTCAGTAGGGTTAGTGGATTTGATGGGAGGCATGCTGTTTGGCTGTTCATGTTATTTTTGTTTTTGTGATTTGACTTGAGCATGTGGACTTCTATCTTTGTGTATCTGATGGATAATCTGGACTTCCTTAGATTGGGTGAGGGCAGGGAATGGGTGACATGAGCTAGGCCAGGTCAAGCTCATAAATGAACTGTTTAATTCAACAGGGGAAGATGGTTCACAAATCAAGGGTCTGGAGCTAGGCCCAGGAAATGTGGCTGACAGACAAAGAGTATTTGCAGGCTTTGGGCCTGGAACTAGGCTTGTGTCTTTGTGCTTTTTAGAGATTAGGTACACAGACTTGACCACAAAGCTTCCATGGAAATTGAAAGTCACATTTTTGGGCCAGAGCAGTTAAGAGCACTGGTTGCTCTTCTGAAGGACTCAGGGTTGGTTCCCAGCACCCACATGCTGGCTCACAACTATCTATAACTCTAGTCCAAGGGAATCCAATACCTTCTCTGGCTTCTAATGAGTATCTAGGACTCATGTGATGCACAGATACACATGCAGGCAGAACACCCATATCCGTAAAGTAAATAAATAGAGCAGAGAGAGAGAGAGAGAGAGAGAGAGAGAGAGAGAGAGAGAGAGAAAAGAGAGAGAGAGAGAGAGAGAGAGAGAGAGAGAGAGAGAGAGGTTGCATTTTGCATTTTATCTCAAACAAACTTTAGTAGTGAATTCTTTTATTTTTACCTTTTTTATTTATCAAGAATTTCATATGTGAGTATACTGTGTTTACACAATTTCTACCACTCCTACCTCCAACTTCTCTTGTGTTCCCACTAGCACTTCCTCTGGAATCCACAACCTCTTCTTCTGTAATTATTGTGATCACACACACACACACACACACACACACACACACACACACACACGCGCGCGCGCACATGCACATGCACATGCACATACATTTTTTTTTTTTTACAACAAAAGAAAGAATTCCACCTCAGGCTTCTCCAGGGGTGTCATAGACCCCTAAAAAGGTGCCCTTGCTTTCTACTCTGTAATCAAGACTGGGCAGTCCACTATTCTTTAGTTCAGTGTATGGGAGGTCCAGATCTCAACAACCATCCAGTCAGATGATCTCCAGGTCCATGAATTTTGTGAGTGGTATTATATCCCAGAACTCTCCACTCCTATAAATTTCCTTCGATGATCTCATTCTAATTACGATCTTTGATTTCAGAAGTACTTGAAGGTTAACTAAATATGGCATCTGTAATACCAGCACTGGGGGGTCTGAGGCAGGAAGAGCTCCATGAGTTTGAAGCCAATGGGCTACATAGGGAGTTCCAGGTGAGCCTGGGCTCTAGAGTGAGACCTTGTCTTAAAAACAACTGAAACAAAACAAAGTAAGTACTTGAAGGTTGTAGCCACTGTGGTGGTTTAAATGAGAATGACCTTCACAGGCTCATATATTTGAATGCTTGGTCCTTAGTTGGTGGAACTATTTGAAAAGGACTTAAGGTCTTGTTGGAGGAGGTGTGTCACCGGGGATGGGCTTTGAGTTTTCAAAAGCCCATGACATTTCTAATTAACTCTCTGCTTCCTGTCTGGGGACAGGATGTAAGCTCTCAGTTACCACTCCTGTGCCATGTCTGCCTGCCACCATGCTTCCTACCATGCTCTGAAACTGTAAGCAAGGCCCTAACTAAATGCTTTCATTAAGTTGTCTTGGTCATGGTGTTACGGCACAGCACTAGAACAGCAATAAAGATAGCCACTGAATCTGTTTTCCTGTTTCTTAGTCCTTTAGAGTTTGTGATTCTCGCAGTCTGGTGCAGCAGCCCTGAAAATGTGTGCTCAGATGTCTTACATATTTGGCTAACAGCCCCAGCCACTTGCTCTGGATCCATAATCACATTTATGCCAAAGCCATACTCCCCGTGAACTGTCCTAGCCAATAACTGAGTGTGTGATGGGCAATAAAACGAACTCGTCTAATTAGATAGAGAAACTTTCCTAACAGTGACTTAACTCAAGGAATTCCCACTGGCCTGCCTTTAATCTTGGAGTTTTGCTGTAGGCTCAGTCTTTTCATACCCAATCCTCTCCCTCTCCTTCAGAGCATCAGGCCAGAATGGTATTCTCAAGGTTATCCTGCCTCCATCGGCACACTCCCTTTTGACTAAACAGATACTCCCTGCCCAGCACATTTCTTTTATATCTAACCTCATCTTGGTGTTTGATTCTCAGAGATTCTAAACTAACACCCATTGGTGCTAAATATCTACTGTCTGCGGTTTCAAAGATTTTGAACAAATTTTAATTTGAGACAACAGGAAAAACTCCCTCTAACATTCTGGTATATATCCTGTAGGTTCACATTTTGAATTATCTGATACAATGCTAGAGTGTTAAAACCAAAACAACAACATCATCACCACCACTACCATCATCATCATTGTTTGTGTGTGTGTGTGTAGGCTTGAACCAATACAACATTTGAAAACAAATTGTTTTGGTTTTGATTCCTGGGAGGATTCCCCAGCTTTGCAGTTTACCCTACTTGAATAAATAGAAGCAGTACAACACTACAAAAGGATTTATTTGAGACAGGGAGGCCCGCTTTACGATTCACAGATTTATTTTTTTCTTTGCTAACAATGGTCTTGAAAGCATCCCTTCCTCTTCCCACATGTGAAAACACAAAACTATTTGATTAGACCCAGAGCAAAGCCCTGTCATCCCCATTTTGCAACTGATGACACTAAGGCTGGGGAAAAAGACTTTCTCTGGCCCAAGTCAAACCCAGCTAGGACACAACAGAATCAAAACTGGATAGAAATATTAGTGACTGTACCGTCTTTGTTCTTTTCCTCTGTTTAGAACCATATCCGGTAATCTTTACAGCATTTCCAATAATTAATTTTATGGATCTATACACTTGGAATTAAAAAATAACACTTTGTCTAAACCCATATTTAACTGTGCCTAGATATTTTCTATTAGTGATTGGAATCACCTTATTGGACAATCTTAGTTTATTTTTCATTGGCTGCTTTACTGAGCCTCATCAAATGTATTTGCTTTGCAGAGCTATAGTGGATTAATCCTGAATAAGTAATTTGGAAATGTTTTTATTCATTTCTATGGAAACCATCTATTTGGATTTTCAAATATCAAGATCATGGAGATTTGTTGCAGTCCAATAGCAATCTTAGTTACAGCAGTGTCGGCTTACATATTAAGGGCACAGTTTTGCTTCGGTGGCCCTTCAGAAATCCGTAATTGGTGTGGAACACTGACACTCAGAATGAGCGAGGCCGCTGCAGATTAACAGAGTCTTGGTGAAACGGGCCCCTTGGAGCTTATTAGTTCTCTCTGCTTCCGTATTAACCTCTCATCGCCCACTTAGTCCATTTGATCTGCCTCTGCTGGTGCTGAAAGGGTCAACCTTGACTATGAGGGTCTGACCGTCCAAGTAATATGTTTCCTGGCCTTTCCCCCATGAACAAGCCTCTTTTTAATTTTTTAAAAAAGAAGCCACACTTTTCTACAGTCAAGGCCTTATCTTTTCGTTCGCAGAGTGTATATCTGTGTCTCCAATATCAGTTCACTCTCTCTGACTGACTTCAGGAGCTCTTTGGGCTGTGGTCGCTCTTCTCCTCAAGGATGCTGAGAGAGCTGTCTGTGTGTGGAGGGTGGACACTGGGTGTTATGCAATGGATACTTCCTGGGTGCTTTGACCATGTGGGTTTTTTTTAAAGCACCATGAAAAATGGCCTAAAGGCTAAGAACATGATAGACATTCTGATATATGTGTATGTATACACACAGACATCCTGCATCTGTTTTTCTTTCTCTTTTGCTTATTTAATTTAAAGATATTTATTTTGTTTTACTCATATGCATGTGTGTGCCTCTGTGTGGGTATTTGGATGTCAGTGTAGGTGCTGATGGAAGTCAGAAGAACGTGTTGGATTCTTTGGAGCTAGACTAACTGGTGGTTGTAAACCACATGACATGCGTCCTGTTTAAGAGCAGTATATGCTTTTATCCACTGAACTATTTGTCAAGCCTCATAATCAAATAATTCTTGTCTAAAATAGTTTCTTAAAGCATTGGTTGACTAGTGCTGTATAAAATGTAAAACAGCATTTAGCAATGCTGAAATATTAGGTTACATTCTTATGAGGGTCATAATGTGTTTTAAAAGTCAACCCAGAGGCTATGGAAGAAGGACCGAGTCATACTCTTGACTTCATGTAATGGCTGATGGCATCACTACATCAGCTGTCCTTGACATGTCACTATCTGTCTCCTGTGAGCATCAGATAAAGAGTTTTTGCTTCAAAAATTTAATCCATTTGTCTTTAATGAAATGAGTATTGTGTCTATGTGTACACCTCCATCTTGCCACTTGCTTCCTATTTAAGGTATTTCGTGTGTTCTTTTCTCTCCTTCCTTTTTTCTTGAGTAATTAGCTAATTATATTTTCCTATTTTCATTATTTATTAAATTTTCATGTTATTATTTTATTAATGATTAACCTGGAGATCACAATGCATATCTTTGACATTACAATGATTAATTTAGCCACTTTAATAGTTCTGGAAACTTGGCACGTCATTGGTTTAGTATATCTAGAAAGCTATCCACCCTTTAGTGTTCTTTCTGGTCTTTTGGATGACTCATGTATTTCAGTTGTTGATGCGTTTTAAGTGTCACAAAACCCCATAGCTATATGCAGCAGCATATCTTCCTCTGTCCCTCATTCCCGGTGTCATGGTCCTTGTGTGATCATTTCGGTTTGTCTGAAATTCTCCCTTTGCTATTTCTTTGAGTGCAGACCAGTGGTTAATGAAGCCCCTTAGGTTTCATTTCTCTGTCCTTCGTTTGTTTTTAGCTGGAGGAATAAATTTTTGCCAGATACAGAATTCTGGGATGGCCTTTTTTCTTCAACACTTTCACAATATTATTCGGATATATCTGGCTTTTATTATTTCTTTCAAGCACTAAGTTGAAAGCCACATTGTTTCTCCTTTGGCAATACTGTGATTTTTTTTCTTTTCTATTTTTACGTCTCATTTCTTCTGTTTTGGGAATTTAACTATTTAACTAATTTTAACACATTGCCATTCAGGACAGTGCTATGTGGCTTTGTCTTTATCCTGCTTTGGACTCCTCAAACCTGTCTTAATATCCTTTGCTAGCTTTGGCTAACTCTTGTCGTTCTAAGAATACCTCTTTCCAGCATGAAATACTATGTCTCCGTTACCTCTCTTCTCTGTCAGAGTAGAAGGATATATTTTGACCCAAGTTAAGTCTCTTTCACTTTAATCCATTTACCTCTTGGTTCTCGCCGCACATCAATTTCCATCTTTTCTGAGTCTCTCTTCCATCTTCCTGGTTCAGGCTTCTCTGCTGGATCGAATTTGTTGTTAATGTTGTTGATTGTTGATCTTGGTTGTCAATTTGACGTGATGTAGACTGACGTTGGAGACATACCTCTCTCAGGGCATGCCTGTGAGGCTGTTTCTAGATCAGATTGCTTCAAGTGGGAATACTCACCCTGAATGTGCATGGCGCCGTTCAATGGGCTGAGGTCCAGACTGAAGGAGACAGAGAAGGCAAGCTAAGCACCAACACTGACTGTTCTTTGCTTCCTGACTATGAATGTCACATGACCAGATGCCTCAAGCTCCTTTGTGACTCCCCTACTCTCAAACTGGAAGCTTGCTTTTGCCCGATACTTCATCATAGCAACAAGGAAAGTGACTCGCTCGGTCTCTTACACCGACAATTTAAGATGTTACAGTTTTAGTTGTAGACTTCTAATCCTACTAAAAACTAGCTCCTAATGCTCCAGCACAATTCTACATTCTTTTATTTTGCTCACTTTCTCTGTATTTTATTAATGTATTTATCACATTTACCTATTTATTTGAAAGTCCATATCAGAATGAGTCTCTATTTCCCATCTTATTCTGTTGGCTCTAAATCATGACTTCAGTTTGCTAAACTTTAATATATTTTGGCTTGATGTAATGCTTTGGAGTTTCATGATTTGACTCTCTATCCTGCAGGCCAAGTAAAGAAGCAAGCATCTTAGTTCGTGTTCATTCAAGTCTGGCGGGTCTGTTCAGCCTGTGTTTAGATTGAACCTTTCCTGAGGGCAAGTCCTTAGGGTTTTGGCTGAGTTCGGCCCTCATCTCCTCAGCCCTCAAATTTATAAGCACTTCACATTTTTCTCTTCAGAAACGTTTAACTCAATATTTTATCTTCCAGGGCTTTAAGATATTCACGTCTTTGTTTGCTTGGTTGGTTTTGGTGGTACTTCAGTTTAGACTCAGAACATCATAGTTGACAAGCATGTGCTTGACCAGTGAGCACTCTCTCCAACTCCAGATTTACGTGTCTTGAGGCAGTGAGTGGCTGTGCTCACCCAAAGTGCCTATACACTGTGACACTGTAGTTTTCTTTCTTCTACTTTCTAGAAGTTTTTGGTTTAGGTCTCCATCTTCTTGAAGAGCTCTGTAGCTCCAGAATCCAGGTTTCTTTTGAGAAGATTATGTTATTAAGATTAAGGTGATGTGCTCAAGGCTCTTTGTGATTTAATTTTATCACTCTGTTTCTGTGACAGCCACTAGGCTTCTGCTTTCCCTCGCCATATCATCAGTCTTTGACCTGAAACAAGGTTGATCAATTTGGGAACAGAACTGGAAAATCACCTCAGAGATTAAAAGATTAGCTCACATTGGAATGTTGTTCTTATGAAGAATTTTAATGAACATAATTCTAATTTTAATAAAGCTAATTTTAATTATTTTCGTAACTCTCTAGTAAGGCCTTATAGTACTGTTGGTCTGCTGTGGGGCACATGATTTCTCTTAGCCTTCATGCTTTCTTCATTAGTTAGGTCACCATTCAGACCCTAATCTGGAGTTGACTGCAGCAATTAATATATCTTTGACCTTGTGCTTTTGCATATGAAATGCCTTGGTTATTGTTATTTAATGTATTTTCAAGGACTATCTTACAAACTTTAATAGAAAAAAAAAGGTCAATGTTTTCCTACCTATTTTCTGAACTGATGTTACATGGACCCCTTCCCCTCTTTCTTGTCAATCCTCTCTGTCTGGAACACCCACAACACCTATTTATATGTTTTTATACGCACAGCCCATGTATATGGTTACTCGTGCATATTCTTCATAGTACACATCAAAGAGCTTTGTGTACAGTGGGCAAAAGGAATAAAAAAATGCTGTCAGCCTAATATTGGGGATACCAAGAGACTAAGGTCAGACTTATCCTCACTGCTTGCAAAGAGAACATCTTGAATGATATTTTCTAAGATGGGACCAGAACCACACTGGTGATACTCCTTTTGTGTTGTTTCACAGTAGGGTTAAAATTATCTTTCTCAGGACCATCAAATAATAGAAAAACATTAAATATGACAAAGGCAATTAGGTTGGAGATACCTACATACCTTTGTATCAAAAACTATTATAGGAATTGTTGTGGTAGCCACAATTGAGAAAAATCCATGTACAGCCTATGTTTTCAAAATGGTAGGTATAACATTTTTGAGTCAGAAATGTTTCTACTATAACAAGGGATTTTCACTCTTCAGCTACTCTCCTATATTTTGTGATACTGTGCACAAGAACCTGTGAGAAAATATATTTCAGGCATTGCCTCTTCTGCATCATGAAGCTTAGTTGAAACAAGGCATATATAATACATTATATATTATATAATCTACAGTAAAAACATATGTAGATATATGTTACCATCAACATAAGGAAGAATCTTTTAGAAGCTATGTGAATAGTACAGGTAGTAAACATTCTAATAATTTGAGAAGATGGCCATCCTAGGGGTGGTCTAGCCTGAGGTCTGGATTCTATCTTGTCTTTGGACCTCATGTAACTCATTTATCCCCCAAGAGACTTTGACTTTAATGTCTTCTTTCTTTCCTGTGTGTTAGACTAATGTAGCCATTCATCCTGAAAGAGACATGGATTAATTTAATAAGGCATCTCATTTCAGATGGCTTTAATTGTCTGAGTTGCTTTTAAGGAAAACTTGTAAGACAAGTAAAGAGTTTCCTGTGCACTGTATGGATGCCATCTGGCTTCAAGGAGGGTCTCGGTCTAGATCCATTCACAGGGAAAGCATAGCTTCACCACAGCAATTCTGGGAAGGCCCATAAGCAGGGGAGGGGTTGTCCTATGTCTCACCAGAAGTGTTAAATGAGGAAAAGCATCACAGATGAACTGAATGAGCCATGTCATTGGAGAGATAGAACGTGTGCCTGTTCCCAAGTGTAATGGTGTCACATTACTAGTAACTGATAGGAATCACAAAGAACATGCCGGAGTGCTGTTTGGGAACTAACTGTGACATGACCGTATCCTTCATCGTTTGCGGGTGTTCATTCATTCAGTATGATAGGGAACTGTTGGATAGGAAAATCACCATACATACCGCCTCACCACATGGAGTCATGTGGAAAAATGTTAAAAACTTAGGCTATGAAAGTGTGTGTTCATAGCGAGGAGAACCGCTGCTTGCTTCTCTCCCTCAGAAGTTTCCGTGGTGCCGTGGAAGCCAGCCCTCAGGGAGGAGGCTTTCAGGTCAGGTCCAGCGTGTGCCCTTTGGATCCTGTGTCAGAAAAGCACGGTGTCCTCAGCAATAAGCCTCACCTACCACCTCTGGGTGGAACAGCAATAACATGCAGTATTTGGGGAGTCTCTTGGACAACCCTGACCAACAACTCAAAACACCGCTCATACCTGGTGTCAGGGCCTGTGAGCGATCCCAATGACCAGTGTGGCATGTTAACACTAACGTGCGACAGCAGCAAGTGTAATTCCTAACTACATATGAATATTTATTCTTTTTGTTTTGTTTTGTTTTTGTTTTATGAGACAGGGTTTCTCTGTGTAGTTTTTGGTGCCTGTCCTGGATCTCGCTCTGTAGACCAGGCTGGCCTCAAACTCACAAGAGATCCACCTGGCTCTGCCTCCCAAGTACTGGGATTAAAGGCATGTGCCACCGCTGCCCGGTTGAAATATTTATTCTTACACACACAGATAAGTGCAGTTTTCACACCTTGTCAAAGAAACTTCTCCGTGCAACAGACAGGGGCCATTTCAGAAACCCACAACACATCAAAATGCTGATAACGAGAGACTGTGGTGCTCAGTCCCAACGGATAGACTTACAACACAGCCCTAAGGCTCAGGGATCATTGCAGGAGGAAGGTGGGTGTGGCAGAAAGATCATTAAGAGCCAGTGGAACAGGCAATTTTCTGTGACTGTGTGTCTCCTAGAAATGTTAGCAAATCTCCACCTATGAATTCTGATCAATATGGCTGCCTAAGCAAAATCTGAACAAGGGGCAACGGACATGCTAATGTGGGCGAGGAACACTCATGGTACTCAACTCCACGAAAAGAATTATAAACAACTGGGGAATGTTGAGAGTGGGAGAAATTGTCTCCTTCAGTGCAGATCCACCCAACTGGTTACTCCATACCAACTGTTCAGCCCTGAGATCATCTACATATAAGTAACATTATATGAACTGAGCAGGTTGTATTTATGTATTTAGGAATATATATTTATGCACATGTATAAATGATGTGTGTAACAGCAATTAAAGTAAAAGAGAGCATGATTTTGAGAGAGAACAAAAGAGTTGCTTGGGAGGAGTTTGAGGGAGGAAAGGAAAGGGGGAAACGTAATTTTTATAATTTTTAAAAATAAAATTCTTGTGAAAGTTTGTTTTTAGGTGTTACAGATTTCATAAATAAATAAATGAAAAAGACCAGGGAGAGCCCAGACTCCAAACGATAAGAGCTAATTTGGTTGGTGCATTATAGTTAATTTTCTTTTTTCTACTTGTTCTTGCCCACACTTCCATAATTAAAGCAATATTAATAATTACTAAAATTTCACTTTCATTTAACAAATATCTTGCAGCTCATATACATATTATGCTTTATTACTAACTTCAAAGAACTCCAAATCTAGTAAGAGGGCAGACGTATTGGACCTGGCAAATAGCATAGGATAGAGAAAGTCAGAGGGCCTTTTGGTTAAAAGAAAGTGGGATGAAAAATATTCACAGAAGTGCTGTGACCACAAAGGCTTAGTGAAAACAGAGAGTTTGAACTGGATCTTGAAAGACAGGCTTTTCATAGATCACATTGGGCATGAAATGATGCTCTTTGTGGAGAAAATTCACAAGTAAGGGAAAAGACAGAGGAACATAGCAGTATTTGTGGAATGGCCAAAATCCACATTGTGATAAAGGAAACATGAGAGAGGCTGAGGAACAGACAGAAAGGCATCTTGTTGCTAGGCTAAAAGGTGTGCTAGGTTGCTGCACTGAATAGCTGGAGGATGCATTTTACAAGGTTCTTTACATCTGTTCCTTGGAACAGTGTGTTTTCAGGAACACATGATCACTTATATACAAATGATATAACTTAGACTGAGAAAACATAACCTTCCAAGGTCACAAAGCCAGTGTCCTCTCTGCCCTGCTATCCTTCCCAGCTTTTCATTCACACCACAATAGGCCTTGCCGTGTGTATCATACTTTATTCTACTGCACATACTATTTATGTGTGTGGGGGAGTTCAAAACAGCCCCCAGCTAAATTCCGTGATAATCAAGTGACTGGTAGATATTTCTGTAGGCAGCTGGGCGTGGTGGTTAGAAAACAACCTTAAAGTCTTGGTATTAATCCATGCTCTGCTCTTCACCAGGTGTTCAACCTTATCAAGATGTGTGGTCGGAAGTGTCCTTGCTTTCAATATGTCGGATGATAGAAGAAGGCTTTTGCCTGATGTCACCTCTTTGCTTCTTGACCTGTAGATCTGCGAGCCACTGTATTGCTGTGATAAACTACCCAACGAAATCATCTCGAGGAGGGGAAGGTTTGTATTGGTTCACGGTTTGAGTGGATTGTCCATCCATTGCGATGGGAAGGCATTGAGGAGCAAGGAAGGAAAGTCGCGCATACTGTGCCCCTAGTCAGCAAACAGAGGCACACCAATGCAGCCGTTCATCTGACTTTCTTCTTTTCTTCCTTTTTATTCAGTCCTGGACTCAGTTAATGGGATAGTGTCACTCACATGACAGATAGGCCTTCTTTCCTCACTTAAACCTCTCTGGAAACACATTCACCGACATGCCCAGGAGTGTGTCTCCTAGGTGATTCTAAATCCAGTCAATTTGACAATAAACCACCACATCCACTGATTCTGTTCACTATATACCAGTGTGCCCTGTTATGGCAACACCAGATGGACTGAATATTCACGAGGAAACCTCAACCAGTAATCAGTACCTCTTTGTTGTGCTGTTCAGATCTTCGCTCTCTAGCTATGGCTACGCAGAGCATGCTCTCAAGTTGAGTATTTTCTCACACTCACCTTTATCTTTTTCTCATTTTAGCTTCCACCAGGGTTTCAAGCTTTCCTGGCTGCTGTTGGCACTCTGTGCTTGTCTTATTTGTGCATGCCCGTCTGTGTGCTTAGTTCTTACATACCGATGGCCCTGGCTTTTGAGATAGCGTAAAGGCAAGATGTGTTCAGAAAACAAACAAACAAACAAACAACAACTCAAGTTTTGATTTTGATCTTTTTTTTTCAGATTAGTGATACGTGGTATAATTTTTTAAACAATGCTGGGCGCTGGTAGTGAGCCATGGTTCTCATTGCTGTTAAGGTGATTTTCTACAGTGGATTGTATTGTGAGGGTGTTCAGTAAGGTAAATGAGACACACTTTCACATTACAGTATTTTCAACCTTCAGTCCTTGCCAGGACATGACCACACCATCAGCCGAGAAGCACCTATATTTTGATATAAAGAATCAAGTTTAATTGGAAGTGTGACATTCCTAACAATGCCCTCTGGGGTATCAGTAGTAAATACTTAATACTCACCATGTTGACAAGGTCCAGACGCTGGGGAAAGATCAGCTTGGAGAGAACAAATCTAGACTTTAAGGTGACAGGCAGCTTACTTAGTGAGAAATGCACTCCCCGTGCCTATTCCCCTGGCTTTCCTCAGTTAGGAGGCATATGCTTGGAAAGAATGTATTTTTGTTCTCCAGAATATTTCTCCTTTTTACCTCAGAATTGACCAAGCATTAGATAACTACATGTTAAACTACATGTTAAACGATGTAGCCTACATGTGGACTCAAACTCGGAGGTTCCTTGAGATTAGGAAAAAGACAAGCATGTCCTCAACTGCCCATGAAAGTTGGTCTCGGGGTATTAGAAGAAGCCCTGCTTTTCTGCTTGGCTTACGAGGTGCCAGTGGAGGCTGCATTTGAGAGGGATTTTTGTTTTAAGTATGCAGGAGAGGAGATGCATTGGAAGGAAAAAGAAATCCATGGCTCTTGCTCTCAGGAGATACTGTGGAAGGTTGTCAGTCCTTTGTGAATGTCATCATGGGAACAACGTTCTGGGCAATGTCAGAGTCAGTTCTCCCCAGCTTGCAGGCTTC
Source organism: Peromyscus californicus insignis (assembly GCF_007827085.1). Classification (NCBI taxonomy): domain Eukaryota; kingdom Metazoa; phylum Chordata; class Mammalia; order Rodentia; family Cricetidae; genus Peromyscus; species Peromyscus californicus. The sequence goes on from NW_026294469.1 coordinate 11,656,598, forward strand.
AGATACTAGGTCCCGACTTTGCCCAGTTCTTTGCCAGGAGAGTGGCGGTACTGGTTGGGTTTTGTCAACTTGACACATACCTAGACATATCGGGGAAGAAGGTATCTTAATTGAGAAAATGCCTCAATAAGATTGGCCCGTAGGCAAGTCTGTAGGGCATTTTCTTGACTAATGATTGATGCGGGAGCGCCAAGTCTACTATAGGTAGTACTGCCCCTGGTCAGGTGGTTATGGGGTATGTAAGGAAGCAAAGGGGACAAGCCATGAGAAACAAGTGAGTAAATAGCATTCCTCCATGGCCTCTGCCTCAGTTCCCTTCTCCAGTTCCCTTCTCCTTAATTTCCTGCCCTGACTTCCCTGGGGGACAGACTGCAATGTGGAAGAGTATGCCCGATAAATTCTATTCTACCTAAGCTGGTTTTGGTCAGTGTTTCATCATAGCAATAGAAAGCACACTCGGACCATGGTCTAGCTGCCCCTCTTAGCTGTGGGTCTGCTTTCCCCCTGTCTCACCCATAGACCCTCTAATTTCCATGCACAACTTCTTTGTCAGACTTGCTTTAAAGGAAAATCAGCTTAACTACTTTGCATTTATATAATTGATTTAATTAAATATGGACTCCTGTTATTCTTTAGGAAGCATGCAGCTGTTTTAATACACATCTACATGCACTATTGGTTACTAAGGTATTTATAAGAATTCCCATATACATTCAGTTATTCAATCTTGGATAAGTTCCGTCTTCTTGTAATGTGATTGTGATAGAAAACTTAGATTCACTCATGTAATTTTCAGCTCACAATCATTTTCTAGAAGCATTTAATAATTTTTTATGTTGTCTATACCATATGCTTTTGCATACTATGAGAAAGTGAAATAGACCTGCAAAGCATATCTGTAGAATAAAAATATTTAGGCATTTATATATTAAAAACCTTCAAACAATCCAATTTACACATGTGTTTATAAGGAGGAGCATGAGAGACAGATAAATTCGTACATAAAGTTTTTATTTAAATTTTCCCCCTTCCAAGCAAGCTTCATTTACATCCTAGTACTGTACAAAATTTACATTCTCTGTGACTTTAGTCCCTTCTCACTTTCTAGAAGTTTGTATCTCTCTGAAATACAGAAAGCTTTAGAGTTCTCATAAGTGCTTTTATTTAATTTGGCTAGTGATAAAAAATAAAGCGAAGAACAAATCTAAGGAAAGCTGAAATGCTTGTATAAACAACGACTTTTGGAAGAAACGGCGATGGCTGAGAATATGGTTTCTGAAACAGCATGTGCTCTTCAGGATGCCAGGGGGAGTTTCCCCCATTCTTATTGTCTTTCTTTAATATATTCGTATGTTTTCAAGGAAAAAAAAAGAAAGCTGATTGCACTGGTTATGTATATATATTCATATATATATATTTTTTTTTTACAACGGATCCTTTGGATCTGAACATACAAATAAATATAAAAACAACAAAGATTGCACTCTTCTGTAGAAACATTGTTGGATTCTGGTGTGCCCAGCCCTCTTTGAGGTGCTCATGAAAGCTTACCATGAAGGCATTTGTTCTCATCTGTGGCTTCCTTTACTTGGTATTTTGAATATCACGTTTGTTGAAGGGTTCGACACTTCTCTGTGATTAAAAAAAAACATTTAGGCGCTTATAAGTGCCAGTTGTTGATCAAACTCAGATGAGCTTGAAAGTCAAATTCATGTTCCTGCTGGTTTTGTTTTCTGATTGGCCACAAAGAGACCACGTCATGCTCTCCTGATCTTTTTGAGTTCCTAAAGACAAGTATCAATTCTCACGCAAGCGCATCCAGGCATCTCTGGTGATGAGAGCAGGACTAAGGAGAATTGAGTGTCTGAAGCCAGCTAAAGGTGAGGAAGTGTACGTCAGGTGCTATGAATTTGCAAATTTTTATTAATTATTTTAAAATATTTATTTATTTTTATTTTACATGTACAAGTGTTTTGTTTATAAGTATGTAAGTGCACTGCATGCGTACCTGGTGCGATGGATGCCCTGGAACTAGAGTTATGGATGGTTGTAAACCGCCATGTGGGTGCTGAGAACCAAACCCAGGTCCTGTGCCTGAGAAGCAAGTGCTCTTAACCACTGAGCAATCTCTTCAGCTGTAAGTCATGTGTTTGAAGAACCAGAAAGATAACTGAGGTTGTACGCAAGAGAAGGTTTTCCTTGTGTGCCTGAATTCCTGAAAGTGGCTTGTCAGCTTTTATTTTGGATTGAATTTGGGACAAACTGTTATCCAACAGAATTTCTGAAATATTCTAGGATGGAGTTTGTTGGTCTTGTCTTTCGAGGCAAATTGTCCTTGTTCACTACATAAAATGCTATAAGAAATGAAGAAGCAGAAGCTTCTGGAAGCTGAAGAGCGACAGAGTGTACTTTGTTTTAATTTTCAAGGAGAATCAAAGACATGAAATTAAGACTCTGGCGGAGAACAATTGCTAAAGAGACCAATAACTTACTTTTCCCTGATCTCCTGCGAGTTGTAAGGAATACAAACTATGACTGTGTAGAAACAAAGATGCCCGTCTTCCATCTTCTGTGGTTTTTGGTTGTATGTTACCTATGGAGTTGGTGAAGAAGCCAAGCGTGACAGATACAGAATCAAGTGGCAATTTCTGGAATGCAGGGTAAACATTCTGGTGGGTCGGATTTTGAATCATTCATGTACAAAATATCCTCCAAATGTCCACGTCTATCACATGCAGTTAGGACACAATGCACAATATGGATCTTAGGTCTCTGGGGCCAGTCTTCTGGGGTTTTATTGTTCTCTCTTTGAAAGTTCAGCTCCTTGTGACTTTGTGTAAAGGTGGAACAAGTTAACCAGTCTGATATGGAAGAGTCTGCTACCACCGCAAGCTGAGTGTGATCTGAGTTGCAGACAACAGTCTCTGCTCAAGAGCAGGCCTCTTTCTTTTGTAGTTACTTGTGAGTCAGGAAGCAAAGGTGGCTTGTGGCCGTGTACCACTGGAATGCATGGTTCATGCCGGACGGCAGCCTCACCTGTCACTGCATCCTCGATGTGGCACTGTGCCAGGGTTTCCTGCTGTTATTTGTTGTAGGGAACGCAGGCTGGTAAGATGACTGTCGCACAGGCTGGGCCAGCCAGGGGTTCAGCCACATCGCCTTCGAGTTCAGTCCAGGTTCCCTTTTCTGGACAATAGCAGATCGTAGATGACTTGTAGGCACCCTGGAACGGCAGAGCAGGGAGTGCTTAGGGGAAGATACTCAGAGCAGCAACGGCCATGTGTCACTCTTCACAGCTTCACTGGGAAGACCGACTCTCTGCTCAGCCTAAAACATTTCAACTGCGCTCAATGGGTTTTCAACTGTTGTATTCCAAGGAAATATTTGAAGCTGACATTTCAAAATCTTGTAGGTGTGTGTGTGTGTGTGTGTGTGCATGTGTGTGTTCAGGAGCATGTATATGTGTGCAAGTGAGCATGCTTGCATGCACATGTTTGTAGAGGACAGAGACAAACTCTAGTGTTGCTTAGCTCAAGTGTCCACTTTTTCTTTTTAAGACAGGATCTCTCCTGGGCTTGGAACTTGCCAAGTAGGCTAGTGTCTGCCTCATCCACCTCCACAATGCTTAACTAAAGTCACAAGCCATCACATCTAGAGCTTTTGTTTTTATGGGATTCCTGGAGATTAAACTGAGGTCCTCATGCAGGCAAAATGAGACTTTGCTAACCAAGCCCCCTCCCTAGTCCTTGTGGGATATTTTTGACAGCCAGTGATCAAACTCAAATAAATACCTAGAACATCTTCAATGTTCAGTGATCACTTTCCAATAACTGGCTCCAAAATGGGAGTTTTCCAGTAGGTTTAAATTAAAGAAAAAAAAAAGACACACATTATTATTTAAATGGTTGAAGTCAAGTGGATGTTAGATTGTTGCTTCATGTCTTTGTTTTTATTTTTATATTTTACTGTGGAGAATGAGACTCAAAAGAGTGAGGCATTTTTAAGTAGACTGAAAACATCTCCACATATTGACTTATTTATTTTCAAGAGGCCACACAGCAAATGAACAATGGCTTTAATTGTGGTGCCTTTGTCAACTTTAACACTAATGCTTGAGTAAAAATTTCCTTCCCAAATTAAATCATAGGAAACAAATAAAAACCCCAACAAAACTCATGCTATTTTCTGAATGTATATTATTGATGTCTGCCTGAATGCATCTCTGCTCTTGTAGTGAACAATTTGCTCCAGACAACAGGCACATGTGTGAAAACCCAGGTTTATAAGTCAACTTGTATTTGCCTTTATATAATTAACTTTTAAAAACTTTGTATCATAAACTTGTTGGATGCAAAATAAATAAAATGAATGTTATTAAAACTACAAATTGATCTTATAAAACTAGCACAGATAAATAAGGCAATATCAAAATAGTCATCATTGTGAGAGTAATGAAATTGACTCCTAGGCCTGAGGTCTCTCCCGATTTGATGTAATCTAAACACATAGTCTCCTTTCCAAGATACTGTTTTTCTTTTCTTTTCTTTCTTTCTTCTTCTTCTTTTTTTTTTTTTTACAAAAGATAGCATAAACAAAATAAAAAATATGAATAAATAATAAAAAGCTTGACCCTAATCAACTCCTGACTAACCTAATCAACTTCAGACTTCTAGTCTGAAGAACTATTTTAAATGACAACACAAGAAGGTCATTAGCATTCCCACAATGTGGGGTATTCTGGGTGACAGATGTGATTATTTTGTCAACAAGTCAGGGAACACAAAGTGAGGCAGAGGTAATTAATGTTCTAAACTGAGAGGGGTCTATGGGACATAATAACCAAATACGTGTGAGACTTACTGGATCTTGATTTGAATGTTTTGATTTGAAAGATACAACTTTCTGTTTGTAAGCCAAAAGGAAAAATTTGAATTTGGATTGGACATAAAGCTACTATTACAGTTTTTTTTGGGTGTGATAACTGATCATGTAAAAGAATATCTTTTTTACACAAGAGAATAACTTTTTAAAAGATGAATACTGAGATCTCTAGGGTGAAATAGGACATTTGGGATTTGCTTCACATTTTTTTCAGTTAAACTTAAAAGGAAAGGTTTGTTGATGGATGGTAGACCTAACGATGGGGAAGGGAAGGACTACCATCATTTCAGTGTTTGTTTATGTTTGGAAATTTTCATGACCAGAGGGGGAGTGAAAAGCAAGTTCATGTCCTAAATACAACTCACAGACATTGAAGAATTAATTTCCATGTTTTGCTTCTTCTGTTCAGAAACCATTCAGATTTTCCTATTCAATTTCTACAGAACATTTGGAAAATCATTTCATTTTGGCTCGGAGTTGGAAACCAGAATTACAAGCACATGGGTACAGGAGGGAGTTGGGGATGTAACCCCTGCTGTGGGGCAGTCGATGGGTAGCAACCCATTTCTACTGCACCCATGCCCATTCAGTCTGCCTGCTCACGGTGCCACGCCACCACCACAAGATCCTGATGTTCTTGAAGGGTACATGTAGGATGATAGCACTTCCGGGGGAAATGAGCAGAAGCGAGCACACGCAGGAGGAGGAGAGAAACAGGGATGGAAGTGAGCACACACAGGAGGAGGAGAGAAACACGGACAGAGGGGAGCACGCAGAAACAGACACCTACCATACTCCAGCTGTAGCCCCCGACCAGGTAAATGCTGTCATCAAGCACCGCACAGCCGGGGCCACTTCGACCCTCCAGGATGGGGGTTTGGAGTATGTTCCACTGGTCACCTTTTGGGTCATAGCACTCTACAAGCATGACGTCAAGATGGGAGAAACCTAGGGGACAGGAAAAGGCAAACGTGGAGGAAAAGAGTGACTCCCATAGTCTGTTTAAGGCTACAGCTTCTTTTTAAAGAACCAGGAGGGCAGGAGCTAAGAAGTAAACAACTGTGTCTTTGAAGACATAAATGCATAAATATTAGTGAAATTGGGAGACATGTCGGAAACTTCTAAAAAAAACACCAAAAGACTCCAACAGACTTTGGGTGTTTTGGATTAACTCAAATCAAGAATGCCCAAGTAGGTATCATATGGTTGATTACATGGGGGTAGATCTTATTAAAATTATTTATTATAACATTATTTTAAAAGATTTAAGAAAACAATTTTGTTTTTAACAGTGACATCTGTATACAGAGGGATGGGCATCAGAACTCAGACTTCTACAGGCTAAACTATATTGCTTTTCTTGACTATTTAACTCTCTTAAAATAGTTTAATCAATGAAAATCCATTGTTCAGGATCTTAAGCCTTTCCTAGAACCCGACTATGTATAAACAACCTCAATGATGGGCAGAGAATTTCTCAAGGGTTAAGGTTTGGAGTTGGGGTTCTAAGCTCTGAGGGTCTTCTTCCTCTCTGCTGTCTCCCTGCTCTCCTGTGTGTGTGTGTGTGTGTGTGTGTGTGTGTGTGTGTGTGTGTGTGTGAGAGAGAGAGAGAGAGAGAGAGAGAGAGAGAGAGAGAGAGAGAGAGAGAGAGAAAGAGAGAGAGTATGTGAGTATGTATGAGTGTACGTGTGTGTGTTTGTGTGTGAGTATGTGAGAGTGCTTGTGTATGTATGCTTGTGTGTGTGTGTGTGTGTGTGTGTGTGTGTGTGTGTGTGTGTATAGGCCAGAGGTTAACCTCAGATATCATTCTTCAGGCGCTACCCACTTTGTCTTTTGATACCGTGAAGGTTCCTCTGAGGCTTTTTAATCCCCGACCTACAGGCAGGGCTCCTGCAGAAGAGCCCAGAACCTACATTGTTCTTGGTGACCTTGTTACTAGCCCAGTTGTGAAAAAAATCTTCTGAGAGGTAGAAGTAAGAGCATATGGCTGTAACCCCTTCACTCGGGAGACTGAGATGGGATCATGGTTTCAAGGCCAGCCTGGGCTACATAGAAGAAAGAGGAGGCTGTACAAATGATACCTTGTCTACTTAAATGCATGCTATGGATATTTTCTAGCTGACAATCTATATGCATACATTAACTAATATCCAGATTCTTCGATCATAGTTGAGAAAACAAGTTCCAAGGACGAATTTTCATTCCTGAGAAAGCGGACAGGTTATTTCAGGCCACTAATTGCTCATACAAATAAACCAGACAGGCGGTGTTACAACAGAGCAATATGCCCACTGCGAATTTTCTATCTGCTTCAAAGGAGCGTATGGGGAGAATTCTAGATTCTGGGCTTCTAGGGCATTGTTTAGGGGCATGTCCACCTTCTCTGTCCCTTGTTCCATACATGCTATAGATGTTGAGTACCTGTCTCACAAAAGGATATGGTCAGTATCCATCTTTTACAGATATGCTGTAATCCATGTCTTGAATAGGATGGCACAACATATAATTTATTTAGGATCCAAACCATAACCTTCCTTTGTCCTTATGTCTCCTGAAATTATATATCTATATCTATATACTTATTATTTAATTTATATGTAGATAATATAATATACACACATATATGTGTACATATATGTATATGAGACAGGGTATATAGCACAGACTGGCTTCAAATTTGGTATGTAGCCAAGGATAATCCTAAATTTCTAATTCCCCTGCCTCTACCTCCTCAGTGCTGAGATTATAGGTGTGAATCACCATGTCCATTTTCTGTGACGCAGGCCTTGAGCCCAGGGCCTTATGAATGCTAGGCAAACACCACCAACTGAGCTACATCCTCAACCATTTACTTTTGATACATGTATGTCCATTCTTATGTGTGCACATTCACACTTTTTCTTATTTAGAACACAATCTTTCTGTCCAATTGTAATCTTGAATATAAAAGTCATTAAGACATATAGGTAAGGTCTTATGAAAATGAAAGGAGAAGAAGCCATGCTTTATTTTGAAAGCCACAGAATTAGTATAAAACATTGAGGTGAGGGAACAGAGTGTGTACTGAAATTGGAAGGAGCAGAAAGAATGGAACTGTGTGCAGCTGGAGACAGTCCTCTTCTATTTTGGGGGTGGGGCGGGCATGGAGATGAGCAGCAGGCACACCCTAGAGCATCAGATTTTTAGCTGAACATGAATTCAAAATATAAATATGAAAGTTAGCCTGTGCGATTTTTATTAAATTTATGTGTAAATGCGGATTAGAAAAACTTTCCACGTCTAACCTACTCTTGGATTCATACACTGCAGTAAGATAAGTGAACACATTGGCTTGACTAGTAATAACACAGGTGTGCCTGTTTCCATAGCGCTCAGGAGCTGGTGGAGATTTTGGAGTTCAGTTTAGACCAGTTTCTTCATTTTTGAGATGAGGAAACCGAGGCCCAAAGTAGGTCAGGTAAATTTCAGTACCGTGGGTCTGTTTCCCACCAAATGTAGTGTGATGCACACCCACAAATTTATAAAGTGCTCACAAACTGTAAAAGGTTGTAGTTATAAACATATACAGAGAAGGAAAGAAGGCAAGCATCGTCTTTTAAAAATGCTTTAAATTTAAAAAAAAAGCAATTCAACTTGAGAATCATAGATCACTTGATATTCAGTACTTAAAAGAAATAATTCTAAATTTAGACACCATGTTTTGCTTTAAGAAAAAAATCCATACATTAGCTCTGTGAACCTGTGAGTACAGTTCTTTACGACTGCAGCAAAAAACAATTTTCTGGAGGACAATTCATTACGACAACTTTGGAGATAAGGAATAATTTATTTCGCTGGCTTCACTGTTACGACAAATTGTGCTTTTTCAGATATTAATGGTCTTGTTTCTTCCCCTTAGACATCATTATTCATTTCTTTAATGTGTGTGGTAACTTAAACATAATCCTATCTGCAGAATTAAAACACAGTAAATGCTCGCTCCAGGGTACTGTTAATTTACACACAGTAGATTATATTTGGTCAACATGTTTTTTTACATAGTTAACTATGATTATCTAACAAGAAATCCCTAAACAAGGAGCATGCCATGCAAATGTTAATGGGATAGGAACGAACAAAACAAAACCCCTAAACAAGCAAACAAACAAACAAACAAACAGGAAAACACCTTTCAAATGATTCCCTCCAATTGCATATAAGCGATCATTCATCACAGCCAAAGTGTGGATGGCACGTTTCGTGTTCATGTCTTGTTTGCGGGCCCAGACATCCATGACAGGGTCATAGCAGTACAACCACGGCACGTACTCTCCATTGTGCACACCCCCTGTGAAAGACGGACACATCTGCGTCAGGCAAGTGCCCCGGACAATGAGCTTTATAAAGAAAAATGGAGGAATGGCTTGCCTGAAATATAGATTTTCCCATTGTGCACCGCTCCCGCGTGGGCTGCCAGCGGCTGAGGCAGAGAGGACACATAGCGCCACTCGTTGGTGTCCAGGTTGTAGCACTCCACACTGGACAGGTAGCCGGTCTCATTCCTCCCGCCAATCACGTATAAATGCTTGTCCAAGCGACAGGCATAGAAACTGGCTCTCCTGCAATGAAAACAGCAGCTCTCAGTGTATCTGTGGGATATCAGTTTTGCAATGGGATAAGGGGTACTCAAACAGCCTGTGCAAGGCGGGTATGTCTCCAGAGAGGGCTGCAAACCGGTGACCATTACTGATCTGCCTTCTAAATCCAAGACTGTCCAAGGCAATCCTATGCATTTACCCACCCAGTTGGCACTTTTGATGTTGAAATGCTAAGATGGGAGAAAACCACTAATGCGTTGTGCCTGCTCTTTTCTTCTTGCTTTTTATACACTGCTAAAATGTTCATTAATGTTGGGGATGTTTGGTACTTTCTAAGGATATCATAGTTCAGTAAGACAAAGTGAAAAATGAGGTAGATACTGTAACAATAATAAATTATCTTGACATTCACTTTCCTTATGGTCCTTCAAGGGTCATTGTTCCCAATTTATTAGAAAACTGCATCATCAAAATTTCTCTTCAATTATCATTTTTCCCCTCCTAGTACGACTGCAAATAGAATAACTTTTGTGAACTTTGTATAGTGTTCCTATATATTTGACTTCTAACATATATATTTGGCTCTTCTAACACCAATTGCAGGAATTTCGTCCAGGGAGCTTTTGGTATTGATTCTAATAAAGCTTCTGGATGACTTTAGTTCTCTGTTCAAGAGAGGCTACTGGCAGTATTTGACTGCTACACTTTCAAAGGCAAAGTGTATGAAATTCATTGAAAGGCTAGGTGACTGATTGAAGGTAGGCCATGATTTAGGAAGGAGATACTGAGAAGCTGGATTTAGACTTTCAGTAGAAGAAATGGAAAGAAGTGAAATAAGTCTGTGTTAATGGAGGTAGATGGAAGACATAACCAGTAAGACATGAGAAGTAAGACAGATGAACGGCTCAGAGGTCTAAGACATTCAGAGTTATGATGACCAGACCTATGATGACCAGGATGGCATACGTGTGGTCCAGTACTGAATCAATATTATTGGTAAGTGCCAAGGCCCTGAAGGACATGATTTACACTGGATTAATTAATAGACTCTATGAAATTGATGCTAAGATTGTTGTGCAGCATCAATCACAATATGGACAGTGCTAGAAATTTTTATCAGGTCACACATAGTATGTGGAGATTTTCAAGGTTCTGTGTATGAAGTATTGAAACATATGACTTACAAAACTAGACTGTCTGGTATGATTTACTAGGCATGTGACCTTTGACATGCTACATAACTTCTCTCAGCCTCAGATTGTTCTCCAGTAACATGGGGACAGTAAGAGAACCTTCCCATGGGGTATGTGCATATGTTCACGTGCTTGTATCAGTGTCCACTATTGCTTATTCTCAGGAACTGTCAGGCAGTCTTTACCTCAATAAAAAGCTTTTAAAAGTTGGCTCTTATGAACTCTTCCTATATAGTCCAAGGCTCTCATATTAGTGCTCAGGGACATAAATATATTGGATTTCAGGAATCTTTATATTTAGAAATTTATATATATATATATATATATATATATATATATATATATATATATATATATATATATATGATGGTAAAGGGACCCAAATCTAAACACAAAATGCATTTTGGTTTTATTTGAACTTTATACACTTACTCTTCTTTCAGTCTTTAAACAAGTATTTACATGCACAAAATATTCTGTTTTATAGGATCCACTGAATCCAGTTAGTGCATAGGTATGAGGCCACCCACTGGAATATGGGCCACATGCCTAGAAAACGTGACTCTTCTTCTCCCGGCTGACAACTACCAGTAGCTCTTTAGCTAGGGTTGGGGCTTTGAAAACCCTCTCAATTCGTGCTAGAGGGTTTTAATTGGCTTGCTCTTGTTCAGGTCTTGAGTGGACAAATACAGCTACTGTGAGTTTGTATGTGCAACAGCCACTCCGTGTTCAGAAGGCAGCATTTCATAGTACTCCTCTCCATCCTCTAGTTCTCAGAATCTTCTCCCCCAACCTTTAACATTTCCTGAGCTCTGATGGGAGGGGGGTTGATATAGATGTCATTTATATGGCTGGGCACGCACAGTTCTTTATTCTTAGCACTTTTACCTGTTATGAGTGTCCATACTGGTGATTTTATACAGTCCTTTCAATGTGCTTGTTTTATTGTGAACATGCCACCTGAAGTCACGTGTAAATCACATTGGATGAATTTCAGATTACAGATGCTCAGCTTGTGATACTGAAGTGATGGCCAAAGTGTCATATTTGCTCAAGTGATTGATCACTAAGTGTAATACTTTTTAGAGATGATACTGTATTCAACTTTTGTGATAGTCTTACATTGTCCTGATATCCATTATTGATCATTTTAGGCTGATATTTTGACCATGTTCTCTTTTCTACATTTCATCCATATTTTTTAAAGAAGTATGTGTTGTAAATGATTTGGAAGGTGATAAAGAACAGAAACAGTGGAAGGAATTAGATGGAGAAAAGTGGGACAAAAAAATTAAAGGTGAGTCAGATTTCATAAAATGAAGACTACCTTTTGGGTTCTGAAACCTTGATACAGCGTGTGTGTGTGTGTGTGTGTGTGTGTGTGTGTGTGTGTGTGTGTGTGCATGTGTGTGTATCTCATCTAAGTATAAAATTGGGATTTTGAAAGCTGCAAAATAAGGTTCACAGAGCTGGTCCACTGACTTCTTCCACTTGAATAAACAGATTCTAATTACTTTCTAATGAATATGATCTGTCAAAATTATTTAGTGCTATTTTATTTTCAATTTAAAATCTTTCATTGAAAAGAATGACAGGGGTCTTCGAAAGACACACATCTCATTTCATTATGGACACAGAGAGGTCAGTGTACTTCTTCTAGATGGTTTTGTGATGGGCGTGGAGGTCTCTGAAAGGATCATTTACTGATTGCACTAAAGAGTCACTGGTGTAGAATTGGACTACTAATTGTAAGGAAGAAATGGTCAGTTCTTCTCAGTACCGATCCAGAAGATGACAACTAATCATGATGGATGTTGAGCTCGTGAAGAACAAGGGAGCACTCCCTTTGATTGAGATCATGAAAAACAGGGGAGCACTCCCTTTGGTTGAGATTGTGAAGGACAGGGGAGCACTCCTTTGTCAGTCCGAAGTTTACTTTTCTAGTCCCTATTTCAGTTTTATAGTTTTGCACTGACTTGGTTCCTTGCCCTCCGACACCAAGTCGACCTGTCTGAACTGGTTTCTGTTTCAGGCAGTGTGAACCCCTCTGATGATCCACCTGTGCTCCCAGCCTCAGGCACACAGTGGACTTAGGGTCTAAATTGGAAAGAATCAGCAGGTTTCACTTCCTGGCTCAAAATGCTATTTTTGAGTAGAAATTCCTACAGTGATGATGGTGAGTCACCCCAGATTCCCTCTCATGGCCAACTTATGTGTTCCTGAAATGCATTACAGAACAAGAACTTGGTGGTCTGTCAACACTGAGTACCTGCTACAGGCTGAGATGACCAGACTAGATTTCCCCTGCACTCCATAGAAAGAAGACACTTGGCTTGTGCTTTTTTTTTTAAAGTAAGCTTAAGACTATTAAATATTTCTTAGTGGAATCACATGTTATAAGTTCAAATTGTTCATGTCTTCCTCCTCTCACTTCTCCTTGCTCTCACTGTGAGCAGCAGTATTTAGTAATGTTTCTGAGATAAGATTTAAAAAGCTGACTAATAACCTTTACAAATATACTTTAAACTCTGCTTATTTTAAAATCTTTAAAAGTTCTTGCTAACCCTCAGGGTGATCTACCAATAAGCCATATCTATCTGTCTGTCTATCTATCTATCTATCTATCTATCTATCTATCTATCTATCTATCTATCTATCTGTGTCATTTATATATCTGTCATCTATCTATCTATCATTTACCTGTCTATCATCTATCTATTTATGTAGCTACATATTGATCATCTAGTTGCATTAAATGATATCTATGCTAAAGCGTAAGACTGAATTGCTTAACTTAGTTTGAATTGTTGACTTACATCATCAAGTTAAAAACAACAGATTTTTCAAGTTGAATATTGTCTCTCACAGTTTCTCCAATAGTACTTAAGTTTGGGAATATTTTGGGCACATTAGCTTCTAGCTTCTCAGTGAAATAGAGGGCTGTTGTTGCTCCCCAAACTGTTTCTTCCCCCATATTTTAGACTAGCTAGGGGGTAAAAATGCTTCTTTATTACTAAATATGAATATGCCCATTTTACTTTAAAAATAGACGTTACCAAAGCATTTCTCTTGTTCTAAGTTTTCAATTTTTTTTTTTTTTTGGTTTTTCAAGACAGGGTTTCTCTGTGTAGCTTTGCACCTTTCCTGGATCCCGCTCTGTAGACCAGGATGGCCTTGAACTCACAGAGATCCGCCTGCCTCTGCCTCCCCGGTGCTGGGATTAAAGGCGTGCGCCACCACCGCCCGGCCAGTTTTCAATTTTTTTCTCTCTTGCTGCAGAATCAAATCCTAAATCTAAGACCAAAATAGCCAATCAGCATTCATTTTTATTATTATAATTCTTATTAAATGCATCTATTGACAATTTCATGGATGTGTATGATGTGAATGGTTACTCTTACCCCTTCCCTCTCCTATCTCCCCTCCCCAACTCCTTCTTCCCTTCAAATCCCTTTCCCAACTTTACATCCTTTTGTTCTGTTTTGTGACCCATGGAGTTTAACTAGGGCCCTCCATGTGAGGATGGGTTTGGAGCAGCTCACTGGAGCCTGACAGGCTCACATGTGGGTACACCACTGGAGCTGTGATCAGCCAAACAGATGATGAAGGGGCTTAGAGGACTTTATCCTTCCTTGCTGAACTATTGGCTAGTGGAGGATTCTGGGGGAAAGCAGTCATTGACTTCCATTGTGTGCATTTAAAACTGTATTTCCATTCAGTCTTTTGCTTGTAAATTCACAACTGGAATGTGTGGAATTGATGAGCTCACCCATGATTGAAGTAAGCCTAGAAGCTGTATGTCTAGCTCCCTGCTGGACAGAAAGGACACTCAACAACTTGAGTAGACTCTGCTGGAAGATTTGATTAGGTAAAATAGCCTAGGAATCTATTCCCAGCTCTGTAAGGGTGATTTACCCCTGAGATGACTTACAACACGTTTCTCTTATTCCCAGTCAATCTGGTAACTTCTCAGCATAAGAATGCCTCAGCAGTTTGGCAGGGGAATAATAGGAACAGGTAGATGAGGAACTTCTGGTTTGATTCATGATCTATGTCTTGTAAAATTAACTTAAATGTTTCAATAAGTATCTCTGATCTTGAGTTCCTCATCTATCTTGGGTTTCTTCCTCCTGTCTTTAACCATCACTTAGAGCACTGGTGGCCACTGGTATTTTGAATGGAAGTCTGGCAATGGTGAAGGCACACTTCATTTGAGTGATAGATCACTGCCTGGGTCAGCCATCCTACAGGAGAGACGCGCTAGAAGGCCACTGGGTGAGATCTGTGTTTTCCTACTCAGCTTGGGAAGGAGTTATTTGCTGTATTGGCTTGATTGTTCTAAATCTTTTTTTTTTTTTTTAAATTTATTTTAATTTATTTTGCAATACAATTCAGTTCTACATATCGGTCACGGATTCCCTTGTTCTCCCCCCTCCCGTCCCCCTCACCTTCCCCCCAACGCCCCCCCCCCCATTCCCATCTCCTCCAGGGCAAAGCCTTCCCCACAGACTGAGGTCAACCTGGTAGACTCAGTCCAGGTAGGTCTAGTCCCCTCCTCCCAGGCCAAGCCAAACAATCCTGCATAGGCCCCAGGTTTCAAACAGCCAACTCATGCAATGAGCACAAGATCTGGTCCCACTGCCTGGATGCCTCCCAAACAGATCAAGCCAATCAACTGTCTCACCCATTCGGAGGGCCTGATCCAGTGTGGACCCCTCAGCCATTGGAAGCGAGGGTCGAGGGAAAGAGAGCTTGGGGGAGCGGGAGATCCCAGCTGGATCAACAACAGAGAGGGAGAACAAGGAATAGGAGACCATGGTAAATGAAGACCACATGAGAACAGGAAGAAGCAAAGTGCTAGAGAGGCCCACAGAAATCCACAAAGATACCCACACAACAGACTGCCGGCAATGGTCGAGAGACAGCCCGAACTGACCTACTCTGGTGATGGGATGGCCAAACACCCTAATTGTTGTGCTAGAAACCTCATCCAACTACTGAGGGATCTGGATGCAGAGATCCATGACTAGGCCCTGGGTGGATCTCTGGGAGTCCAATCAACGAGAATGAGGAGGGTTTATATGAGCGAGAATTGTTGAGACCAAGGTTGGATAAAGCACAGGGACAAATAGCCAAATGAATGGAAACACATGAACTATGAACCAATGGCTGATTGTTCTAAATCTTAAAACAAAAAAGAAAGAAAGAAAAAAAAGAAAGAAAGAAAACTTCTTTTACTGAGGACCTGACATGATATACCATAATGACTTCGAGAGAAACACTAAACAGTCCATCCTGTCAACGGTGGCTGCCAGACGGTGGCAGACCGTGGCAGGTCTTTCTGTCAGGTCAATGAGCTGCTAAAAATTGTCTAAGTAGGACCTTGCCATGATAGGCCACCCTGCCTCAGAGGAAGTCATTATAGACTATCAAGTAAACAATACACATTCTACAAAAAAATTACTAATTAGGTTTTGTAGCAATACTTTCCATCCTTAGGGGCTCTATAGTGAGATAATTGACCGCGACGTGAGTTATGCCTCCCAAGCTGAAGGCATGAAGGTTAATTATCATGGTGTACATCCCCCAGCAAAGGGGACAGTGGTGATGAGAGAATGACATCTCAAACGTGTTGACAACTCCTTTGTAAATAAAACTTTCTGGAAAATGAATTTGATTAGAGGGCAAAGTAAGACAGTTATATTAACAGTCACCAGAAAGGGATGGAGTGTTCTGGAGAAAGACAGCAAGAGAGTTGTGGCTCCTGAAGTTTCTTAGGATGTTGATTGACTTGGCAATATTTCTTGAGGCACAGTGGAGAGAGTGAGGGATTTTCTTAAATGAACCCATGGTGCTTAACACACTGTTTGGACATTTCCAGTTTATAATGGGCAGTCTCCTCAAAGAGTCTCATTTTTTATCTTATTGTTTTGGAGGGTTATTTGCATATTTGAGACAGGGTCTCACGGGACAGCCCAGGCTGGCCTCCAAGTCATGATTCTTCTGCATCAGGCTTCTGAGTGCTGGAATTATAAACATATGCTTCTGTGCCCATCTAAGGGGGGGAGTTAAATTCATTTATGTGGGGTGGGAAGAAGTTGAGCTTCTTAATACATTTAAAAAGATTCGTCCTGTCTTGCTGTAGAAACACCCATTTTGGAGTATATGCTATTTTCATGAAGATTGCTTTTAACGGGAAATTTATGCTAAAGATATAATTTGATCTCACTGCAGTCTACTTGAATGATAAAATAGATGTGAAAAGAGTTCATTTTCTGAACAAGAAAGAAAAAACGTAGCCGATTGCTTCTTCTCTAATTCTTGATGACGATGAGGTAACAAGTTGTAGTTTATTATCATTATCTTATTGGGCAATTTACTTGAAAGGAGGTCAAAAGAGTCAAGTATTTAAACTCTTATATTCATATACATTATCATATGCATCCAAAGACATGGCATCATGACTGAATACAGCTAGGAGAAATAAAGTATCTATCCATACACTACCCATGTTTTCCTTTGATAACTAAGAGACTAGGGCAAGACAAACATTATGTATGAAAAATATGGGATGGCAATTTTTTTGTTTTGTTTTGGCAGACATGATCTCATGTAACTCAGACTGGCCTTGAGCTTTCTGATCATCCTGCCTCCATCTCTCAAGACATGTGCCAGCATGGCCAGCTAGGACCTGTTTTTTAAAAAAGCTAATAACCTATGACCAATTCTTGAAGAGGCACATACAAATGATTTGAGTTCCTGCAATATTAAACTTAAATACAGATTTAAAAATTAAATCTCAGGTTTTAATGTCATATATTAAAACTAATGAATACTTCAACATTTACTATAAAGGCTTTTGTGTCGACATGCAGATCACTGTGAGGATGGTGTTCTGTGTTTTGAGAACTCAGATACACTACCATTGATAGTAACCATATAACTAGTGGTTAAACAGTCTGTTCAAAAATGTGATCACTAAAGTCAAAGAAGATAAGGTGCATAATTTTTCTCTTTATGTTAGAACAGATAAATGACTTCTTCTTCTCTTTTGTATTGAAAAGGTTAGCGATGTGACTTGGGAAAGCCACGGTTAGTTCTCTGCCTCTGTGTCTTTCATGGACTCTGCTCAGCGTTCCTTATCACATAGTACCCATGCATCTGTGCAGCATTGCTACATGTCTCCAACAAAAGAAATCAACACTTACCTTTCTTGCATGGGCGGAAGTTGGATCCAACTATTAAATCGGGGATCATACCGGCTGACAAAATTTGTGCTGTGTTTTCCTGTAAAAACACATTTCAGACATTTAATACTTAGATCCCTTTCTTGATTTGTACACTTCTCTGTTTTTAAAATCTCTGTCGTCAGATGTAACAAGCATGGATTGAGTCAAGGGACCTTCCAGCAGGGCGTGAGAGACCGGGAGGCATTTCCTCAAATGTGTTTGTTTCTTTTCCCTCATTCTTTTTATTGTTGTGGGATGGCTCGACCCAGTCAACCATGCCAAAAGCAAGGATGTTTGCTAAAATTCTTCTTTTTGATCAGAATATTAGTATAATTTTTCCTGGGTTTTGATATTTTTATGTTTTAAAAACAAGGAGCTATTGTCCAAAAATTCTCCATTTTAGAGAATTCCTTGTGTGATATCTCCGGTTAGTCTCTCTCTCCCTCTCTCTCTCTCTTTTTTAAATGACGTCATAGTTTATTTTTTTACCTATGTTTAAAAATTGTTTCTTTTTTGTATTATTAAAAAAATTTATTATTAAGAGATTTTCTATTCATTTTACATACCAACCACAGATTCCCCTGTCCTCCCTCTTCCCGTTCCCCAGCCTTTTCTTCAGCCTACCCTCTATTCCCACCTCCTCCAAGGCAAGATCTCCCATGGGGAGTCAGCAGAGCCTGGTACATTCAGTTGAGGTGCAAGCCCCTCCTCCCTGCACCAAGGCTGCGCAAAGTGTCTCACCATAGGCACTAGGCTCCAAAAAGCCGGCTCATGCACTAGAGATAGGTCCCAATCCCACTGCCTGAGGGCAAGCTAAACACCCGATCCCGTCTTTTTTTTTTAATAAATTTTGTTCATAAAAATATTAAAACCTATTTTTAGAAAAGTAATGATAATAGCAAACTTAAGAGAAAATTAAAAAAATATTTCCCATATAAGTAAGCCCTGTGCATGCCTAATTCTCCATTATTAGCATTTATTTTTACAGACCCAAGAACCCTACTGTAGTAGAGACATTTGTCTCTCCATGGAAATAACAGCAGCCATGACAATGAGTCTTGTATCATGCTTATCACAGAAGTTCTGTGTGTGCATTTGGGAGATGCACCATTGCTGTGACGTAAACACAAGAGCATTTGCTGGAACGGGAGCAAGCGTGAGTCTTCTGAGCTGCTTAGCCAGCTTATCCCCTCTGTTGAGCTTAAAAAGCACATTAGCGCTTCCAAGGTATTAACATGAATCTTATTTTGCATACATATTGACATCAAAGTGAGAAATGGAAGTGAAAGAGCATGCTATACTTTCCATGTAGTGCTGGAGGTGGTAACCAACTCACACCTGAGGCCTCAACCCTAAATACTGCCTTTGCTCAAGGTTTGTAACTAGGCACTGAGCACCAGCTGTCACGCCGGAAATAAACAGAATGTGTACACGTGTGTGCTCACGTGGCTGAGATACGGTCAAGTTTGAAATCTATTGTACAGGCTTGGCTAAATACCATCTCCTTTCATATAAGAGAAAGTGTGCCACTAAGGATGGCTGTCTGGGGTCTAGCCTGAGGGATTAGCTGGAAGGTCACACACTTCGTTGGACTGACAAAGACCAAGCAGGGATTGAATAGGAACTCAGGTGAGAAGTTGTGAAGTCAGCTTTGTCCTTAACCCAGAGAAGCCTACAGGGTGTCTAAAGGAGGCTACTGCTAAGCTAGCGGCTGGGTAATGTTACCCTTGCAAATTTGGGAGGCGTTAGTTCAGAGTTACTATTTAAATGGACAGGACTAGATGGAACCATTGAAGAAAAGAGGATGGAATGGGAAGAAAAAGGGTCGAAAGAGTGACCTCTGGGGTCGGGAAAAGCTAAGACAACAAAGGCAAGCACAGCATTTTGAAGGCCAAGTAGTGTTTCTGAAAGAAGGAAGCAAGAAGGTGAGACTAGGAAGAGTGTGTGTGGCCTTGACAAGTGTTGCTTCAGTGAACTAATGGTGGGAAAGCCAGTGGGGACAACCCAGGAGAGACTAAGACACAAGGACAGAGGGGTAAGAGGTGCATAATGCTTCCCAGACTTCTAAAGCCTAATGGAAGACTAAACTAGAAGACGCAGCATCAAGGGAGTATTTTGGCTACAAGGCAGTGGTGATGCATGCCTTTAATCCCAGCACTCGGGAGGCAAAGGCAGGTGGATGACTA
This sequence comes from Peromyscus californicus insignis, assembly GCF_007827085.1. Taxonomy (NCBI): domain Eukaryota; kingdom Metazoa; phylum Chordata; class Mammalia; order Rodentia; family Cricetidae; genus Peromyscus; species Peromyscus californicus. The sequence goes on from NW_026294469.1 coordinate 11,676,664, forward strand.
AGTTTGAGGCCAGCCTGGTCTACAGAATGAGTTCCAGGACAGCCAAGGTTATACAGAGAAACCCTGTCTTGAAACAAACCAAACCAAAGTGTGTGTGTGTGTGTGTGTGTGTGTGTGTGTGTGTGTGTGTGTGTGTGTGTGTGTGTAGGGGTATTTTGGTGGTCATTTTCAATTTTTTAAGCTCAAAAATACTGAAAAGTTCTTGAGCTGGCAAGAAGGACCAAGGAAAAGACCTTAGATTTGTACAGAAAGGGCAACAAGAAGAAATTGGGTTATGTAGCAGTACACTATCCTCAGAAGCTGGTGTGTTGAAGGCTTGGTCCCCAGTGGGCAGTGTTCTTGGGAGAAGATTGGATCTTAAGGGTGCTAATGTCATCAATGGATTATTTTAGTGACAAGCTTATCATTGAGTGGGTTAGTACTATGTGGAAGGAAGAAACTAGGTCTCTACTAGAAAGGGTGGCTGGGAAAGCGGTCTTTTCAAAGGCGCCCTGGTTTTGAGTAGACAAGAAACTGATAAAGCCACTCAAAGGATTCTAGGGATTGTGTGGATGTGGTCAGGAGTTCCTTCCCATGTTGAAGTGTTGGTAGTTCAGGACAACTGTTGATAAATTGGATTTTATCAGGTGATCCACAGAAAGATAAAAACGGTAAGGATGACCTAGGCACTTCAAATAGGGAGGCTCTAACTCAAGTAGACCATGTCCAGAGCTGGTTTTTGAGTGATTTGGGAGAAGGGATTAATTTGTCATAATTTCCCTGCAGGAAAAGATATTATCTTTGGTACTAAAGTTTCAAGGTTAATTTTAAACTGCATCTGTAGACTAAAAATGCCCACAGGAGTCAGAACCCATTCACCATGGTTAAGGCTATTTCTCTATGAAGTTTAGTTCAGAATTTCTGTTAGGAAGAAGGGATCTGCCACTTTTGGTATTGGGGCAGAGAAGTGGCTTCATGGGCTGAGCAGCAGTGGCACAATCTAGAAGTCTTCATTTCTGGTAGAATGGAAGTGGACTTGACTCAGAGAAAAGGCTCAGGAGAGCCTGGTTTGAAGAGGTTTGAGATGAGAGAGCATCTCCAGAGGCAGGGATGGAGGCATGAAAGGGGTACAGGTGGAGGCCTGGGAAGATAAGAAGGATGGAATTCTGAGAGTGGCAATGGAGACAATGAGCCTTAGAAAAACTGAAAGTGAGTTAAAGTGGGCTTATTATTTACTTTCCTGGGTCTTACTGTTGAGACTGTTCTAGGGGCTGGAGAGGGTGGCAACATATAATGGAATTCTATTTTAACTCCTCTCCTCTCTTCTCTACCCTCTACCTATCTTCCCCTTCCCCTCTTCCATGCTTTCCTGTAAGTATTCATCTCTATCTCCTCTCCTCTCCTCTCCTCTCCTCTCCTCTCCTCTCCTCTCCTCTCCTCTCCTCTCCTCTCCTCTCCTCTCCTCTCCTCTCCTCCCCTCCCTTCCCCTCCTCTCCTTTCCTTTCCTGTCCTCTCCCGTCCTCTCCCCTCCTCCCCTACCATTTCCTCCTTCCATTTCCAGTTCCTTTCCTTTTTCTTCCCCATCCCTTTCTCCCCATCTTCTCCTGTCCTTTCTACTCCCTTTCCTTTTCTCACTTTTTCCCATTTTCCTTCCTCTCCCCCTTTCCCTTCATCTTCCATTCCAGCGGGGTCTCAGGAGCAGTCTAGACTGGCCTCAAGCCCTGGCTCCTTCTATTCCCCCTCCACAGGGCTGGGATTCCAGGCTTACCCCAGCACAGCTAGGTCTTTCTTTTCTTTCTGACTCTTCCTTGGCTTCTCTTCTTGTGATGATGCCCCATCCCCAGACACCAGAGATGATTATTAGCATGTGAAGAGATAAGTGAGGAAACAGATGTAGTTTCCAGTCAATGATGTGGAGGAAAAGATTTGGGAAGGAAAACCCCCTCTAAGTCATTTGGGGAGTCAGTTTAAGTGGTAAATGTAAATCAAGTATCTATATATTCTGATAGAATATATGCATAATAAATGCATTCCTACTATTGGAGTCTACTGTGGTTGACCAGATGAAAAGAATGTGTAGCTACATGCAAAGTATTTATGGAATTGTGGTAGACAGTTATAGTACATAGCCCAGGTCCCTTAGAAATAGATGTAGCCATTTCTTAGTTGTAATGCTGGTTGATCATGGCCACAGACACAGCCCTCACTGAACAGCCTGCCTTACCTTCTGCTCTTATCTTCTGCCTGGAGAAGATGGTAGCCAATGACTTTTTAGAGAGCTTTTTAATTATAATACTCTTTTAATTGACAAAGGGAACCAAAGGCTAGCTTACTTGCCTCTGTTATATCCAGTTCCTTTCTGTTTAAAGAAGCCAAATTTCCATCTGTAAGTTCCAAAGATTATAAAAAGGAATATTATGGAAAGAGAGAGCTGCCAGGTCCGTAAGTGGGATAACATTGAAAGTAACACACAATACATAAAGCTTTACTAAAATTTTGTTCTGAGCTTCCTAGCGGATAAGACAGAGAAGAGACATTGATTGGCACAATCAGTGGTGCTGATCATGCACACACGAGCACACTATGCCCTGGCACTCTGGGCTGACAAGAAACTGCCATGTGAGTCTGCATATGACGTGCACTGAGGTTCCAGTGAGTGACACCAGCAGCGAGTGTGATTGTGGATGAATAGCCTTTCTGCTAGAGTGTGTTCATGCAGAATTTTAATCCTGAGTGCTGTTTGTTTCAGGTGTAGGTAGAGTGAAACCAGTATTTTCCAGTGGCGGTATATGGGTCTCTGAATTAATTCAGAGATAAAATCTTGATCCTCTTGACTAGAGATAGGAATATCCTCTAAATTCTCCCCAACTTCCAGTCTAGTTCTCTCAGATACATTTTTTATTTGAAGTTGAAAAGCAAGCAGATAACAAGTTATATTTCTTGGCCATTGCTCATTGAACAGGTGGTGTGTGTTGTGTGTGTGTGTGTGTGTGTGTGTGTGTGTGTGTGTGTGTGCAAGTGAATGTGTTAAGGGTGTGGTATGCATGCCATAGTATACTTGTAGAAGTCAGGACAAACTGTGGGAGTCAGCTCTCTCCTTCTACCATGTAGGTCCATAGGGATTGAACTCAGATCATCAGACTTGGCAAAAAGTGCCTTTCCTGGCTAAGCCACCATGTGGACCCAGTGTTTTAGCTTTAATCTGGCCCTCCCAAGAATGTTTTACAGATTCTTTGCTTAAATAAGTCCAGTGTCTATGTGATGTGATTACTTATGCATGCTACACAGATCAGGTCCCTTCACTTCTAATACTGAGGTACAACAAAGATATAGAACCCCAAAGCATCTCCAATGTGTACGGGATCTTCTCTCTCTCTCTCTCTCTCTCTCTCTCTCTCTCTCTCTCTCTCTCTCTCTCTCTCTCTGTGTGTGTGTGTGTGTGTGTGTGTGTGTGTTGCATTTGTGTGCACTTGCATGTGGATATCAAAGGACAACCTCAACTTATTCCCCTGGTACTGTCCACCTTAATCTTTCAGTAGAGCCTCTCACTGGTCTAGAATTTACCAAGTAGGCTACATTGACCAGCCAGGGACCTCTAGGTATCTCCAGTTTCCTTACCCTGGTGCTGGGATTACAGCATTCCTACCTTTTTCTTAATTTTTTAATCTAGTATCTGGGGCTTTAATGAGGTTCTCATGCTTGCATGGCAAACACTTCATTGACTGAGCTGTCTCCTCAGCCCTCTCCCGCTTTCTTAATAGTGGACAGTCTGGCTTGTTTTCCTTTAGGATTTTCTAGAGCGAGCAGATGTTATGATTTTTACATAGTTTGCCTTGGTGCAGATGCTGAAAGAGAGCATTCACAATAAAATATATGCAGTCTATGTAATTTCAGTGGGGTGTTCTGGGCTTTTAAAGTAAAAATGTGTACCTGCAAGCTGTTTTATGGTTTCTCACTCATAATTATCTCTCTAACACAGAAGGCTACAGCTGTGGCTCCTTCCTCACTTGCAAAGTTTCAAAACACATCACAATCATTTTGCATATTCTGCAAGACACAGTGTTCTTGCATTTGGCTTGGGATGTGTGTCGAAAGGTTTAATTTCATTTAGGAAGGAATCACAGTTATGGGAAAGAGGGTGGACAACCTTCGGGAGGCACACAGGTAAAAAGCTGCAGAGAAGACAGGAGGTGCACTGGGTTTTTGGTCCTTCCTGCTGCAAAAGAACTTGAACCAGAGTTCCGTGCTGCATGAGTGAGAGAATGCTTATAGCAACCTTGTTCCCATATAGACAGAGTGGGAGGAGAGTAGTGGGTGAAGATCTGAACAGCTGTAGCTAACTCAACCTTCCCCTGGGAGTCCTTGCTTCTGCTTGTGGCATTTCTCAAGGGATGGATAAGGACAAGGGCTGGGCATCACTGTGAAGCTAAGTCCCTGGGGGAATTGGCACTTGAATGCTCTGTTACATATGTCCTCAGCTAGCTCCATGAGTATTCTCCCTCTCTCCATCAGCTGACCTCATGACCTCTTCCCGTGTTGCACAGAAATGTATTTTCAACACTAAGTATAAGAGAGATGGCTAGTAATCCCTTTACATTGTGTACTTGTTCAGCACTGCTGTGCTCTAGTTGAGTGGTTCACCCAAAGCTCATCTCCATGGTAAAGGTTTGTTTCGCAAAATGACTGTATTAGCAGATGGGAGGTTTAGGAGGTAGACCTTTTGGGAGGTCCTAAGTTCTTCAGAGCCATGTCTTCAGATATTGTCAGATCCTGCCTATCCTCTCTCTTTTTCTGCCCCCATTGATGGTATAATTACTTTTTGCTCACTCTATCACAGTGGACCATCATCTACTGACCCCATTAGAACTGAGTACACAGTTTTGTACCTCCCAAAATGTGAACTCGGTGAATCTCTTCTCTTTAAAGTGAGTTGCCTCAGGTATTTCGTTGTAGTAGCACAAAGCCGAGTTGTACAAAGCAACTATGATTAAAACTGTTCAATAGTTACCATTTGGATTCCACTGGTCCTCTCCACCCAACACGAACAGGAAGTTTTCTACCTCGACAACGCAGTGGTGGGCGCTGTTGTAAGGCATAACTGGAATCAAGAAAAAAGGACATATAAAAATTTCCAATACCAGCTTACCAACTATGTACTTCAGCAAACTGTATAAACCATGAGACTCCATCAACAGGCAACAGCATGGCTACCCACCACTCCTGTGAGCCACATACATTCTGGCTCAGTGGTGTGTTTCCAGCAGTTTCAAGCCCAACCTCTTTTGATTAATTTTACATAATGTTATTCCACAGATTAGTCAAGAACAACCTGCATGCGGCTTTCCATCCTTGAGCTCTCCTCATTGGCCCAATGGGGGATAGGTTTCTATGGCAATGACTGACACTCCCAAATGGTCAGGGCTGGCAGCTACTTCCTGAAAGAAGTAACTCTGAATAATGCGGAACCATTTGCTGGCAATCTTTCCCCAAACAGACCGGGGTGCTGGGTGGCTTTCTACTCCACAGCATTGAGCAGGCTGAATTTCCATACAGTTTTAAGTTTTTAAATTAAGGTCCTGCTGATTTAATGCCTACTCCAAATGTATACGCTTAATTTCCTGTACAATGTCGTTAGCAGCACAATCACACATTTTCCATCTATCTGCATCAGAGCTCTTCTGTGACAAAGATGAGAACTGTCAGGAGCGTCGTGCATATCTGTTCCCCTCCACTCTCGTTTTTTCCCCGGCACCTAGCTGCAGAGGCTGTGAAGAGGGGTGTTATTCATACCCCCCCCCCCCCAGAGCCAGGTTTCTCTGTCATTTGCATCTCCTTTGGAAAGTCATGCCGTACCAAGCAGGGTGTTGTGTAGTACTGGTCTCTGCTGGGATAATATCATAGGGTGATTGTGGATGTATGCAGCATTAGTTATCATAGGACACGCGGTGGTTTGGGCCCAGTGACACCAGGAGGAAAAATGATGTCCTTGTTCAGCTCATCATATGGGCACCTTAAATCTAGGTGAGGACAAATGGGGAGGTGAAGTGCCTGTTCAGGCAGGGAACTTATTGCTTGACACGGATCAACAGAGCACTTGAGAAACCAGTGCAGTGGGAAATCAATATGAATCCCAGCCAATTCTTACTCTGAGCTCCTTTGCCAATGTGCAGAGTGAGTGAGTGAGTGAGTGAGAGAGAGAGAGAGAGAGAGAGAGAGAGAGAGAGAGACGAGAACCTATCTTATACCTGACTTATTTTGAGGGCTATACATACATCTCTCATGTCATTTTGCCTTAATTATCTCCTAGCTCTCTCAGAGATGACTTCTACTGGCTAATGTATAGAAATAAAAACAGTAAGAACCAGGCATGGCTTTGAGAATGAGAACTCAGGAAATAGTTCCATAAGCGCATCTGTTAAGTCTCTAACTAAACTACCCAGAGGTTGTAGGAATTCTGATTCATTAGTTAATTAATATTTACTGTGAATATTAATGTCTTCTGAAGTTATTAGCCATGAGAGAAAAAGAATGCGTGTGTATATGCCTGATTTAGGGGTTGAAGAAAAGGGGTCTGAAGTGGCTTGTGCAGTCTATGAGTTCCATCAGGGACGTTGTCATCTTAAGAACGTCCTTAGACCCCCCAATCCTCTCTTTAATCTTTGGAGGATGCTCTCAACTGGTAGATCTTGTTGAGCCATGACTCTGAATTCCTTGGTGTAGGGCTACCTGTTAGGTTCACTGAGCAACTAAGTTTGATTATGTTTTGAAGTTGTGTTTTAAAGTCAAATAAATGAAACTGTTGCAGTTTGGATGATGAGGAAACCTTTCACAGCCTACCAGAAAGGAGACTGGGCTACCCTGGGGTACCCCATCATGTGCTGACTGTCGCAGCTTGACATAATGCCCTCTGACCTGTGTGGACTTACACAGTATTAGCTGCCATCACATGCATCTAGTTGCATGCTGTGACACTGTGCAGAAGTAGAAGCCAGCAGCTCAGTTAACTCACTCCATGGTCGGCCACCATGCCTCATATGCTTTACTTTAACATTTTGATTAGCTCGGTGTCCAATTCTTTTTTTTAAAAAATGAAAAATTAGGATTTTCTTCTTTTTAACCATAGGCCAGCCTCATAATAAGACAAAAGCTCTGAAAATGTACCCACACTTGTGTTTGCTCCTGCTCTGTATTTGTTCCCATTCAGGCAAAAATTAAGTGAAGGAAATAATACACGATTTGTTCTTAAGCCTCTTTCTCATTTGATTACCCCCATTGTTCTGCTTTGTGCCAACAAATGAAGCTATAGCTTTAAACTGACTCCTCAAAATCAGGGCAGGGGAGTTCCTTCAAGTCCTGATGGAATGGGTTTGTGATGGTCTTCTTTTTTTCTCCACATGTTTTTATTTTTGCTTGATAATCTTGCATATTAGATTTCTTGGTTGGGCATTTCAGTATTCACATTCTTGAATTATTATCCTTTCTGAATTCTTGCTGTGAAATGGAAGGCTATAAATAGACACAAATGACTCTTTGAGATTATCATTGAATGTAAAATGCTCTCAAATTTATTACAAGTCAAATATTTGATCCATGTTTGAATTTTGAAACAGTTCTAATTCCTTTGACTTCCTATTAAACCGGAAGAAAAGCAAGAGTAGGTAGGGCAAGGAATAAGAGCCAGCCTCCCACTGCACCCCGCACACACCCATTCTCTTTTAAGTCACGCCAAGGCCACCCCTTCTCCTTCCCAGCCTTCCACTGCACCCCGCACACACCCATTCTCTTTTAAGTCACCCCAAGGCCACCCCTTCTCCTCCCCAGCCTTCTCCAGCGGTGGACACCTGTGTGTGTGCACAAGCAGGTGGTGGAGGAGGTTGGCCCTCCGTGTGCATGCACAGCCCGCCCTGAGTTTTTAGCGTGTCAGTCAGTGAGTTAGAGGGAAAAGGGGCAGAGGAGCTAATCAGGATGAAATGAGATTAAAGGCTGTCTAATTTTACAGCAACTGTGATCCATCAGGCACTGTGAAAGTGACAGTGGAAATGAATGATGGAGACAGACAGGTGGGGCTGTACATTCCACTGATTTATCCTCAAATGCACTGGGCCTTATTTTATTGAGTGAACACGACCGCATTTATCAAGCCTGTCATCTGAAGCCACTTCCCTCCATTTAAAAAGGTCACTTTACTCTGAGGGAGCAGGAGAGAGGCACTTTCAAGTCAGATTTAAAATCGAATAACACATGTTTATAAGGCCCTTCTCGAGGAGTCTCAACTTTATCTCACACAAACGAGTCGTGCTAGAAGGAAAAATGGGGTAGAAGCCAGAAAAATCACAGAAGAAAATGCTCTGGTCACCTGAGGGAGCACTTCGATGGGTCTCTAAGTCTGAAGCAGTTTATACCATTCCCCCCCCCCCCCCCCGCCCGACCCCCGCTCTTCCCATGCCAAACACCTGAAGTTCTATTCTGATCTGAGGAATTCAATAAAACTTTTGCTAATATTTAATATTTTAAATTAAACAAGTAGAAAGCAGTAGGGCGATACCATGAACTTGTAAACTCAGAGAGAGCTAGTCACAGTATTGACCCTGCAAATGACTGATCATCACACGTAAAACAGATGTCAGCAGTTGCTACACGTGGGGTCTCTGCTACAATGAACTCCTATACCTGTTAATTGTTTTCCCACGATTTTAAAGCCATATAAATCTCAGCCACACAGGCTTTCCCCCGCCCCTGGACCACTGCAATAAAATGCTTGAGGATGCTGTGCACAAAATTGTACCTGGTTGAGAAGTGAGTATTGGATCCTCTTTGTGTAATGTGTTGCTTTTTGTGATAATAACCACCATTTACCACTGACCATGCGCCACACGTTAAATTGAATACATAATTATGTTTGTGTGTTTACTGCCATTGTATCTCTGAAAATATGTGTGTTTAGCACTTGCTATTCATTTGTTCCCATTTAGGTAAAAAAAAATCAGATGTGTTGACTGATTTATGATATTACAATGTATGGTAAAAATACACAGTAACAGATAATGTCTCTACCTATATTTATTTACATGTTTCATTTTATATGTTTAGCTGTGGGTCAGACATGACTCAACCACCTTGTTTCTAAGAGAAATACTGAGGCCTTGGGAGGTTAAGTCACTTGTTGAAGGTCATACTCAGCTAATGAATACCACAGCTCTACTTAAAACATGGGAATGTCTGGACCCCAATCCACGCTCTTATGCATTTCACTCTACTGACTTTCAATAGGTGTGTTCAGCCAACCAGAAAATAATTACTGAGTACCTGAGTGTTCAATGATAGTGTCCCTGAAATTCATATATAATTTTTATACTGCATCATACTTTAAAATGCAAGTGCTACTTTAAATTATCTTCCATACATACAAATATTAAAGAGACTGGTTTTCTTAAAGTAACATTTTTTATTAGCATGTATTAACTGTACAAAGTAAAGGGTTTCGTTGTGATGTTTAATCCATGAGCATAGTGTATTTGGATCCTAACTGTGCCCTGTATTGTTTTAATTTCCTATCTCCCTCTCCCCCATTTCCATTTGTACATCTTAAATACCCTGCCTTTCACTCTAATGTCAATCCTTCCCTACCCTCTCTGTATTCCATATTTGGGAGAAAACACACAACAGCTGTTTTGTGAGTCTAGCCTCTTTCCCTTAACACAGTTATCCCCACTTGTGTGGTTTTTTTCCAGCAGGTGACACAGTCTGTTCCTTTTGAATGAATAAGATTCCACTGTGTATATACACTACATTTTTTTCATCCATTGTCTGCTGTTGGGCGCCCAGGAGATTCCATGACTTGGCTATCATTGCGTCAGCAAGCATGATTGGTACAGGTGGCTGTATTCCATGTTGCCTTTGATGATTTGAGGGTGAATATCTGTAAGTAGTTGGGTCTTATGGACATTTTATGAATGAAGTGTAGCACAAATTCCAATTGGTCTTAATAATAAAAACCTGGAATATGATATTGGGGTAAATGCTGAAAGATCAGAGAAGTAAGGAACAGCCAAAGTCACCTCTCACCTCCACAACTCCTCAGACTGAAAAGGGGCTGAGCTCTTGTCTCCACCTGCCTTATATTCCTCTCTCTCCAGCCATATCACTTCCTGTCTCCTCTCTATACAGACTTACAGACCTCTATGGTTAACTAATGGCTAGCTCCACACTCTGATCTCCAGACAAGCTTTAGTTGTTAGAGCACAAACAAAGTATCACCACAATGAAGACCCTCTACTGACTTCCTAGTGGCTGGACTAAGTCACATCCTTATCAGTGATATAATTATCCCTCCCACACCCCAGCCCTCACTTCTAGCACCCTCCTCAACATTGGTTGTTTCTTGTCTGCTTGGTGACAGTCACTCTGACTGGAGCAAGACAGAATCCCAATCTCATTCTGACTCGCATTTCCCTGATGGCTAAAGGTTGAACCCTTTTAAAATCTGTTTATTGGCCACTATATTTCTTCATTCAAAAAGAGGCTATTCAATTAATTTGCCTACTAAAACTGAGTACAATTGCTTCAGGGAGTCAAAACAACAACAACAACAACAATAACAAAACATACCAGCCCAGGAAGCTAGGTGGAGTCTACTGACAATGGGTTATGACTATTTTTAAACAAGTAGTGCCTGTTTCAAGCTTGGATATAGATTCTGGAGTACCTGGGGTACAGGAATCCTCTCGTATTATAGCAAGTGTCTAGAGAGCTTGCTTCTGTCTATGAATGCCTTATTCTCCTAGAAATGCACATTAATCTGTCTCCTCCAGTGTTCTAGCTCTAGAAAATACAGGCACCTTCTAGTAGGGAGCACAGACATTGTTCAGAATTTACAACATTCATGAACATCCAGTGAGAGGTTGCTCGGAGCCAAGCCGAGAATATGGGGTTCCCAGTTCAATGGGAATTGGAGGCTTGTTTGTTTAGATGTAACAGTTATGGGGGCCTTGATTTCCTTTTGGCTTCAGATAAATAAGACTACAAACCTGTCCAAAATTGCATATTTTAAGTTTTTAGAAAATCAATTATGTACTAATATATATATATAGTTTTATTTACCATATGAATACATGATATATACCCATATATGTGTATATACGCATATGGTAAATACAATTATGTCTATATTTTAAATAACTACATTAAATATGCTATATTATATTGAATATATTAAATATATGTATTTTAAATAACTATGTGTTCCTGAACCCTCTCCAGCTGGTTTTCTGTCATGGAGGGCATTACTGGAACTGTGTCCTTGGCTTTTCCTTTCAGAAAGATTGCACATATTAGGCTTATTTATTTGTATGTTTATTTAGTGGTACTTGTCATTGAGCTTAGGCCAGGGTGCATGCTAGACAAGCATTCTACTACCAGGCTATGTCCAAGCCATTTCTAGTTCTTACTTTTTGTTTGTAGGCAGGGTCTTACAAAGTTTCCAAAACTGTCCTTAAACTTGCTAGCTTCCTGCCACCATCTCTCCGGTAGCTGAATCCCAGGCCTGTGTCTGGGGGCATTTCTGCTCTAACAAACAGAAGCAACATCCTAAGATGCACTCCTCAGCATTTTGCCCTTTTGTACTAAAGGCATGTCCATTCACTTGTCACGCGCCGTGTGTCTTCTCCAGACCAGGCAGAGCTGTACCCGCTAGGAGTCCTGGGAACAGAAGATGTCCCCTCGGAGAACACACATCACACACAATAAAACAAGCTTTTTGTCTCCAAAGTTAAGCACAGTGAAGATCAGGAGATCAAGGCTGGGGTGAGGGAATGAGGAAGGTGGGGAGTTCTGACAGAGGCTGGAAGATGACCTTTTTCTAAATGACCAAGTAGATGACCTCCAGGAAGAGAAGGGGCTGTAGTGAGTGAAGACACTGTGCAGGGAGCAGTAGCAGGAATAGCAAGTGCAGAGGCCTCGGGGCACTGGTTGGAGATGTCTACAGAGCAATAGGACACCAGTGCAGTGGAATGTGAGGCCAGGCCTAGGACACAGATGCAGAGCAGCTCACAGGATGCTGGAGGGTACTGCCAGAGGACAACACTGTTCCTGTCTTCCCTGCATCTTTTGCTCGTTACTGATGGCTGTTTATTAATGTCTTCAGTAAACATTTACTAAATATTCTTTATGTAAAGATACTTTCCTCCTGATAACACGGTAATGAGTGAAGGTCAAATACCCCTGCTCTCAGGGTTCGCCATCCCTGTCTCACAGGGAGAAAGAACACAAACTAATGGAGACAGTCAAGACCAGCAGGGCAGATGAAGGTCTTTCTAGGCGAGTGATAGTTAAAGTTTAATTTAAAGAGTCAGAAGAGGCTACCTGTCAAAATGCAAGGGAAGGGAGTTACAGAGGTTCAGACATAGGATGGGATTCATGGGTCTGAGAAATAGAGAGAACTATGGGTAGGGAGTGCCTAAGAGAAGGGATGATGTCAGCAGTCAGCTGAAGCCTGGCATGGGGGTCATGATGAGTTAGGAAAAACTTTGTGGATCTTGTTCTAAGTAGGATAGGAAGACATTTGAGGAATGTCAGGGGAAGGATGAGACATCATTTAGGTTCCAAAGCACCACCTTGGTTAGTATTGGTTAGAAAGAACAGAAAAGGAAAATCTTCCATCGCCCAGCTGAATGGTGATGGAGACATGACCATGGATGCAGAGAAGGGATGTGTGTTGATAACTGCTTAGAACTGATGAAGGGACAGAACAACTGGGAACCATAACTTTCCAGGGACCTGGGGCCAAAACCCAGCACAAGACTTTTAGTCCCGTTCACTGCCATCTTTTGCTAGCATTTTCATTTCCCTCCTAACTGCGAGGTCCATGAAGGGAAGGACTACAGTGTTTTCTATTTTAAAAATAAGGTAATTGACACTGGCTGAGTTTGAAAATCACTACAATGCTACTGTGCATGTTTCAGAAAGAGAATAAGGTCCAAAGAGGCCAAGAAAGGTGCAGGAGACCCCACCTCGGAAGGAGAGAATCTGCAAGCCCCTTGCCTCGGTGTCTTCTCCTGTTACTACACCATGCCGGCTTGGGAACTGCTTTTATATTACTTAGCTTTCTTATATGATGTCATATAGTGCTCTAGTGCACTGAATAAAACAACATAGTCATTCCATGCTGGTTGTGATGTACATTGTACATACAAATATATATATATATATATAATATATATATATATGTGTGTGTGTATGTATATATCTATCTATCTATACATATACTTGCTGCTATTATTGTATTGTGTACTGTGTGTACACAGTAATATGTTGAGGGCTTTGAGTGCACACACACACACACACACACACACACACACACACACACACGAGAATTTAGATGTTGAACTCCTTCAAATGAAACTTTTAAGCCAACAAATGAGTGCCTTTCACATGTGGACAAACCTGTCACACTGCACTCCATCACATGACCAGTTGGATGACAGTGAGCATTTGGTATCTAGTTAAAATTCAAATCTGTATTCATTTATTAAGGCAGAGAAAGAGAATATTGTCACACATTTAAAATCCATTTGTATTCTACACATTCTTCCATTTGGTTTAGATTTCCTGATACATTTTGTTTTATATATAAATACATAATTTTTGTTTTTAAGGTGTCTTTTTTTCCCTAGGGAGTTATCTAAACAGGAAAAAAGTAAATGATATTTGGAAGCATAGTATTGCTAAAATATGTATTGTAAAATATTTACTCATTGAAGCAAATTCAAATAGCAATTACATGCTGTTGAAAACAAATGTAAATTGAAAGGAGGATGCCTCACTTTCACAATAGTGAATGAATAATCCTTGTCATCAAATCTTGAAGGGTTTAAAAAAAACCTCAATTCTTCATTTTATGGTAAACACAATTGAAAAACAAATGTTTTAAAATTTACTAGTTATTTTCATCTTACTCTTCAATCTTTCCAAAAAGGTCTAGCAACTTGGCCAATGTTTAGGGAAGTAGAATGCATACACAGCAAAATGTTATACTTTAGCAGGTATTTTATACATATTGTTGAGTAATTAATATGTAATTATTTATGTATTTTTAAATGTTGTATGTGGGGTGTGTGTATGTGTGTAGGTCAGAGGTGGATGTTGGCTTTGTTCTCAAACACTGTCAATTTTGTTCTTTAAAGAAAGGTCTCTCTCATAGAATCTGGCACTCATGATTGACTAGACCAGCTGGCTTGGCAAGCCCTCCATCCTCCAATCTCTACCTCCCAACACCGGGATTACAACTGCACACCGATACCACCACATCTGGGTTTTTACACGGGTGTTGGGATCTGAACTCAGGTACTCTTGCTGGCACAGGAAGCTCTTTCCACACTGAGTCACAGCCCAGCCGTACTCTTCTACTTTATTCTGTTATGTTTAGCTTGTGCTACACCTGGACACTACAAATAAGTGGAAGAATTTTGCACATTTGTAGGTACTTTAGTTACTATGGACAGTCTGGAAAACCAGCCTTCTAGAATATCTACATGGCCTGAATCTAGCAAATACTTGGGAGGTTCTCTAATTAGCCAGACATTTGCCAACACCTTCTCTCTAAACCCCAATTTGTTTTGCAAATTGGGATTTTCAAATTTCCAATTTTGGGGATCTCACTTACTACAGTTTTATTTAAGTGGCTTCAAGATGCATAAATCTGACAAAAGCGTGTGTTAGGTTTAGGGGCACATGAGAACCAAGAGAGCTTTGTTCTCTATCACAGTTTAAGGTTATGTCTAAAGGCATCTTCCTGACTGTAGGGATTGTTTTACGGTTCCTGTACTCTGAGTATCATCATAAATGCATGCCATTACTGTAGCATTTCCTACATGATGATATAGGATATGAAATGTAGCTGTCTTTTGCTTGTTAAAGGATCTCTGGGCTCCTTGGAACCAGACTGTGTCATCTTAGTAACTTCATGATTAGCATAGAACCGTGGGACATAGTACTGGATAAACCTCTGGAATCCCTCTAGCTGCTACACTTGACAAAATATTCAGAATATTAATGAATCAATAAATACCAGTGGCAAGAATGAGTGAATGTTTGTGATAAAGAAAGACTATGTGATTTACTTCTTTGGAAATTATACAAAATGTGCACTGGGGAGATGGCTCAGCAGTTAAGAACACTTGCTGAGCTTCCCAAAGGCCTGAGTTCTGTTCCCAGAACCTATATCTAGTGACTTGTGACCACTTGTAACTACAGGTCCAAGGGACCTATCACTCTCGGTCTCCACTGGCACCTGTACTTAAGTGTGCACACACACATACTGACACATGCACATAATTAAAAATAAGGGAAAAGGTGATGTATCTCAGATGACTTGAAGGGAGAGAAGAACAGAAAAAGGTGACATGTGTCTTAGAGCAGAATCTTGTGATGTCTAAGATAAACATACCTGTGGAGCACAAATGTTTGTTTTAATCAAAGGAGGACCTGAAATTCTTCAATGGTTGGTCATAGGTTTCTTCCGAGAATTATCATGGCTCCTACTTATGGTTGGAGGTTTTCAATATATCCTTATTGCTGTGGTTTCACTCTGATTATTCATCTTGGGGAAGTGCTAACAACCACAAGACTAAAGAAACTTCAAACAGGAAAATATGGCTTCTTGTTTTCTTTTGTCACTATGGAGGACTGAACTTAGGGTCTCATACATTTGGGCAGAGCACTCTATCACTGAGCTACATTCCCCAGCAATTTAAAGTAGGATTTTGTTAAGGATTTAAACAAAACTGGCTTTTGGAGTCATATCTTTATTTTAGTTACAACACTTACATTAATATGGTCCCAAATTTTAGTTACATCATTACAGCCTCAACTATCTTACCTTTGATACATCTTGCTGTGCTAGTTATGACTTAAATATATATTTGTTTAATAATTTATTTCACTTTATTTTTTATGTGTATGGTTGTTTTGCATGCGTGTGTGTCTGCATCATGTGCATGTCTGCAGAGGCCAGAGGCGGGCATCAGATCCCCTAAACTGGAGTTACAGACGGTTACCACATGGGTGCTGGGGATCAAACCTGGGTTCTCTGCAAGAGCAGCAAGTACTCTTAACTGTTGAACCAACTCTTCAGCCCCACAGTTTTATTTTTACATTTAGAGGGCAAAAACAAATCTCTGAGAAGGAAAACAGACATCCTTTTCAAAGATAAGTCTTATTTTTGCTTTGCTGTGCATCTCTCACCACATTTTTCAGAGACATGTTGAAGAAAAATTTAGTGCTTGGATGCCTGTGTATTCCCCAGAATACTGGCTGGCTGGCCACATCTTCCTGGAGGAGTCAGAAATGGCAGCTTTATTTTCTCTACTTAAATACAATTAGTGAAATATCTCCATGAATGAAGTAGCAACATATTGTTTAAATGTTTGAAGCTACAGAGCTTGACAAAAAATCAAGAGAATAAGGCATTTTCACTGTAGATAACAGGGCAACAGGCGAGCAAAAATGACTGTTTTAATTCTCTTCCTGAGGCAAGAGGAAGGGAAGGAAGCAGTCCATACAGCAGGGCTTGTGATAACTTCCTCTGATGATCACAGGGCCTCCGTGCTGGAAAGTGTTCACCAGTGGTTCATGTGGAAACCCATGAGGTAGCAGATGGTGCTTCATTCATTCATCACACTCCAAAGTATTATTAACTATTGATTATTGTGCTGAGCTCTGAATGTGTACACCATTCCTGTACTTCAAAGCTCATGGAGAGAGAGAGAGAGAGAGAGACAGAGACAGAGACAGAGACAGAGACAGAGACAGAGAGAGACAGACAGAGAGACACAGAGAGACAGAGACAGAGAACACAAGCTAAGAGCAGGGTAATATATGCATATATGCTCAGGGGAAGAAGTGAAGAAATGTCCAAAGAGAAGGTGGCTTTAAGCCAGGTCGCAGAGATTATTCCAGACAGTGATAGAAGAAAAAGTCATTATTAGGAAAGGTAACACTGCTTCAACAACTATTAATTTATTGTGCTCCTACCATGTACCAAGCTTGGGCTAAGCTATATCATGTGTGACTTTGATTTTAATTGGGTCACTTCTAAAAAAATTCTCGATTAAAGTGAAATTCATTAAAACATTATCATATTGTAGTCATAATTTTCTACTGCTATAGTAATAATGTAATTATAATATTAACCTTTATGGAGGGGTGAGAAAATGTGTTTGGAGAAAGGAGCAAATTAAAAGGATGGACTTTGTGCTGTCTTTGAAAACAGTGGTTCTTCTCCCCTACTCAAATTCTCTTCAGGAACAATGCAGCAGTCATGGCCTCTGCACACTTCTCTTGACATGTAAAGAGACACTGTATTCTTCCTGAAGTAGTTGGTACCATCATGGAAACTGTAATACTTTTATTCCTTCATGTTTACCCATCACCTGCATTTTATTCTCATTCAGTGTGCTATTGGCGACTTAGCATTTATTTGATTTTTCAAGACATTTTGCTTCAAGGCTCCAGAAGGATTGGTTCCACAGTCCTCTGTTGGCAATTTCATGGTGTGCACATGTGCATGTGAACACCAGAGCATTTGGGCCAGGAGGTCAAGGTTATATTGAGTCAACACCTTCTTCCACACAAGGCACATGAGCTCCAGGTGCTGGCCATGGCTGTGGTAGGTGACATAGAGCTGCCTTGGGACTCTTCTATGATCTCTATGTCTGTGTACAGATCAGAGGACAGTAATATGGAAGCACTATGAGGAATCCCTGTTCTCAGTTTGCCATTGTTTTTACTGCAAAACTAGATATCCATTACATATTAAGTGATATGTTTATGAATAGTCATAAAGGTCTGCACATACTTTGCAATTCTCCAGCCTTGGAACACAGGTGGAAACCCTCATTCTTAAGGTGTGCACCAAACTCTCTGTCTTTCTAGAAGTGTCCCCCAAACTGGTTTTGACTGGCACTGTGGTATGAGTGTGTGTATTCACGTCCATATGCATTAAGCTGATATATACAATGCTATCAAAGACAATGAGTTAGTCTTTCTTTAAGAGAGTGGCTGTGTGAAGGGGGTCATTGCTTTTTTTTTTTCCTCAAGAAGAAAAGAGAATGCTTCTCCCATCCTCCATCCAAAGATGAAGCAGATAATTATTGAGCCAGGTGTTATGCTTCCTGGGACTTGGGAGGCAGGCATGAGGGGGAGATCTGGAGGCAAGAGAGTGGTGGGAACCGACTGTGGTGGGAGTGTGAAAGCAGAGCTAGGGCAGAAGTGGCCTTTACATCTGTATTCAAAAGAGTGATGGTACCCGGGACCTTCCTGTGGGCTAAGATTGTCATAGGACCTGGGAGTTGTCTTAGAGGTTCCTGATGCGGTGAGATTTGTCAGAGTCATGTCACCACAGCCTTTATTTCCTTGGGAAACTTACTTCTCTATTTGAAACACTGCCGTAGACATATACAAGAGCATTTGGATACAGCAGTACAGTGGCACAGGGGTTTCATGTCAAAGAAATCTAGAGAAAAGAGAAGTCACTGGTGCGTGGCATAGGTAGCGATGTGCCGTCTTCAGTCTGTCCCCAGCCATTACTTACTTCAGCTGCCCTCCCTGGGTCCGTTGCTTTAGTTTAAAAAACAGAACAAAATGAAAAAAAAAAAACTTCTTCTTTCCTGCTGTCCTTTCTATCAATCGCTAGAGCGTCTCATGTCCTGGGACCCAAAACCAGAGCCACATACACAGCAGTAGACATGGTAAGCAATGGCTTTGTGGATGGGGCCATTATCCAGCAGACACTCCCATGGGTTGGTCATGCCAGTGATGAAGGGAGAAGGTTTCCTTTCCTTTCCTTTCCTTTCCTTTCCTTTCCTTTCCTTTCCTTTCCTTTCCTTTCCTTTCCTTTCCTTTCCTTTCCTTTCCTTTCCTTTCCTTTCCATTCCATGTCCTGGCTATGTCTTGACAATGACCTGGACAAAGGCGGGGCTCCTGCTGGGCGGAGCAGTGAGACCCACAGAGAGATAGTCCTGGTGGAAGTTTGAAATGCCTCTTTGTCGTAAAGGTCAGCACAGCCCCCGCCCTCTTCGTTGATGCTTCTCTCTGAGGTGGGCTGTAGCCCTCTCTGGCTCTCCTTGCTTTTCGTGTCAGTTTGGTCTTATTCTTCATGAAGTACTCAGAATGGTCCTTATTTTTCCCTTTTCATTCATATACATTCACTGTACATTGTACTGGGCTACACACGTTTCCATACTAGAGTTTAATACCTTTTCATTTCCCTTGTATTACCTTCCTTTCCTCCTCCCCTGAGCCCCCTTGTTAGTCCTCATCTTTAGGATTAAAAAAATCCATGTGTATATAAACTTCATTTTCTTGTGTACTGATGGACCCCTTAGTTGGGTTCCTTAATTTACCTCTGGTGCATAGTACTGCAGCAGACATTGATGTGCATGTTTCTCTGTGATGTGTTGACAAGGACTTCCGCACGTAAATATGCAGGAGTGTCACATCTGCGTAGTATGGTAGATTTATTCTTAAATTTTTGAGGAAGCTTCTTACCATAGTCCTGGACTCATTTACATTTCTACTGGCAACATGTGAGGGCTGCCTTCTCTCTGCATCCTTAGTGTGTGATGGTTTCCCTCTCTCTGCATCCTCAATGTGTGAGGGTTCCCTCTCTCTGCATCCTTAGTGTGTGAGGGTTCTCTTCTCTCTGCATTCTCAATGTGTGAGGGTTCCCTCTCTCTGCATCCTCAGTGTGTGAGGGTTCTCTTCTCTCTGCATTCTCAATGTGTGAGGGTTCCCTTTCTCTGCATCCTCAATGTGTGAGGGTTCTCTTCTCTCTGCATTCTCAATGTGTGAGGGTTCCCGTTCTCTGCATCCTCAATGTGTGAGGGTTCCCCTTTCTCTGGGTCCCCAGTGTGTGTGAGTTCCCCTTTCTCTACATCCCCATGGCATTTGTTGTTATTTGGTTTATTAATGACTGGAATTCTAACTGGCATGAAGTGGAAGCTCAGTATAATTTCACTTGCATTTTTATGATGGCTAGTGAAGTTGGACAGTTTTACATATGTTTATTATCTGTCTCTTGAGAACTCTCTGTTCATTTCATTATCCTATTTGCTGTTTGGACTATTTGATTTCTCAATATTTATTTCTTTTCTTTTTTGGTATACTTAACTCGAGTCAGTGGGTGACAAGCAATTCTATTCCCATCATTCCTTACTCCTCGTAACTCTGGCATACACTTTAAAGTTTTAGAATACCCTGTGTGGACCAAATGGCATACCACTCCCTTGGCTGTCGGAGCTCCAGCTGTTCAGGGTTCTATATTTTTTGCCAACTCCCAGATACCTTCCTATTTCAGAGACTTGGTAATTTTTTTTCTTGTATATCCCAATGGTTTGCTCTATCCCTTAATCCAAGTTTCTTTTAGAAAGAGACTGGCCTCTAGAAGGGCCTCCCCTGCCATTGTTGCTTTGTGTTTTCTTAATGATACCCATAATTATACATGTGTTTCCCCTTTGTTACCTATTTCTATATTAGCCTGTGCATTAATTGCTTTTCTATTGCTGTCATAAAACACTATGACCAAAGCAACATAGAGAAGGAAGAGTTTACTTGAGCCTCCTGTTTCAGAGGGTTAGAAGCCGTGAGTAAAGACATGCAGCAGGAGTAGGAAGCTGAAGGCTCGCACAGTGAACTTCAAGCACCAAACAGGAACGAACTGTGACTGGTGTGTGGCTTTGAAACCTCAAAGTCTACCTCAGTGGCGTACTTCCTCAGTGACACACAAGACCACGTGTTCTAAACCCACCAAACTGTGCAATCACCTGGGAATGGAGTGTTCAAACGTTGTATATCTCCTTCAACCACCATGGATTGTGACCAGTGTGAGTAGAAGGGGGCTGTCTTCCTTACTGCTCAATCTCTGGTGCCTAGAAAAATACTTGGCCCTTGGGGAAGCCTCAGGGAGCACTTGATAAGCTAGTGCACAATAGTTTTAGTATACTGATTAGAGTCTTGTTATGTAGAACCAATAAGTTAAAATTTCAAATCAAGTAAGCGATTTAGTTAAGATGAAATAGTAATTTGATAAAAACACAGCTTTAGTATTTGTGGCTCAATATTTATTATTATTATTTTTTGGTTTTTTTTTTTTTTGAGATAGGGTTTCTCTGTGTAGTTTTAGAGCATTTCCTGGAACTTACTCTGTAGACCAGGCTGGACTGGAACTCACAGAGATCCGCCTGCCTCTGTCTCCCAAGTGCTGGGATTAAAGGCGTGCGCCACCACTGCCTGGCTGTGGCTCAATATTAAATATGTGTGTATATCTTGCTTTTAGTAGTGGAAGGTGTGTGTGTGTGTGTGTGTGTGTGTGTGTGTGTGTGTGTGTGTGTTGCGTGTGTGTGTGTGTGTGTGTGTGTGTGTGTGTGTGTGTGTGTGTTGCATGCTGAACATTAAACTCAAGACCTTAAACATGCTAAGCACATACTGAGGTACACTTCACTCCAAGATCACATTTTATATAATTTAACTGTAAGTTTAGGAGTCTTCATTTTCTTCATCAGTAAAATGTTGATTATTATATGCACCTCATGAGGCTATTGTGAGAATTCAATTAAATTGGGCAACTTATGTAAAGCACAAGGCTCATTACAGACAAGCCATAAGAAGTGGCTCTTTTGTCGTCCTCTGTCTCTAGTTCCTCCACCAAATAGTCTTACCTCATTTGATTTTATAAAGGAAAACCATCTCCAAACAAGTAAGAATATTTTACTAAAGATATTAAATATGTACTAAAGAAACACAGTTATTCATCAGTGGATTTGATATGATATTAAATATGTACTAAAGATACACAGTTATTCAACAGCGGGTTTGATATGTAACCATAGGTTTGGAGTAAAACTGAACAAAATACAGTATTTACTTATTGGAGCAAGAATAGAGTTTCCAGAAGGAGGTCACATCTGGATACATGGGGAGGGTGAAATGACGCAGAGTCTCAATCTTCAAGAGTTATATTGACAATGTCAATATAAAGTCATTTAATTCACCTCTTAATGTTCATTGCAAGAGAAGGAAAGGGATTTCATTTAACAAAAATATATCAGACATTGACTAGGTATTGTATATAAAACAGAAAAGAGTCATATGTGTGGTACCCGACCATTGCAGTCTCTCATCTGATAGAAGGTCACTGCAAGTGACATTAATAGTGCTATCAAAGTCCAATGTACAGAGAAAGACAAGGGACAGGACTAACTGGTTACTGTGGTGGCTCAGCTGAGATGTCCCCATATTCTCCAGTCCCCAGTTGGTGGTAATGTTTGTGGAGGCTTTGAAAGTATGACCTTGTTGGAGGAAGTATGTCACTGGGGGCAGGATTTGAGGTTTCAAAAGCCCATGCCAATCCCAGTCAGGTCTTTCTGCTTCCTGCTTGATGGTTAGGATATGAGCTCTCAGCTTGCTGCTCCAGTCACCGTGCCTGTCTGCTGCCTTGCTTTCCTGCCATGATGGTGATGGGCTCTTAGCCCTCTGGAGCTGGCCCATATAACGCCTCCTTCTGTAAGTTGCCGTGGTCATGGTGTTCAACACAACATCCCCTAAGTAGTTATCTTGGAAAACAACGGCTAAGGTGGACTTGTGTTGAGTCCTTGAAGAGAGAATAGCACGTGACAGAGAGGGGCTTGAGATTTTGGTTGCTGTCAGTGTGCATGAGGGCTCTGTGCCTGGGGAAGTGTTCGCCAGCTTTTCAGGGTTTGGGTAGAAATGATGGTTTGATGAGCAATGGAATGTAGGGTAGAAAGTAGCACCAAGCAGGTGGAGGAGGCCCCTCAGCACAAAGCACGCTGTTGCTGTCGGATTGGTCTGGAAAGCACAGAGGAGTTGGAGGTAGAATAAAATGCAGCCATGTAAACAGGGGTTAGGTGCTTTCCTTAGATCTTGCTAACATTCTTCTGTCACTTGGGCATTGCTTCTGCTCAAATAAGAGTCATCATTTTGTAATTTAGAAATCCAGCAAAAGAGAGAAAGGCCTCTATGAGGAAAAGGATGAAGAGTGTGAAAAAAACCCAACAAACTTTAGATGTTGGCCTGAAGAAAAACAGCCACATGCAAACACTAAGAGGAGAAGAAATGAGAGGGTGAGATATAGATGATAGATGGATGGAGAGATAGATAGATACATACATACATACAAGCATAAATGATAGATAACATTAACTCATAAGAATGGGTATATGTAATATTTCAGGAAAATAACAAACAAAAATTTTCATGCAATTAAAAAAAAAAGCTTTGCTGATAACTAAGGAACCAGATATTACGGTAAATAATGTCATTCCGACATCATTTCCAACTCCATTCCGAGTCTCACACTGACAAATGAGGAGTTACACCGTATCTTCTCTGCTATACGCATTGCCACCCGACAATGTATGAATTGCTACTTAGCATTTACTCTTTAATAAAACAACTAATGAACTGTCCTTTTTCCTCTGCAAAGTATCTAAGCATCAAGACGGCAGTGAAGCTCAGATCTATCAGGCCTGGTTCCTTTACGCTGTTGCTCACAGCTGAATCACCCCTTGTGCCCTTATTTGTCTCATAACTCAGCTTAGATTCTACAGCTTTTCTTTAGAGTAATTTTCTGGTGCACACACTTCACCCTTGTGTCTCTTTCCAAGCTCTACACGGCTATATGACAAAATGAAATCACGTGCCTGCTCTCACACAGCTGGAAGCAGCTGGAGAAGATTGCACTGATGTGATTGTTAATATTGATGGTCAGATTGATTGGGTTGAAAGGTTCCTAGGGTATTAATAAAGCCTGGTGCTCGGTATGTCTGTGAAGCTGTTTCCAGAGAGGGCTGACTGAGAAGGTAAAGCCCTTCTTGAATGTGGACTGTACCATCCCATAGTTGGGGGTGGTGGTGCTGGACTGTACCATTCCACAGGCTGGAGATGCTGGATGGAATGGAAAAAGAGGAACAAGAGAAAGCCTTTCAGCTCAGGCACTCTGCCCCTGGTTTCTGGGTGCCCGAAGGTCTTGGCTCCATCATGCCCTGCCATTCCAGACTGCAACTTTGGAAACTGTGAGTCCAAATAAACCTTCTTATCAGAAGCTGTTTTCCTAAAGTCTTCTGTCACACTGATGAACAACGAACACAGTGTGAATGAATAACAGTTATGATTCGGGTGACCCACCACCCATTTTTATAAATAAAGTTTTATTAGCTAATAGTCACACCTAATAGCTTTTGTAGTCTATGAGTGCTACCATGGCAGAACTGAATAATTTCCATGCAGACTTAGCCTCTCACAAAGTCTGAAATATTTGCTACTGTTTGTTCTTTACAGAAAAAGTGTGCTCACTTCGATCTGGTTACCCTTTCACATCTGTTCTTTCTGCAACTCTGTAACCTCGGCTGCCTGGCTTACTTCTCTCTGAAAACCTTGCCCTCTGTTTCACTAAAGGAGACAGACACATTTGAAAACACACTGGCACAGGTTCCCAGCCTCATACTTACAGCTTTACCAGGGTCATTATACACTGCTGTGTCTTTTGTTACCGGGGATGGGCGGTCCATGTTTACCCCCAAAGTCAAGTCTTCTGCTGTGCATCGAGCCCCATTTCTTCTCAGCCACTCAAGGGTATTTTTCCCACCATTTTTTTTTATCACGTCTTGCATCATTAACTTCTCCTTCTTTATCAGCCCTCTCCTAGCAGCACAGAAGCGTGCTGCTACAGCTCACCTCAAAGAAGGACTGGTCCTCAATCAATACTCTCTTCTCCCTGCTGATCTCGTTTCCCTTTTCTTTGTTGCGTAAATCACAAAAGTTGTCTTTATCCAGAGCATCCAATTTCTCCCCTTTCAGCCCTTTCTAATGAGATGTTTAGCTCCATCATTCTACTGAAACAGTTACTACTACATTAACCTCTAGGTTTCTAAATCTTCTGTGACCATCTCACGTGATCTGATGCAATAGACACAGCAGACTCTTCCCTTTGGACTTTCTCTGGCTCTTCTTTCTACACAATAGATCTTCTCTGCGCTTGGCTTTAAATTTCCTTTTTCCTCTCTATCCTGGAACTTGCTCTGTAGACCAGGCTGTACTGGAACTCAGGAATTCACCTACCCCTGCCTCCTGTGTGCTCGGATTAAAGGCGTGTGCCACCACTGCCCGGCTTGTCTTTAAATTCTTTTAAATTACAATTGTTTGTTTGTTTATTGTGTATATGTGTGTGTACATATATGGGTACACATGCCATGATACGTGTGTGTGGAGGTCAGAAGACAACTTTTGGGAGTTGACTCTCTCCTCCCACCATGTGAACTACAGGGATTGAACTCATCGGGCATGGGAGCAAGTACCTTTACCCACTGAGACATCTTGCTGACTCTCCATCCCACTTTACATATTACTGAGTGCTCTTTGTATTCTCAATTGCTGAACTATGGCTTGCCCTTAAGACTTTGCTTGCCTTCATTGATCTTCCAGCCACATGGAATGAAAAATATCAACATAGATACTCTTGGGTGCCAGCTAATGGAGGGCTCTCCAACACACTTTCCCTCAAACATACCCTGAGTTTCTCATCCAAATGTTTTTCTGGTAAAAATAGGTCACTGTAGACTTTTTGTGCTTATTCAAAAATACCTAAAATGGATCATGTTACCTATGCTTTTGTTTTCTGTCACTATGGATACATGGTGAACTTTTATTTTAATAAATACAGATCTTCAGCAGCTTTGAATGGTGTGAGACTACCTTTTTTATGGCTAAACTTATGCTTATTCAGCAGTCTCATGATAGTCAAACAAGTTAAGAACAAAATCTTGCACTTACAATCAATACTGAGAAGATTATCTTGTAATATGTGAATAATTATTTCTCTAGTAATATCTCAAAGTGGGGTTGCAGAAATCAAAACCACTAAGGTCATTGCATACTTTAAAACACACTGTTGTTATATTTGCATACATGTTTAAATATTGATCAACACATTTTTGCACATTACAGGATGAAATTATGCAACAAATAAATTATAGGTAGTTTAGAACTGGACTCTTACTAATAAGCAGGAGTCCAGCTTACGTGGTGACATTATATATTGAGTCTGTACAGCATGTGTCTTGAGCCTGTGGATCTAAGGAAACACATAGTGTTTGCTCCGTATTCTTGTAGGAGCTTACAGACAGGCAGTCACTGCTTTGGTGGTGAGGATTTGTAGAAGGAATCCACTTAGCACATGATCACAAAAGAAACCCATTTTCTCTTTCATCCAAGTTCTTCACTGTATGATACAGCAAAGTGCTATAGTGGCAGCATTAATTTTGTTACTAGCAGACTTGTAAAAGGTTCTCATTCAGGCAGAGTAATTATAGATCCATGGTGGAAACGAAGTGGGATTTTAACTTCACTTCCTAGATTTCATCTTCCTGATATGCTGGAAATCATGGCAATTATCTTAGCTTTTCTCAGGTACCAGAAGAAATGCTGAAGTAGGAAGTAAGCTTGTTAATTGCCCCGTCTGCACACACCCATTCCTGCTTCCTGTTCAAATACACTTTCTTATTGCAGTTCCGGTCTGAGCCACTAGATGGTGGACACTGTTCTTCTCTTGCCCCCCAGGAAACCGTATCGAGAACTATGCTCAGACTCCAAGACTACAACCAACAACAAAAAGGGTGGAATTCACCGGTAAAGCAGAACTTAGGGGATGCATCAGAAAGTCTCCTGTCTACCTATTTTTATGTGTATTATCCTGAGTTGGACAATACTGTTAAATATTATTTTCCTTATCTCCCTAAATAATTCCAAATATTTGAATGGAACCAAAATCTATCTCTGATTCTTTAGATATTCACAGCAACCTGCTTTTTAATATCATAGTTCTGAAAGCAACACAAGACAGTTATTATTTTTTTTCAAAAGCTTATATGGACTGATCCTTAGCATGGGTGCCCTAAGAATAAAAAAAAAATAGACCGCATTTCCCAATATCTTGGAAGATCTTAAGATTAAGTCCTGTGATATCTACATTGCAGAGATGAAATAAGCTAGAATATAATGCTGACATCCGGTCTATAAGCAACTTTGATCCATGTTCCAATATAAATCTGCTTTTCTGCATTGTATGTAATGGTCTGAACAATGATTCTTTCATTGCCTTTAACTTGTTTGTTTATTTGCTTTCTTAGGCAATAATTCCATTCAAGAATTAAATATCATTAAATACAGTGTTTAAAATGGCAACTTGATTTTGCTTAAGAGTCCCAGTGAGGGCCCAGTGTCAATGATGCAACAGAGACCAGGGGCCTCCAACTAGACCAAGGATTCTTTGTGATGAACGCCTGCATGTAAAGATGTATGGATAAAGGGGTTTACTGTGTCACACTGCAGCTTCCATAATGAGATTTTCCATTTCTTTCTTTCCCCCTTTTTATCTTAATTTTTATTTTGTTTTATTTTCGGAGGAGGTTGCAGGAACAGAAGGTGGATGCAAGAGAACGAGAGATGGGTGGGATAGGGATGCATGATGTGAAAGACACAAAGAATAAATGAAAAAGAAAGTTAAAAATTAAAAATAAAAACTAAGATGCAAAAAAAAAGAAAAAAATCAACATTTCAGAAAAGATGACAGGACAAAGTCCTAGTCCTTGCCTTGAAGCATCTCTCTGATTTTATACATGTACAGACATTTGCTTGCTGATGCTATGTTTTAGTAACCTCAGGATTCATTTGCTTTTACCGACTTCACTTTTTTATATGGTAAATTACAGGGTTTTTTTGGCATTTAAAGTGGCCATGTTTCTTTCTTTATCTAAAAGCATCCTCTCACAATTTTTACCAGTTCACATATATTCAACCATGATATATTTTAAGATATCCTTTGATTATTATTTATTCATATGTGAGTCTCTCTCATCTCTCTGTCTCTGTCTCTGTCTCTCTCTGTATGCTGGAACTGATGGAGGATTTCAGGTCTGGAACTGGAGTTGCAGGTGCTTGTGAACCATGTCACTTGGGGGCTGGGCACTGTACTCTAGTACTCTGAAAGAGTAACAAACACTCTTAACCACTGAGCAATCTCTTCAACCCTAATGTTTTTTAATTAATTATTTTAAAGGTACATTTTACTCTTTATTGCCATCTCAGCCTAGATCCTTTATGGATTGTTCCTCCTATCTGAAGCCACAACTAATTTTCTGAGTCTTTAACGGTCAGAGATGACTGTGGCATATCTGTGTGCTCATTCTTCATGTAGAAAATCGTTCTCAAGCCAACCAGAGCGTGTGGGCCGACCAGAGATGCTCCAAGTCCGTCTTCAGTGCACACTGATGAGATGAGATGTGTTGCCTGTAGATGGACCTTCAATTGCAAAGATCTGAAAAGTCAGCAAGATTACTAAAAAGGCCGTAATGGTGCTTCTGAAAGCAGACACTAATTTTATGTTTTCATCCTCTGAATTGCATTCATCTGACATTTAGACATCATTTTAAGGGGAATGCTTTCATTAAGTGGGAAACAGGATTTCTTATGAGATAATGATGAATGATGACAGTGTTTTAAAAATACAGTCAACTTATGATGATTCGATGACCGACCAGTGGCCTGCTTCATCAATTCATCATTTATTAGTATTTCTTTTGCTGCCTCCTTCTGCCCTGTCCTTTGGTAATCTAATTCTTCCGAGAGTGGACAGAGGCAAAGGGCAGTGGTTAATGTGAATAACTTGGTCAGGTATCAACTATGACAAAATTTTGGTTTTTGTTTTGTGTGCAGAAAGAATGTGATGGTTTAGGTTAAAAATGTTATAAATTGTGGTTAGTTTTTTTAAATCTCAGTTTACTTCATCTCTTTATCTACCTTAGAAAAAATCAGTATTCATTCATTCTTTTTTTCATATAGTCACAGAATTTGTGGATCCACTCTTTACACCAAGCAATGGACATACACAATCCGGTTTTCTTAGAGGTGAGTCATTAGCTCTCCTTCTACCCAATTCTTTTTCCCAGATCCCAGTGGTGTTGTCTGCTCACATGATGACTTCTGAATTTGTGTTTCTAGCACTCTTTCCTTTGTTGAATAAATATATTTTCTAGACCTATTGGGAAAACTTCCTTCCAATATCTTTGTCAATATTTCTCTCTTCCTTTATTGGTACATGAACAAAATGTTTATTGAATGGCTTCCAAAGTTCCAGGCACAAGGCCGATTTTGATGGATATATATATATATGTGTGTGTGTGTGTGTGTGTGTGTGTGTGTGTGTATATGTGTGTATGTGTGTATATATATAAGTTATATATATATATATATATGTATAGATAGGTAGGTAGATAAACAGATGATAGATAGATAGATAGATAGATAGATAGATAAATAGATAGATAGATGTCTTAACAAGTCCAATATCAAACCCATCTTTCCTACCTCTGAACATGCCACATCTTGGTTTGCTTTTTGGCTCAATGGAATCAGCTCCATCTGGTCAACCAAAGCACCTTGTAATGCCTAGCAGTTAGCAAGTGATATTTAATTCCTCTTGTGAAATTAGCTTCATATTCTCTAGTCTTAGTTTCTGTAGCTATCACTGTAAATCAGGCCCTTATTAACCCCTGCCTGGGTTATACAATAAATGGTTATCCTGGCTCCAATCTCTCCTCTTCCAATTCATCCCAAATTAGCTTCTTAAACACAAAATTATGTTATTTTCCTGCTCAAAGATATTTGGTGGCTCCCTACTGACTGCAGTATAAGATCCAAATGGTTTTCATATAATCCATTACACCTGATCTCAACTCACCTTTTAACAGTTCCCAACTCTGCCATTTCCTAAATTGAAAATTCAATGTCACAAGCTGTCTCTGTTCAGGTTGTCCTCTCTTTGCTGGATACAGTAAGAATGCATCACACTTGTGGGACCCTTTCTTCCTCAGAATTTAATGCTGATAAAATGCATGGTTCTGAATATGCAGATGACCTACCCAGCAAACTAACCATACTGATAATTAGCTGGAAAGCCCAGAGACTAAATTCCAGTAGACAGCAGAAATCAAATGAACCCAACCAAACTATCACCACCACCACCACCACCACCACCACCACCACCACCACCACCACCACCACCACCACCAGATGGGGATGAGGAAAATAGATTCAGAACACAGGTTTCCATCAATATTTAATATTACATATTTTTTTGAGACAGGGTTTCTCTGTGTAGTTATGGTGCCTGTCTTGGATCTTGCTCTGTAGACCAGGCTGGCCTTGAACTCACAGAGATCCGCCTGGCTCTGCCTCCCAAGTTCTGGGACTAAAGGCATGCGCCACCACTGCCCGGCAATATTACATATTTTAATCTAAGCAATTCTTTTATACAAACAGCCAACTTTTAAGTTATATAGTTTTGTAAAGAGTTTGAAACATAATGTCAATGTTTCATTCATAGCCTATGTGATACTCTCCATCCAATTTTTACAGTTTAATAGCGACCTACTGAAAATAGTCACCCTATCTAGATTCCAAAACATTTTGTAAAAATAGTACCTACTAATTTCAAAATGCACCATATATAGCACTATAGTTTGATGGAAGGCTGTACTATCAACAGTGCCTGCTCTGTGAAATGATGGTGAGAACCCGATGAAGGGTCCACAGGGACATTTCAAAGCCTACCCACAAGTTTCAAACTTGAACAGCAAGTGTGTCTATATCTCATGAATCCCCCAATGAGCCAAAGATTAGGATGAACTTCTGATGTTTCTCTCACTGCTAACAACATTTTGAGCCTCTCTGTACAACATTTTATATAGATGAGACAATTCGATGTAATGCTCATACACATTCATCACTGTGTAAAGAAGATGCTGAGGTGAGATGACTTGGATGTCAGTTTATTGATTGCAAGGATGACTTAAGCTGGTCTTACTGCTTAGGGACTGTTTGTTCAGATTTTCAGTAATTACTACATGCCCCTGACACAGAATGGCTGTAAGAAAAAGGAAGGTACAGTATCCTCGCCTTCCGTTCAGGAAGGGAGGCAGACACTTGAGTGACTGGGGCAGCAAACAGGGATCTTTCCAAGGCAAGCACAGTCAGGGGATATGGCTTAGGGATGTAACAAGACTGAGGAGGCAGAGATGCTGTTGGTGGAGGTGGTCAGGGTCCCCTGGTACCTTAATAGGATGAAATGTAACACACAGGCTTCCCTAACACCCTGCACCTATTTTAGCTTGGTGTTCTAGAAAAGAAGTTGTTTGTGAAAATTGCAGAGATCGTAACCTGAAAACTAATAGGCAAAATGTTCTACACAGAGAAGAGGCTGTGGACAGTGGTCCAGGGTATCGGGAGGGCTCCCTTGCAGTCGTCAGTTTTCAGTTTGGAAAAACTGAAGGGAAATGATGTAAAACAGTCAAAACAGCAGAGAATGAACCGATGGAAGTTGTTTGATATGCTGTGATGAGGAGGTGGGTTTCATCTTGAGTGTCTTGATGACTCACTGATAGATTTCTGTTGGGCTTAACAGTGTGAATCGAGCTGAGGCAGTGGATCAGAATGGATGTGGAAGGTACCGGTGAGCATCTGTTGTCGGGCTGCAGGAGTTGGAGAAGAGGAGGCTTTGGGGATGACACAAATTTTCTGGATGGGGAGAAGATGCCATTTCCTTGATAGAGAACAGCAAAGACAGAGTGGAACTGAAGGCCTGGTACCAATATCAAGGCCAAATGGAAATGTTCAGGACAAACGTATGTCTCAAGAGAGGGGGATTTGACAGAAAAATCATCACCAGCTATTACAATGCCTTGGCACTGACAGAGTATGCAGAGGGAAGAGGGGGCTGGGGATGGCATTTTGTTAAACACAGGAACTTTAAGCAGAAAAAGATACCAGAAAGATACTCTGGACCAGACATCATGGCCATCTCACACACTGCTCCTCCTGGCTTCCAGGCAGGCCCACCATGCTTTCTCACGTATGTTCAAAATGGCTGTTGTTCTCCTTTTCTCTCATGTTCTTCATTTAGTCCTCTGGAAATGTGAGGAATTTAAGACTGGACATTTGGGCACCTGACAAGATGATGGATAAGGAAAATGCCAACATAAGTGAAGCAGGTTCTGGATAGGGAGGCTTTCTGCCCTGTGAGTGAGGACGCACTGGTGCACTAAGATTGGCTGCTTTTGAGCTTCCCTGACAACAGTACCGTTGTTCCCAAGTCTCTGGGCACTACAAGTAGGTAGTGGACAACAAGATAGCAAAATCCGCCCCTGAAGTCCTGCCCTGAGGAATCCTGGGTATTTATGGTTGACTGAAGAGCAGCGTTACTTGTGGCCAGTGTGAGATCTAGCTGGCGGCGTGTGGAAGGGCCTCCCTGATGCCCTAGTGCCTGGCATCAGAAGAAAGCCTGACTGGCAAGGGTAAATCTGTCCAACGGGCGCCATCTATTTCATAGGGACTTTCAGAACATGTGTAGTGTTGTATGCCTGTGATCTCAGCAGGAAGGAGGCTGAGCCAGGACAATCATTTGTCTGAGACCAGCCTGGGCTACATAGCAAGCTCCATGCCATCCTGAGCTATATAATGAGACAAGGTCTCAGACGATGACTTTGATATTTGATGTTATTAAAGTTAACATGCATGTCAAAGCAATTTCATGTGAGCATTGACAACCCTGAACATCTGGTCATTTGTATTCGGTTCCCACAAGGGAGGTAACCCCCTTCATAACCTTGACACATTTCTTTTCGAAAGTCAAACAAAGCCGAAGTTCATTCAGAGTAAAAGCCACGAGAAAAGAAGCAGAGTCCTTGAGAAGGAGTGGGGAGGATCCAGACCTGGAGTCCTGTTTGGGTTACCAGATGGTACCAGGGAAATTGGAGTCCCCCTCTTGGAGTTCTTAGTCTCATACTAAAAGAATTTAAGAATGGGCGCAAACAGAAGTTAGAGGACAATTTTACTAGAGCTTAAAAGAAAAAACTCCAGGGCAGGAAGACTATAAATCTTAGCAGTTGCCCAGAGGAGGAGAACAAAGAAGAGAAAGAAAAAAAATAGCTGTGAGTTTGAGTTCAAGCAGGAGGGAGGGCAGCCACATGGAGGATGGCTGATTAGATGCGATGGGGAGTGTGATGGAGAGGGGAGATTTGGAGTAGATGGTGGTTTGAATGAGGGTGGCCCCCATGGGATCATATGTGAAAGTATGTGAGAAGGATTAGGAGGTGTGGCCATGCTGGAGGAAGAGTGGCCTTGTTGGAGGGAGGTCTGTCACTGAGGGTCGACTTTGAGGTTTCAAAAACCCAAGCCAGGCCCAGTTTCTCTCTCTCTGACTGTGGATGAGGATGTAAAGCTCTTAGCTACTGCTCCAGCACCATCCCTGTCTGCTTCCTGCCATGAACTAAGCCTCTAAAACTGTAAGCAAGTGTTGCCTTGATCATGGTGTCTCCTCATAGCAATAGAACAGGAGCTAAGACTGTTGGGGTCCTCTTTCCCTCTTGGTCAGGTGGCCACCAGGTTGAGAGGAGAAAGAGGCAGAAGGGGCAACAGAAAGTTTTGTTCCCGGCCCATGAGCACAAATAGAGACATCCTTCCAGGAGCAAATTCTGATGAATCAGCTCAATTCTATTCCAGAGGATAAGGAATATATAGGATTGGGGAACCTGGGGACAAATTCTAATTTTCATTAAGTGGCATGCTCCTATCACAAGGCTTAGTATGTGGCAGTAGGTTTCTATAGCAGAGCTCCTAGCACAGGTCTTCTTAGCAGGGATCTGTGCCAAGGGTCAAGCTAAAGATGAATCAGGCATCTGGTTTAGAGACAGGCATCTGGTTTAGAGATAATTTTTAGATAAGGTCAGCCCTCCAGGCCCAGGGCCATTCTCCAGATAAGGGCAGGTAGAGAGCAGGAAGCTTTGCTGGAGTGAGGGGGCTCCGTGTTGCTGAGCTTATTCAGATAAGCTGCCAAGCCATGGGGGAGGCTGAGACCTCTGACTAGTCAGCAGTGTTTTCCAACATAAGACAGAGAAAGAGAAAAGAAAGGTCATGCTCTGTCCAGCATGAGAGAGAGAGAGAGAGAGAGAGAGAGAGAGAGAGAGAGAGAGAGAGAGAGAGAGAGACAGAGACAGAGAGAGACAGAGAGAGAGAGAGACAGAGAGAGAGAGAGAGAGAGAGAGAGAGAGAGAGAGAGAGAGAGAGAGAGAGAGAGAGAAGAAAAGCCATGCTCTTGTGAGTCAGGGACTGTCTTAAGGGGCAAGGAATTCTGGCATGGAAAAGAGCATTATCTCATTAAGGGGATAATTATTATGGCTACATCTTTAGCCTTGGCTTCTTGCAAGCCTGCTTTCCTAGTGGTGGTCTCTCCTTCCTGAAGAGTGGTCCCTTAGGCAGGTGACTGACTAGCTCTATGGAACTAGCACTTACGGGTTGGGCTGATTAGAACGTTAGGTTTCCATCCAGGCCAGAGATTTCATCCCTTTGACCCTTTAATAGGTCTTTACTAACGCTGTTGACACATTTATTTTGAATGGCTAATTAATCAAGCTTTTCTTCAAACTCTTCTTTTGCACATGACTGCATTTCCTCAGTTACCAATTGGAAAATTTCTATGTGGAAAAGGAAGCTCTCAATTCTCAATTCTCTAGGTAAACAAGTCTGGGGCAATATTGCCCAAAACCTCCCCACCTTTAGATAACAACCAGAGAACTGCTTGCTTACCTGTGGACAGCCACAAATACTCATGTGACCAAAAATGTAGGTCCTGTGCCTCTCTCTGGGAATGACCTGATACCCTGGTTTTTCCCTCAGTATTTGATAGTTACCACAAGTTCCCTGCTCCAGCCTGTTCCCTCCCTCTGATATGTTGCCTTTCTTTGGTCAGAGTCAAATTAATACAAGCAACAGTGAGGAGAGAACCAGGACCAATGGAGCTGTATGCTGGGTAGGCTGTGCTCTGCAAAATAGATGAGAGAGACCGATAACTGTCTGCCACTGCTGTAGGATGAAGGGCACCAGGCTCACTGCAGACACAATGACATACTCTGTAAAGCTGAGCCACTGAGGTTTCAGTCCATAGTTCTTAATGTGCACAAAGCACATGCTGAACTCTGGGTATCACCTTCCTTTTAGAAGGAAAAAAAAAAACATGGTATAAGGGGAAAAACCTGTCTAACACTGGTGGTCATTCTTGCTCCAGGGGATGGCCACGGGACAGACTGGTCACCCATCTTTTTGTGGACACAGTCACTTGTGCAGTCCTCCTGTGACTTGCTCCTCTACCTCCTTCAATTCCAATTTGTAACTGGGACAACTGGTCCCAAATACAAAAATCTAAAGCTGCTAAGATTTTCAGGAGCTTAAGTGAGCCAAACCGGACGACGACACAGCTCCCAAGAACTGAAAATACATCTGTAGTTTTACATTCGCAGTTACTGACTGGGGCCTCTGACATAGGGTAGTAGTCACACACAGTGTGCTGGCTATCTGATTGTCCCCACAGAACCACACTCTCCTCGGTGACCTGAGCAGTGGAACTGAGCACCTTTTGGTCTTGTGGCTGCTAACTCACAGCTAGGTGCATTCTTAGACCGATGGAGTGATGAGGGAAAGGCAGAGTTTTCGTTCTCCTGGGGCCCTTCTTCAGGCTGTCTTCATTTGTGTGAATGGGCCCTCTCCACACTTGTGTCTGTGTCCAGTCTGGAAGCTCCTCCCTTCACTTGCCTTTCAGAATGATGGTGGTAACAGTGCCCTGAGGTTACTAACCCTGGATGGGGGGGGGGGGCAGTGTGCCCTCCTCTTACCACAGCTCTCTAAGTAGCTCTTTTTCTACTACAGGATATTGTCTGTTTCCTGCTAGAAGCTGAGTTATAAACCACCAGGGTGCCTGAATTTTAATATAACACTGTGCATGTTCACCTTTGCATTTGCAAGCTGGTGATTATTTCATTTTATGGTCGTTTGGAAACACAGTCCTGTTATGTAGCTGTGGCTGGACTGGAACTCACTACCTAAGTAAACGAGCGTGGCCTTGACCTTGCAGGCATTCCCGCTGTCCCTGCTTCCCCAGTGCTAGGATTACCAGTTTGCACCACAATACCTGACTTGGATAGGGTGACTTTAAAACTTCTGATATAGAAATCGTTTTCTAAATAATCTGGTTGGGGAAAATTCATGTTAGAAAGAGATCAAATGGTGTCAGTTACAGGTCAAAGGATTCCTAATAAGGTTTTACAGAGCTGGGCTTAATAGAAAGAACATTGAGCCAAATTAGGTCAGAAGCCAAGGGCTTGAGTCACAAATTCATCAGTTATTGTGTGACCTTGACAAGTCACTTAACCACTCTGAACTTCAGTTTCCACAAATGTCAAATAAGGGTAATAAATGGTGACCTGTTTATCTCATGGCTTATTAGGGAGTACCCATTGAATAATAGCCCTGAAAGTGGTTTGCAACTGAGAAGACATAATAACATTACTTAGAGTTGTTATGAAGATTTACTTTATCCAATAAATAAGCATGCACACTTCTTGAGGGTCCTTCATACCTGTCTACCCTCATCAGAAAAGTCCTAAGCAAGATCTGGTGAGAAGATTCAGTGGATGAAGCCTCTCGTGGCCAGATCTGATGATACAAGTTCAATCTGATGGCTGGGCCCCACATGGTATTGGGAGAGGAGTGACTCCTCAGGTTGTCTTCTGACCACCACACCACACGGTACTGCAGCATGTGAGTAAATGAGCACGTATACATGTGTGCACACATACGAGCATGACAAAAAGAAACAATAAATAGGATTTTCAAAGTCTTTACAAATCATAAATTCAATGTAAAAGTGTGTAGAGCGGAGGCAGGCTTTGGACCCAGCTCCCTGGGCTTCTCGGCTAGCTCCCCACGAAACGGTGGTGCCTGTGGTACTTGACCCTAGTCTTCTCATCAGTAGGATGGAAGGGTAGTGCCACTGACCCCACAGTCTCTCTGAGAACTTGGTGAGACAGCACACAGAAGCAGCAAGCACAAGCCTTGCATATAAAGTCTTCTGTCTGCATTGCCAGGAGGCACTGGAAGGAGAGGGCACCCAGGAAGGGTGTTGTGCAGGACTGAACACGGGTTTCATGCCATCCCAGAACATGAATCCTACATGTGCTGAGTTTGAACAATTTATCGGGTGTCTCTATGTGTATGTTTTTCTCATGGACATCCGCCTATGAGCACTAAATAGGAAGATGTTTACTATGTGTTTAACACAATGCTGGACACGTAACTGTTCAGTTAAATGTTCGTTACCCATTTTGGTATTGCTAAAATGAAAATTCTCCTTCCTTGATTTTTTCATCCCTTACTTCTTTTGCATACATACTCCTCAAATAGGCTTGGGCTATGTAACAGATATTTGCAAGTTCAAATGCATAAAGTAACTACATCCACTGAGCTGCTGTACACGCCCTTTGAAGGCGCGAAGCCTCATCACGATCTGTATTTGCCCAACTAGAGGACTCTAGGCACTATGAACCTGTGTTTGCCTGCTTCTAGCACTTCTTAGAGCCCTGGCTCAGCGTGAAATCTAACCCTCTGATTCAGTGATGGGTGTGTACCAGCCAGGCATGGGGGAGTGAAGTCAGTCAGTGATAGACAGAGTATCTATCCTCATATTGCTGGAAAAGAGAGCATTTTTGTTTGTATTCAGAACAGTGTCTGCCTCTGAAGTTAAAGATGAAGGTCAAAAAATTGCTTCGGAGTCACTGGCCTGCATGGTTTATGGACTGAACTCTGGAACATTATGGCTGTGCTTCTGACTCATGGTGTTGGACAAGTTATTTGACTACTCTTTGCCCTGGAGTCTTCCCCCCAAATAATGGGAGCCACTGAACTGACATTAGAGTGTGGTGTGAGCATTAAATGAATTAATAGATGCAAAGGACTTGGGCAGTACAATAAATATTTATTATTAATATATTATAGTAATCATTGTTTCACTACCAAGTGGTATAATTTGTGAATAAATTGCTAGATTCTTAGTCTAGAGAGTAGTGACAAGCTCCAGCCTGCTAGCTCAATCCTGCCCTTGCTCTGTTTTGCTGATAAAGTTTTACTGGAACACAGCTGTGCTTATTCATTGATTGTTCATGGCTGCTTTTGTGCTACAAGGACAAAGTTGAGTAGTTGCGACAGGGACCTTATGGCTGCAAAGCTCCAAATATTTACTAGATGGCTCTTTACAGAAAATCTTTGCTGACAACTGGATAAACAATGACTACTAACACGTTTTTTTTCAGAAGGAAAAAGTTGGCGGAATTGTTTATCCCGGGAAATATGTTTATGTGCATGTATTTGCTATTTGCATTCTTTCAAGTGACATGTTGTATTCTGCAAACAAGGAAAACAGATGCCCTTGCAGAGCCCTGGACTCTCTCTGTCCCCATCAGCTCTGCTTAGCAAATTAGCATGCATGAGGATGATGCTAGGGAGCCACTGTCACCCGAAGAGCAGTCCTGTTATTTTCCAGTGGCATTAATGGGTTTGTGCCATTCTGTCCTGTCTCTCAGTAGACTGAAGCTCTCAACGGCCACATTTCCTGGTTGGGAGTACATACAGGAGCTGGTTGAGGTATACACAGCCTACAGCTTTACAGGGTCTTTTCCTGTGCAGGAAGCCAGCTGAGCTGAAAAAAAGAACTGAACTCTCATCACTGGCTTTATGCAGTCCACCAGAGTCAGGCAACAGCTATCATATTTACAAATGACTAAATCAGAGTCAGTAGTAGGAACAAAAGCCAATTCTTTAAAAATATGCATTTTATTTCTGTTTTCTAAATTTTTATTTCATTGACTTTCATAAATTGACTTTTGTACATGTGTACAATGTATTTTGAGCATATTCCTTCAATAACCCTTTATCCTCTCCCATCTCAATCCTGCCCCACAACTGATAGAAAACACACAATATTTCTCTTCCTGAGACTGACTTAATTTACTTAATATGATTATCTCATCACACCCCGTTTTAGCTCCATTTTTTAAATTAACAGAGTATAGGAAATCTAACCATTTCTAAAGGTCAACAAAAGTTATTGGCATAGAAAAGTGGTTTGGCAGTCCTAGCCTCCTGGCTTTGCACTGTACCTCTGTCTACTGATACTGTTAAGTCTAGGGCTGACGCTAACTGAAGGAAGGCGTGGAGGATGAAGCTGCAATGCCGGATTCACAACTGAGCTGGACATTAGAGATTCAAGTCAATGATGAGAGCCAGCCTGGATTGTTGCCTGGATTATATTTAGAAACCCATTTGCATGTATTTGTGACAGTCACAATATGGCATATCAAACCTCTGTAAATTTCATGATATAATTGAAAGCAAACAAGCATTACACTTCCCCTTAATTCACCTGTTCCTATCTTTTGATTATTGCTCAGGTGAGGAGAATGACTCGGGTTTTTGACAAGAATAAAGAATAAAAGGATGTCTTATTATTTAAAAACCCCCAAAGACTCTGAAATGGAAGAAGGAATTTTATCCCATGAAATATTTATGCACACATAAAAGCAGGTCCTGATACTTGGTAAAGTTAATGGTTACAGTAATAAAGAAACTTCAAACAAATTTGTGAATGAACACAAAGCAAAGGTCTGAAGTCTGCTAATATCTCACAGTCAAAGAGTACCTTTGTATCATTAGTACATCATGAGGCAGATTATATTTTTGTAACACAGGATATTACTATATAACCCTGGCTGGCCTGTAACTCATATGTAGACCAGGCTGGGCTGGAACTCATCTGTCTGCTTCTGCTTCCCAAATGCAGAGATTAAAGGTGTGCACCACCATATTAGGCTGAAGCAGATTTTCTTTAGAGGTCTTGGTACACAGACCTTGCAGTTAGGATTTCTTTTAAAGGGAGGAAGTTCACAAAGAAAAAGATGGTGGAAACTTCCGGAACATACTATGCTAAAATAACTTTCACCAGAAAATAACCCCAAAGCTCCCCTTTCCTTCCTTCGTCTTTCTTTTAAAGGTATTTTATGATTTAACTTATTCTAGGGAAGCAATGAAATTATAACATGTACAAATAAACGGAAGTAACTCATAACATTAGCAGAATAATTCAGAAAATTAGACAATAGATATCATCCAACAGATGGCCAAGTCAAGAGGTATGGAAGAGGCATTTGCTAGAATTCATTGTTGTAGTCTTTTTTCAGTCTTCAATGAAAAACAAATGTGAGCACGGAAGGTTTGGGAAGGAAGCCTGTCTACGATGAAGCGTACTCTATTCGTGCAGGGCATATTCAGTTTTATTCTGCAAGAAACGATCAAGGAGCCTGTCGACTGTTCTAGCTCTAATTCCTCTTACAGCATGTGCTCTGCTATTACCAGAGTAATGAGGAGCAGCAAGGGTGCGGGCTCTGGGGCTTTATTTGGTATACATTCTGGCTTTGCCATTTACCATCTGTGTGACCTTGAGCAAATCACTCCATGTCTCTGTGCCTCCATATAGACATCGGAAGCATAAATAAAACTAATGCCTGTTGCTGCGGAGGGCGATTGTGAGAGTTAAATGGACAAATATGAGTGGAGTGATTAGTGACTTTTGTTTTTCCCTTGGATGTGTCATGATTTTGGTGCAGGAAGTAGATTGTGTCTCCAAGAAAAGAAAGATCAAATTCTTACACCAAAGAGCAGTAAATGTGACCTGAGTTGGAAACAGCATCTTTAAAGATAAAGACCCAAGGCAGATGAGGTCATCCTGGGTTAGGGTAGGCCCTAAACACAAAGGCAGTTATGTTTATAAGAGAAATGAGGAAAACTTCAGCTGTAGAGAATGACACAGGAAGGAATGGCATGGAAGAAGCAGAGAGACACTGGATGGCGAGGCTGTAAGCTGCAGAGCACCGAGCATTGCAAGGGAACACCAGAAGCTAAGCACTTTACCAGAGGAAAAGTAGGAATCGATTCTGCCTTAGAACCTTGGGTCCCAGCACGGCTCTGCAGGTACTCTAACGCTTCTAGCTTCCCAACAGTGCGAAAATGTTTTTGTTGTCTTAGATACTTAGCGTGTTATCATGTCAGCCCTTGGAAACAAATACATTGTTCAGCCTAGTTCCTATGCTGACATCAAAAGGCTCTAAGGCAGTGGTTCTCCACCTGTGGATCATGACCCCTTTGGGAATCAAAAGACCCTTTCACAGGGATCATATGTCAGATACCCTGCATATTAGATATTTACTTTATGAGTCATAACAACAGCCAAATTACAGTTATGAAGTAGCAATGAAAATAATTTTATGGTTGGGGGTCACCACAACATAAGAAACTGTATGAAAGGGTCACAGCATTAGGATGGTTGAGAACCACTGCTCTAAGGCAAAACCAGTTTCTTCCTTGCTACTTGGCTTCTTAATCCATTTTTGTGAACTCCCATGAACTTATCTATGGGCTTTTTTGGTTTGTCTTATGGGATCCAGTACAATAATCATGACAGCTCTTGAAAATGAATGTATCAAGTACCTCAGATGAAAACACAAGGGTTCATGAAATTATCATGAAAAGCCAAAAGGAGAAGTCCTAGCACAGGACCATGGATCACATGGGGTTATTCGTGCTTTTCAGTTTAGACTATGTATACATGGAGCTCACTGGGATGGTTAATTTTAAATTGTCAATGTTCCACAAACCACAATCATCTAAGAAGAGAGCATTGATGGAAGAATTGTCTAGATCAGGTTTCCCTGTGGAATGCCTTGGGAGGCAGTCTTGATGGTTAATTAATTGATGCAGCCCAGCATGGGCAGGACCATCTTACAGTCTTGGCTCTGAAGTGTATTGGAGGAAGGGAAGCTGGATGAGAGCAAGCAAGGATGCATTTGTTTTCCCTTTGCTCTTGGCTGTGTATGTGATGTTCCTTCATTGACTCCCCCCAAACAATGACCTGTAGCCTGGAATGAGTATAAGTCAAATAAACCCTTTCTTCCCAGAGTTACTTTCTGTCAGGACATTTCTTCATAGCAACAGAAATAAAATAACAACAGTCACTTTCCCCCCTCATTTCCTTTAGGGGGATAGATTGGATTGAGGTGGTGAGTGCCACCACCCAGCTTTCACTACCAAGGGCTGTGTTATTGATACAGAAGCCACTTGCTATAAGAAGGTAGCTTAAACTTAAATTCATTATGATAAAAATGAAAAGAGAAAATCAGTTTTTCAGTCGTATTAGCCTCATTTAAGAGCCCAGAAACCAGCTGTGGCTAGCAGCTACCGTGTGGGACTGCATAGGTAGAGGAGTTGACTCTACCAAGTGCTCTTGGATGGTGCTGGATGATGTTCTTATTGGAACAGGATTTACTTGGGATACAAGTAAAATAAATGCACAGGCTGTGTAGAAGGAAGGAGGTGCTACACTCCTATTACAGACACATCTCCATCATTTATTAGGGAGAGAGGAAAATATGACTACGGTGGAACCGAGCCCTCAATGGCTACTCACAAAGAAGGTCTCACTTGTTGAATGACCTATTGTTTCCTTCTTCAAATCACCTAAGTCCTTGCTTTATGTGAATTGGACAAATAATACCTATTTTACACAATTATTTTCTATGGGAAATCAATATGAGCAAAATTAGCCTATATAATAGCTGGAGCATCACCTGGAGATGCTCTCTCCCAATGTCCTTTGACCTGGTGACACGTACTCCTGGCATAGAACTGGTTAACACTGCGGTCTCCTTACACTGCGAAGGAGGTGAATGTTGCAGAGCTACGAACTCGATCACGAAATCCATGCACTCCGATCTCTCCCTCCTCAGATCTCATCATACAGATGAATAAATTGCTATAAAAATACCCAAAATAAAACTAAAAACAATGACTGAATCATTTTTTTTTTAATCTCATGCACTGTGTGTTCAGGTAGCAAGAAATTTAATTCCAGTCGGACCAGTCTCCTGTGATTTTTTCCCCTTTCATCTAAGATATTTTTAATGCTCAGAGGCATTATAATGGAAACGCATGTATTTGTGCCTGGTTTATACCCATCATCCTTACCATTACAACAAGACAAAAGCATTAAAGTAAAATTAATCATGTCAGAAGATTTTAGCAAAAACAAGTGAGCCCATGCATAAAGCATCGCTTTGTCTAGTGTGAAGTCACGCTCTGATTAAAAACATATAATGAAAGTAAAAGTGATACATCATTGCCTTAGCAGTAGGGTTTTCTGAAAGTGCTTTAGCAGTTCTCAACATAGAAATGTGGCAACATTTTCATCTTTGAAGCTCACAATGATTTTCATTCTAGTTAAATAACTAGAATTCAATCTTAATTTTCTTCTTTAATAAATTAAGACTTTAATGACTAGGCAAGGATTAAGAATTAGAATACCTGGTGAGGAACAGTATGCTGCCTTGCTTGCTAATCATAGATGTAA
Source organism: Peromyscus californicus insignis (assembly GCF_007827085.1). Taxonomy (NCBI): domain Eukaryota; kingdom Metazoa; phylum Chordata; class Mammalia; order Rodentia; family Cricetidae; genus Peromyscus; species Peromyscus californicus. The sequence continues at coordinate 11,720,045 of NW_026294469.1, forward strand.
GGACATGTCTGTCCCTCTTTTCATGAAAGCAACCTTTATGCCAGCTAAGGTCAGTCTTCACACATCTATTTTATATGCAAACAACGTGTATTGCTGTAGATACAAATTATATAGACACACACGATTCTTGCGGCTCTTGCAGTATCACAGAAGTTCATATCATTCAAAACACTTCATGAGAGTGGAGGTGTGGTAATAGAGTAGCCATGCATTCCCAGGAATGGGAGTCAGTTTGCCTATGACACATAAAACCTCAAATTCTAACTAGGTGCCTTTTTGTAACAGACATGGTTGATAAATGACATCTCCGTAGGGTCATTTAATGGATTTGAAAAGCAACGGCATCCCTCTATGCACTTTGCTTTCATTACTTCTCACTGTGTAGCCCAGGCTGTCCTTGAACCCATGTCCTCCTCCTGCCTCAGCCTGCAAAGTGCATTCTGTAAGTCACCAGGTTTGGCACCTCTACCTTTTTTATGGAGATATTTGCATGAAATATTCTTTGCTCATCAAAACCATCTTTTTATTACTCTTGGTACTTATTGTTAAAGTTATTTCCATTCCTATTTTATTGGGGGGGGGGTACAGGATCTTACTTTGTAGCCCATGCTAGCCACAAACTCTTAATCTTCCTGCCTCAGCCTATTGAGTGCTGGGGTTACTGATGCATACCACCGTGCCTGGCTCCTGTTTAAATGAGACCTGCCTGATTCTTTAAGAACTGTGTGTAACTGTGTAATTTGTATCTGCGGTTGTATGTACTTGTGTGACTATATTAGTATATATGACTATATATAGTGCATATTTAGACATGATAAATAGTAAAAATAGAGGACTCTGTATAAACTCAAACACATTTAAATTATTAGAAGGAAGTGAATATTTGAAAAGTTAGTTCCCAAAGCATTATACTATAATAATATTTGAAATGTACTTCTAAACTTTTTTTCTTTACTAGAGAGGCAGCTAATTTGGGGCCGATAGGCACCAGTCCTGACAACAGTCATTCTGAGCCGAGAAATGCGGAAAGAGCATGAGACAGCTATCTATTTTGACTAAAAAATTTTTATTGAATAAAAATTTATTGAAAATTTTTATTGAGTTAGAATATTTTGCATGTGACAAGAAAAGTGAGCTCACTATTTGCAGAACATGGGATGCTTTGTCATAATGATTTGAGTTTGAAGATGGGTTGCTTCTTCCAAAGTTGATATGGAAAGTTAATCCCCATTGTGGGACATCAAGAATGTAGGGACTTAGTCTTACTATGGAACATCAAGGGGAGGAACCTTTGGAAAGTAATTGGGGTTGGGATAAGGCTGTCAGGGAGGGAGCCCCGTGGTGACTCCACAGAGGATGAAGGGGCCAGAGCACACTTGCGATGCTTTATGTTGCTTTGGGACTTTGCCAGCAAGAAGTCCACCACCAAGTTCAGTCTTCTGACCTTGGATATGAACTGTGAGCTACACTCAACCTCTTTAGAACCCACCCAGTCTAAAGTATTGAGTTATTAGCAACAAAACATAGATGAAGATAGGGTATTAAATATTATGGGGCTGCAGGTGTAGCCCAGGGGAGGTGCACTTGCCTAGATGTGCAAAGCCCTATGCTTGATCTCCAGCACTTCAGAACAAACGAACAGTTGCACGCATGCAAACACACACACACACACACACACACCAAATTAGATAAAAGTTGTATAGTGAGGAGGTGTGAAGAAGAATAATGATTGTCAACCACACACACACACACACACACACACACACACGCACGCACCCCAAATTAGATAGAAGTTGTATAGTGAGGAGGTGTAAGGAAGAATAATGATTGTCAATTTGACAGGATCTATCTAGAGTCACCTAGGAGAAAAACCTCTGGACACATCTATGAGAAACTATCTTGATTGAATAACTGAAGTGGAAAGATCACCCCACAGGTGAACAGTGCCATCCCTGGACTTTGAACTTGGACAGCATAAGAAGGAGAGTCAATGGACACCACTGCTTACCACTTCTGTTCCTGAGTGTGGAGTCATTGGTAACTAGGGTGACTAAAACAGGGTATAGAAGAAACAAGATTAAAAACAAATATTTTGATCTTTCTGACACCTTGGGAGGAAAGTCCTTCTTGATGCACTTTGGAGTTAGGTGTGGCCTTGTAATTTTGGGGAAACAATATGATATTTTGGAGGAGGGAGAAGCTTTAAGAATCAATATGAAATTTTCTTCTTCCCTGACATGCTAATTGTGATGAGAGGTTTCCAGAAATTTGTACGTAAGAATAAGATGTAGAACATGGCCCCACTTAACCTGCCATACTTATGGGATAAGTAAAGAAATAAATCTTTATGTCCATGACTTGCTACAATTACGAGGTTATTATGGAGCCTTAACTGACAAATGCAGGTGTGGATGCCAAGAGGCACATTGGCTAATGTTATAAGGGAGTTGATATGGGGTGAAATAAAGATGGAGATATTTGCTGGTGTATGGAAAGATCATTCAGTAAAATCTGCTCTTCGTTGGAAGGTGAATCAATTATTTAACAAATCCCACCTTTATGGTAGAGGTTGGAAACACAATGTTGGTCACATGCACTTGAAAACCTTGTTGAATCCTTAGTCATCAGGGAAATGCAAATAAAATTGACTCTGAGATACCATCATACACCTGTTAGAATTGCTAAGATAAAAACACTGATAACAGCTTATGTTGGAGAGGATGTGGAGCAAGGGGAACACTCCTCCATTGTTAGTGGGAGTATAAACTTGTATAGCCACTTTGGAAATCAGTATGGCGGCTTCTCAGAAAATTGGGAATCAATCTTCCTCAAGACCCGGCTATACCACTCTTGGGCATATACCCAAGGAATCCTCAGTCATACCACAAGGACACATGCTCAACTATGTTCATAATAGCATTATTTGTAATAGCCAAAACCTCGAAACAACCTAGATGCCCCTCAACCAAAGACTGGATAAAGAAAATGTGGTACATGTACACAATGCAGTATTACTCAGCAGTAAAAAACAATGACATCATGAAATTTGCAGGCAAATGGATGGAACTAGAAAATATCCTGAGTGAGGTAACCCAGACTCGGAAGGACAAACATGGTATGCACTCACTCATAAGTGGATACTAGATGTAAAGCAAAGGATAACCAGACTATGACCCATAGCTCCAGAGAAGCTAGCTAACAAGGAAGACCCAAAGAGGAACACATGGATTGCCCTGGGAAGGGGAAATAGATGAGATATCCATGAGTAAACTGGGAAGGAGAGATGGGCAATGGAGGGTAGGGGATGGAGGATGAGAACATAAGGGAATGGGGTGGTCAAGCTGTAACAGGGACTGAGTGGAAGAGCGATGAAAGAGATACCACGATAGAGGGAGACATCATGGGCATAGGGAGAACATGAGTGCTAGGGAAGTTCCCAGGAATCTACAAGGATGACCTCAGCTTAGACTAGTAGCAATAGTAGAGAGGGTGCCTGAACTGGCCTACCCCAGTAATCAGATCAGTGAATACCCTAACTGTCATCATAGAGCCTTTCTCCAGTAGCTGATGGAAGCAGATACAGAGATCCACAGCCAAACACCAGGCTGAGCTCCAGGAGTTCAGTCAAAGAGAGAGAAGAGGGATTCCATGAGCAAGGGACATCAGGATCATGATGGGAACTCATGAAATTTAGACCAACACCTGTGAAGCCTCCATGGACTGGACTAGGCCCTCTGCATAATCGAGACAGTTGTGTAGCTTGATCTGCTTAAGGGGCCCCCTGACAGTGGGATCAGGATCCATCTCTGATGCATGAGCAGGCTTTTTGGAGCCCACTACCTATGGTGGGACATCTTGCACAGTCTTGATGCAGAGGGAAGCGCTTGGACCTGCCTCAACTGAATGTACCAGGCTCTTCTGACTCCTCATGGGAGGCCTTACCTTTTTGTAGAAGGGAATGAGGGAAGGTTGGAGGGGTGGGAGGAGGGAAGAGAGGGATCTGTGATTAGTATGTAAAATGAATTAAAATTTTTCTTAATTAAAAAAGATCTTGTTGAAAAAGGATCTCAGGAAATAATTTGCTCATTTCTAAACAGGACTGAAAGGAAACAGAACCCAGAAATCTCTGTCTCTGTCTCTGTCTCTCACTGTGTGTGTGTGTGTGTGTGTGTGTGTGTGTGTGTGTGTGTGTGTGTGTGTTTATTTGTGTATTTGTGTGTGTGTTATTGAACATAGCTTTGAATGTCCCCCATCTGGTAAAAGATGAAACAGAAGAATTTTAAACAAACAGGTAAAACTAAAGGTTGATTCATGAGAAATGCAAAATTAAAAGTATATTTTTGATAGTAATTTCATCCAATTTGGCTGTCAGGAAGAAAGTTTCAATTAAGGGGACTGGCAAGATGGTTCAGGAGGTCCAGGCTCTTGCAGCTATCTGAGTTTGATCCCTGGAACCCATGGTGGAAGGAGCCAACCAAGTCCCAAAGTTGTCCTTTGACCTCCACACATTCACTGTGAATACACTCCATACACACTACACTCACACCACCCCCAACACATACAAACATATACATGTGCTACTAAAAATATTTTTGAAAAGAAAGTTTCAGTTAAGAATGGGATACCCAGTAACTTGTACTCAAGAATCAGAGTGAAAAAGAAAGAAATATACAGAGAGCATTAGAAGGTATCATTAGAGGGAATGTGTGCATACACATGTGTATCTTTGTGAGAAAAGGAGGTAAATGGGGCAGAAAGAAAGAAGGAAAGAAAGAAAGAGAGAGGGAGAGAAAGAAAGAAAGAAAGAAAGAAAGAAAGAAAGAGAGAGAGAAGGAAAAAGAAAAAAGTAACCTTAAAATACACCAGAAAAGAAATGTGGATAGTGTTGTAAGTCATGGAGTGGACAGAAACATGAGATACCACTGGTATCTAAAGGCTTAAAGACACCCAAATCCACCAACATGGTTCAAAGAAGCTGCTAAGAATTACATATTTAAAATTATAACTATCCCTATTATTTATTTATTTATTTATTTATTTATTTATTTATTTATTTATTTATTTTGGTCCTTTAAGACAGGGTCTCTATGTAGCCCTGGCTGCTCTGGAACTTACCATGTAGACCAGACTGGACTTGAATTCAAAGAGATCCACCTGCCTCTGCTGGAACAAAAGTGTGAGCCACCATGCCCAGCCCCCTAATTTTTTATTGATGTTAAATGTACCCAGGAAATTATTTTGCTCCCAGGAAAGCACATCCCCAAAGCACATCCCTCAGCCTCACTTCAGGTATAACCAAGGAGGAGAATGGGAAAAAAAATTGATCTCCATGGAGTGGAGCCTCTGATTGCAAAGAACTAAGAGCTGGAAGCTCAGTTGAGGTGGGCCCACTGGAAGAGTGCAGCCAGCCCTTGACGGATGCCCTTCAAAGCTCTATATGTCTTTTCCTTTTATGTCCAGATCAAGAAGAATTACGAATAAGCAGGATGGTGAGTTGATCAACCATCACCCAGAGCTCTCCACATGAGGAGACTGGAGGACTGTGGTAATGTCTTCCCCGGGGGAAGAAGAATTAGGCTTCTCTGAGCATAGTATGAGGGGCCTGGAAGATCACAGTCGGGACAATGCCTAGTTGGTCAAATTCTCTGGTTCTTTTCTCCAAACCTCATGAGGATTGCAGTGCCTTGAAGTGGTGTAGTTGGTGATGGAGCAGAATTGATGAGATCTACCTCTACTCCACACAGGTCAAGGTGCCACGTCCTTTCCTCTGTGTGTATCTGGAGCCCATGTGCCTGGACCCTAAATGACGCTGTGGGGCAGAGGCTTGGAGCCAACCTGTGCTGGATGTGGAGTTCGAGTGAGGAGCTCATTTTTTGTTATTCCCAGTCTCTGAAACGTTAGTCCTTCTCACCAGAGTGCAGCCAAGCCCACATGAGTGACACACAACACTTCAAGGGATCCACTATGGTGTGTCTTATTTCCCAAACCTTTGTGTACACAGGAACCAAACTCTTAATTTTCTTTTACTTAATTATTATTATTATTATTATTATTATTTTGGTTTTTCGAGACAGGGTTTCTCTGTGTAGCTTTGCGCCTCTCCTGGAACTCACTTGGTAGCCCAGGCTGGCCTCGAACTCACAGAGATCCACCTGGCTCTGCCTCCCAAGTGCTGGGATTAAAGGCGTGCGCCACCACCGCCCGGCTTCTTTTACTTAATTATTAAAGAATATAAATTCGGCTTGAGAAATGGCTCACTGGTTAAGAGCATTGGCTGCTCGTCCAAAAGACCTGGGTTTGATTCCCAGAACACACATGAAGTCTCACATCTGTATCTCCAGTCCCAGGGGATCCAATGCCTTCTCCTGATGTCCGTGAGCATCAAGCACACACATAGTGCACAGACACATATGCTGAAAAATCACTCATATATAAAATATTTTTAATTTAAAGAATATAAGTTAAACTAAACTAGGATAAAAATTGATTGAGAACAGCTACAATCTACATATTGAACCTGGAGATTTATTTGAATAGTTTGATTCTAGTAAGAATCCTGTGAAGTGAGTATAATTGGCTTCATTTTGCAAATGAGAAAAAATGATCAGAGGGTAAGAAACGCATGTTACAGGCAACAAATGCTGGAGATATGTTTCACTTTAGATCTACCTGTTTCTCAAGATGTTACTCTGTGTGTGTGCATGTGTGCACATGTATGAGTGTTCACGTGTGTGTGCATAACTTCCACGATACAGATAAAGTGCATTGAATTAGAACTTGTCAGAGATCATGTATGTAAAAGCTCACACATCAGAATGTACAATTTACTCCATAAACCTAGATTATATTCTTGACCCCATAGGCGTCAATTGATTGGGTTCATTTGGCCTGTATCTGTTCTGTTTTACAAATGTGGTGCTATGCCAGGAATGTTGGATCCATGTAGATTGTCATGGCTACAGTGGGTCAGCACAGATTCAATCTCATGTGCTTGGACTTGGGTGACTAATAGCACTTTGCAGTCAGATGGACTGATGTATCATGGTTTGATGGAGACCCAGAGGACATTGTTCTCACTTCTGCTCTGCAGTGAACATGTGATTCTGTGCATGACACCTCCTCTCTACATGTGACGTAAAGACTAAAATTGTGAGCCTAGCATGGAAGTTCCTGTGTGACTGGATGCTGCTGAGTTCTTTAGCTTGATCTTTCCTGGCCCCTCAGCCTACTCTCTGAGTTTATCCATGCGTCTTCTTTCCCAAATGTTACTTATGTGTGTATACGCATGGGTGCAGATGTGTGTTTGGGCTGTTACACACCTGTGTGTGCTGATAGGTGTTCACATGTATGTGCATGCATGTGTCAGCCAGAGATTAACCTCAAGTGCCCTTCCTCCTTTCTACCTTTGGAGGCAGGATATCTCACTGGGACTTGGGCCTTACCACTTTGGGGTTCGGCTGGCTGGCTGGTCAGTGAGTCCCAGGGATCTTTCTGTCTTGGTGATGAGATTGCAATGTGGACTACTTATGCATCTCTTTGACCCATGTGCTTGGATGGAACTCCAGTCTTCCTGGCTGCACGGTGCACACTATACTGACTGAGCCATCTCCTCAGTTTCACAACCCTTTTCTGGAAGGTTCTTTGTACTTACCGTTAACTATTTGATCAATCTCTTTTCCTATCTTTACCTGGACCTCTGCCTGCCTTCAATTCTTGGTTCAAATGCCTCTTTCAGGGTGATATTCTCCACAACTCCTAAACTGAAGCAGGCCCCTCCATTCTGAGATCTTCTGTTCTTCCCTCCTCTACAGCACTGTCTTTCTTTGTTAGGATACACTGATACCTTGGTTAATGCTGGTTTTGCTCAGAAAAGTCTAAATTTGGTAAGGGCATGACAATCTCTGTTTTGGCTCAGTGTAGCAGAGAAGACATCAATTATTTTGGGTAGGAGAATAAAGTTGGTTGGGTGAGGACTTCAGTAAGCCAGTGCTTACATTTAAGAAGTTCCCAGACTAGGTCTATAGTCTACTTACAAATGATACAGGCCACTTTTAAGGAGCCCTCATGACTCATACCTCCAAGCCACACTCAATAGCAAATGCCACAGCCTCCTGTGTGTGAAGAAGGCGTTGGAATTATTTGTACACATGCTACTCTCTGGAGAAAAAGCAATTACTATATTTAAAGGAAGTATAAGCCAGGAATAAACAAGGAAGTCAAATCAAGCCCACTGGCTTTTTGAAGCACCCAGCTTACTTGAAACACAGGGATGGGAGTGACCACCACACATACATTAAAAAAAAAAAATCTATGAGAAATCCACTAATGCATTGGCGCGTGAATCTTCAGCAGCAAATAATTCAAGATATATAGCAATGCGCAGCCATGTATTTCAAATTAGAAGGAGCTCATTGAAGGTAAAATTAGATGGTAACGTATTTAAAAAGTCAAGGCACAATTCCCCCTCCTTCTCTTTTTGCCCAAAGCCATAGGAACAGTTGCTTTATGACTTCAAATTCCAAGCTGTGAGACAACCGCCATGCTATGATATAAATTCCTTAGATCACTATGTTTTCACTAACACCTAAATAAAAAATTTAGAAAGGTACCATACTCAAATTATTGCTTCATTTTCATTTCTCCCTGTGGAGCTAGGGACCCAAGGCAAGCTAGGCAAACACCGTTCCAGAGACCAAAATGCTTTTCCATTCAACTCCTTGCTTAGTTAACTCTTACCTGTTTTCTCAAAATAAAAGGTCACTTTAAGAGAGCTTCCAGCTGGGTGGTGATGGCTCATGCCTTTAATCCCAGCACTTGGGAGGCAGAGCCAGCTGAATCTCTATGAGTTCGAGGCCAGCCTGGTCTACAGAGTGAGATCCAGGACAGGCTCCAAAGCTACACAGAAAAACCCTGTCTCAAAAAACCAAAGAGAGAGAGAGTGAGAGAGAGTGAGAGAGAGAGTGAGAGAGAGTGAGAGTGAGAGAGAGAGAGAGAGAGAGAGAGAGAGAGAGAGAGAGAGAGAGAGAGAGAGAGATATTCCATAACATCTCTGTTTAGGTGAGGGGCTTCCCATTTTGTATTCCCAGAGTAACCTGGTGTTTCCTAATTCATCCTGTAGCTTACTGTATATTGTAGTAACCCCTCTTAGGTTACTGAGAGGAGAGATTGCATGTATGTTTCACCTGGTCATCCAAGGCGGGTACTCAGTAACTCCTTGCTATGGGAGTGGGTGAAGGCTGCTAGTAGGTCCAAATTCTTGCTGGGTATTTCCCAGAAGATTCTGGAAGCATCTCACTATTTTCTTAGTTTCTACTGAAATTCAGTGTTCACTACCCATGGATAATCCTCCTGTCTAGGGCTTTGATTATTTTAAATAATTTGTGGTTTTGGTTTTCTGGTAAGAAAGATACTATGAATAAAAGGAACCACAAATATAAAAACAACACAATGAAACAACTGAGCTTACTTATTTCCTTGAAAATAGGTAATTACAAGAAACAATGATTAGCTGGGTGGTGGTGGCACACACCTTTAATCCCAGCACTGGGGAGGCAGAGGCAGGTGGATCTCTGTGAGTTCAAGGCCAGCCTGGTCTGCAGAGAGTTCCAGGACAGCCAGGGCTACACAAAGAAACCCTGTCTTGAAAAATCAAAAGAAAAAAAACAAACGAAAAATATTGGGGCTGGTGAGATGGCTGAGCAGGTAAAGGTGATCAGTGCCAAGCCTCATAACCTGAGTTGGGACCTACATGGTACAAGAGAACGGACTCCCACAAGGTGTATACTGACCACACATGCTCTGTGGATTGTACACAGGTGAAAACACACACACATGCACACACACACACACACACACACACACACACACACACACACACACATACACGATAAACAAATAAAATCTAAAAAATTAAAAAAAAAAGTGATTATTAGCTTTTTGACTAACTTTATTCCCAATATACTCAAAGGACAAAGTTGACTGCACTCAAGAAATGGAATCAAGGGAAGAAGCCCCACTGGATATGTTTGCACACAGTGTTCGTGTTCCCCCAACAGAGCAGCATGCACACCAGTCCCCATCATCACCATTGCAGATGATCAGACCTTCATTTATCTCTGAGAACCAAAGCTCAGTGTCTTATATATAGTTGTTTAGCTTGTTTTCTCATTGCTAGTTGTTTGCTTCTTACAGAAAAGTGTGTGTGTGTGTGTATGTGTGTGTATATGTATATGTGTGTATGTATGTGTATATATGTGTGTGTGTGCATGTGTATATGTGTGTGTGCATGTGTGTATGTGTGTATATGTGTGTATGTGTGTATGTGTGTGTGTGCATGTGTGTATATGTGTGTGTGCATGTGTGTGTATGTGTGTATATGTGTGTATGTGTGTATGTGTGTGTGTGTGCATGTGTGTGTGTATGTGTGGCATGAAAATGGAGAGAAGGCCATTTCATGGAGGAGACAGAGGGAAAGAGGGAGAAGGAGAAGGAGAAAAGGGGGACAGTGGAGTACTATGACATGAAAGCAGACGAAGTTGCTGTTTGGAGGAGGGGAGGGTCCAGCAAGAGGAGAGGAAGGACGCAAGAGAGCAGTGGGGGAGGGGGATGAATAAGAGCAAAATGTAATGGGATATATGTACGGAAGTGCATTAATAAAATCCATTACAATGAATGCTGAGGGAAAAATTCACTTAAGCATTTAAAAATGATAAAAAGAGGGAACAAGCTAGCTCAACTCCATTATTTTCATCCTTGTGTTACCAAGGGGGGAGTCTACGCTGGCACCTGCAAGCATAAATCTGAACTCTGACAACATTGTTTCTGTAATTGCAAGAAAAAAAATATAATAAATAAGAGCTCTGTCTGAAATGTAGGCAAAAAGGGGGCTTGCTCCTGGGAAGTACCTTCACCCATCAGCAAAGAAACCAGCCTGCTGAGACCATGAATGGATCCCAGCTTTTCAGGGTTGTCCCCTGAAAAATGTGAAGGGTCTTCCACATGTGAACTTTGTGTAAACTTGAGTGTGTACCAAGGACTGTTAGAAAGAGTGCACAGTGGCGGAGGGAATTGATTGGTTTGACCTTTGTGCCAAAGACTGAGGACTTTCAGGGCAGGAGGCCTGCTTTTCTACATTGCCACTTTCATACTCATGGCCCCCGTACTGCTTTCTAAGAAGCTAAGAATGAATGGGAAGCTGCATGCAGGAGTAAGAGACAGAAGAAAGAACTCTGCAAAATAAAAATGAATAAAAGCTCATTTCAATTTCCCCTTCTTTCTTTTTTTTTAATTTTACTAATTGATTTTATTTTTAGATTTATTTATTTTGTGTATGTTTTGCCTGCATGTCTGTTCACCACATGTATGTCTGGCACCCATGGAGGTCAAAAGAAGGCATCAGATCCTCTGTAGCTGTAGTGAGCCACCATGTGGGCACTGGGACTCGAACCTGCCTCCTCTGGGAGAATAGCCAGTGGTCCTACCTGCGGCACCTCTCCGGCCCCTCCCTTTTGTTCTTAATGGGCAAAAGAACCAACAATGCCCAGTTTTACTGTTATTACCCAACATGCCACAGTTACAAAGGGCTGCAAGTCAGTTTCAGATGTTGTTTCTAGGACTCTGGGGACAGAGGTGGGAGAGCTTTGTCAATGTTCTTAGACCTCAATTCTATAATGTTACAATAAATAATTGTTTTAAATAGGAATAAAAGATCAGTGTCTGCCAGCACGTTAGCAAGGCAGTCTTTTGGGGAGAACAACTGTCCTTGTTGCTGTTTGGGTGGATCAAGGTCCTAGTTGGCAGTTTATTGGTTGCTTTTGTAGTGCTGGGGTTTGAACTGAGTGGCTTCTGCATTCTAGGCAAGGGCTCTATCGCTAGACACACCTAGAGGGCTTGCAGTTTTCTCTCAGGGTTACACTGGTGCTCTTTCCCTCCTGCAACTCACCTGTGCTCTCCAGCTTATTATTTCTTAGGTAATGGTCCCTAAATCCTTTTACTTCCTCTTTGTTCTATAATGTATGCAAATGGTGTAGCTCCCACAAGGCAGCGTGTGTGTTACTGGCTGGGTAGCGGTCTCTTTGGAAGAGCGGCATGTCTACAAGACACATGGAGAAATGCTTGCTCCAGCTAAGTGGGAAAAATACTCCAAGGCTCCAAAACTCCAGCTAATCCCAGGTGTCAGGAGCTTGCTGGCTGGTATGTTAGTTTGCATGAGAACAGTCTTTCAATTAACAAGCAGACCCTGAGCTAGGAGACTGTTTCCCACCCTCAACTGCTATCCTGCCCCTCTCTGAGAACCAGCTTAGCACTTCTAGGTCAAAAGAACGGCAGTGGGAAGTTCTACAATCCCTAATGTTCCATTGGATTTGGGGAGAATTTGAATATTTTTGTTTACTAGTGAGAGACCTTTTTTCATTTATAATTTCATATCCCAAATAACATGGGACCCTGAAATGGCAATGACTTATTTTTTTCTGATTTGGATGAGTTTCAAATTTAGTTTAAAAAATAGAAACCAACAGAAATTATCCATACTAAAGTATCATCATTTCTTTAACAAATATGAAAGCCACGCTGTCACTTGGGGCCACAGGGTCCCAGACTGGCAGGGAATAGAGTGTATTTTTAATGCACAAATCCCAAGGACATGAAGAGTATCAGGAAAGCAGATTTTCATTTCAGAGCTCTGAGTGTGCCTTGGGATAGAAGGAAGATTCAAAATCCTTAAGCATGTTCTCACTGTAGGAACTTGTTTATGTCAGAATGTGAGTATCTTTATCTCATTTCAGATATTATTTCTTAGTCTGTAGATAATTCCATCTCACACATGAAAACTATGGAAAATAGGCTTCCTACTCTGGAGCAGCAGGTTGAACTGTTCTTTTTCTACTCTGTATGGAGAAGTTCCGTGATCGACACACATCCAGTATAAAGACACAGCTCTTGTACGGACGTTGGTAGTAGCGTTAACGACAGCTAGTGGTAGGCACTTACAGTTTATTGAGTACATGCAGCATGCTAGATGATGCATGCATGCAAAGCTACTTTAAAACACTCAAGTGACTGACAAAGAGAAACCTACCCAGACTGTTTGCAGGGCGTGGTCAAAGTGAGAGACCGTGTTCAAGTCCAGGTTTGAAAGTTCATGCTTTACAGCCATGAAAGTAGGGATTTGAGGCAATATGAAAGTTTTAGATCAGGTGACAACTGTGCTTTGCAGCCTACGGCTATTGTCCAGGCATAATTAATAGATCCCCTTTCATGTTCAAAACTGTCCCAGTTTGGGTAAGAGACCTGATGGTCTATCTCTGAGCATGACTTAAAATGAAGATAAGGGGCTGACGAAATGGTTCAGCAGATAAAGGCACTTGTTGCCAAGCCAGGTGATCTGTTTGATCCCCAGAACACACATGATCAAAGGCGAAAACTGATTCCTTCAAGTTGTCCACTGACCTGCCCATGCACACTGTGGTGCACTCACACACACACACACACACCAAACAACCAAGTCAATAAATGTAAAAATTCAAGCACAATGCCTTCTGGTTTACAATCCTTTTCCCTGGCATGGAGGGTCTCAATAAGTCCCAAATTGGGTGCCGTGTGAAGTGTTTGGGAAAGCAGGGGGGTTTATCAGTGGTTATCTTTTACTAGTGGAGGTGAAGATCTTGGTGTCTCTTATGCTCTGTTTGTGATTTTCTCTATGGAAATCTCTTGTCTTTTCTCCATCTATCCTTTGAGTTGGCATGTTGTCTGTACAGGAGTTCTCTGTTGGTCAGGTCAGGTGGTATCAGAACATTGCTTCTCTGTTTTTACTTTAGCTGGTTTCTGATGCATCTTTGAAATACAGCTGGCTCACTCACGAAGATGTCTAAACCGTGGGAAATGGCATTTTCATCCAAAAGAGAATCAAAAGCCTTTTTAAGACCGTATTAACTTATTTTCTTCCTCCTCTTCCTGCTTAATCTTGCTGTTTCTTGTCAGCCACTTCCTTACTACAACCATAGTATAGTGGCGTCCAGGGAGCCGTCTCGATGCAGTGCTTGGACATGCTACTGCAGGTCTTGGGGGGCGGGCAGCTCCTAAGTCCCCACCTCATATGTCTTCACTCTTATTCTGCTCTTAAGGGAAACTCTTTTCCTGCCTCTATTATTTTAAGGTCTTTCAGGAAGAGCCAAGGAAATGATTTTACAAAAACAATCTGCTAAAATACACAAATGCTTGAAAGACATACAGAATAAGGAAGCTAACTTTCACTTTTATTGGTTTTAAATGTATGGCTTTGATTCATGGATCAAAATTGCTCATTTATTATTTTATCTATACAGCTCTGGGCAATTTTGACAGTTAAAATTTAGTTTTATTGACCAGTGCAGCCACTGTACCCACAAGGGGACTGGTGTGAGCAGCCTACTGCACTCAAGAAACGATGATTTTTGATTCCATGACTGCATCAGATCAGGAATCGTAACTGATACAACAATATGTTCCAAATCTCAGTGCCCAAGGCAAGAGTTCTGCTGTAAAACACAATCACCCTTTAAGGAGAGGAGAGGAGAGGAGAGTCTTGGCTGGATGTTGGCAAGCACAGTCTAATGCAGCTGGGGGAAGCCATGAATGTATCTGTCCATCAAGCTTTCGAGCAGCCTAAGGAGGCCATTTCTGGAAATACCTGGTCCTCCAGACTAAAGGTGGGCAAGGATGCTTACAGGGCAAATGGATGTTGGTGACAGAGATAATGAACTAAAACACCTACCATTTTGACATGTGAAAACTTACTAGTGTTCAGACTAAACAACCTTTCAGTTTTGTATCAACAACAACAAAAACTCTAACTGAAGCATTTCTAGGGGACGATTTCTGCTCCCTGCCCCACCCCCATCCGTTCCAACACACACAGAAACACAAACCAGGCCAGCTTTAATTTAGGCCTGTTCCACTACTAAATTGGCCACCTAGGCAAGGTTAATTTAGTCTTACTCCAAATCTCCCATGATATACAAACAAAACTCCAAAGGGTAGCAGATCAATACAGTGTCTGATTTGATTAACCACGTTTTTTTTAATTCACCAAGACAACTCCAGCCTGAAATAAACAGGCCAGGAAACAAATAAGTACACTCACTTGTGAGTATTTTCCACGTCTTCTTTTCGTCATCATAATACTGAACCAGATTGCTGGGGAGCCGGTCCGGTCCGGGAGGTAACCCTCCAACCAACAGCAGCATTTTCTTGTTAGAGCGAATTCTTCACCCAAAACAAAAGAGGAGATGAATAACCACATTATTGTAGAGTCTTAGGTGGCAACGGAATCATAACCATCAAAAGAATGGTCCTTGCTTGCACATTTCTGTTTCATTTTTTCCTTCCTTCTTCTCCCATTCATATCTCAACAATTCTTTCTGAACCAAGCAGAAAAAATGATCAGAAGAGCTTCATATCCCTATACTCATGGAATAATAAGCTTCCTTTATGCAATTTGTTAGAGGTTCATTCTAGAACGACCTTTCCCTTATATTAGGCCTTTAAATCATCACTCTTTACAGCTGAGTACACATGAAATGCTCTAGAGTTGTACTCAGGCTAAGCATTAAAGTTGCATGTCAAAAAATGTATTAGTCAAAATCATTATTATAAGCCATTCTCCACTCAAAGAACCTTGAAAAAATTAAGGTTATGCAGAGAGTCTGGGAGTCTACCTTTTAATCATCCAGGGAATTTCAAATACCAGTTTTGTACAATTAGTAAGGGGCTAACCAGGGTGGGCGAACCGGTCTGAGCATGCATTTTTGTTTTGTTTGTTTGTTTAATTTAGCTTAGACTTCTGCCTCCCTCCCATCCCCCCACCTCCGCTCGCCCTCCCCTCTGCTCTCCCCCTGTGCTCCACTGGTAATACAGCAGCACCAATTGGTAAAAATGAGACTGTGATGTCGTTGTGAGCCTCCCCAGAGTGGAGCCCTGCCAATGCTTGCCACTGATCCAGCGGCATGAACCTGCTCAACTGTGCAAAGCCAGTCTAATTCCCTCCCTCTGTTTTTCTACCTTCTCCCCCAGGGGGCAGCCACTGAAAGGAGTGACTACCCACCCATCAAGAGCTGGCAATTCGCTGCTATTAACCGTGACTGTGAGTCCCAGTCTGCCTGGCAGTTCCTGAGAACAGGCCTGCACCGTCTCATATGCAGTAAAAGCTATAAGATGCACCCTGGCCAGCCCACATGACCTGATGGATGTACAATCCTCAGGAACAGTAATGGATTGAGCACACTCGCCACTGAAGCAGGGAGAGAAAGCCCAGACCCCCACAAGGGGCCTGCTGATTTAACACTCACTTTACATATAATTGAACTTTTCATTTACCTGAAAGACTCAAGGTGGTTGTCTGTGGGAGAAATGGAACATCCATGATTGAAGGGGAAAGTCAACAGATACAAAAGAGTTCCTCTTAAATCTAATCGAAACCCATGGCATGACTCAGAGCTGTGACGCCTGGTGAAATGGGCCCTGTGGAGAAGCTTCGCGTGTTGGTTAGGAACCTAATACCCAGAGAGTTAACTTAATACGGTTAATGACATTTCCATATGAAGGAAGGGAACAAGAGGATTCCTTTAATGAAACTCCGGTGCCTTTGGATGCAGTGAGTGCATTGAGTATGCCTCAGTAGGAACAGTACCTTTTGGAGGAACTGCACTACTAGTCACCGATAGAGGGAGCTGGACCAATAGATAAATGATCCATGCAATTAGCAGCTTGAAACACTCATTTTTTCCCCTCATCCTGTGGTTTACAGTTGAACAAAATGAAAAACACTCAGAGTCAATTTCTTTAAAGTGAATACACATTCAAATTGTGCCCTGATGTCTTCTAGACCACTAGCTGGTACATACAAACAGAAGACAATAACAAAGATGAGTGTATGTGGAGAATTTTAGTCACCCATGACGGGTGAGACAAATGGATATCCACATCAAGCTTTTCTTCTTCTTTATTTGGAAATAACACACGTGTAATTCCTGTGCCATGTAATTTTGTAAATGCGCGATCACAGAATTGATAGATGGGTCTCTTTATCTTCTTTAAATTGCTATTTAAATTGCTCAAATAACCACGCATTCTATTTGTGTGAGAGAAGTCATGATGGAAGCAGTTTGGTGTATGTAAATCTGTGAAGGAGGACTGGTCAGTGGAAGTCATAATTTTGTGGCTGTCCTAACATCATATATACACTCCGTCCAAGTCCAGATGGGACAAGTTTACACATAACTGATGTGGAGGAAAGGGCTCTGGGAAGTGGGGTTTGCTAAAAAAAAAAAAAAAAAAAAAAAAAAAAAAAAAGTAAAAGTAGTCATACTAAATATCTTTATATATATATTATATATATATTTTTTATTTTTTTTTTCTGAGACAGGGTTTCTTTATGTAACAGCTGTAACAGCCTTGACTGTCCTCAAACTCTCTTTGTAGACCAGGCCGGCCTCAAACTCACAGAGGTCTGCCTCTGCACCCTGAGTGCTGGGGTTAAAGGTGTGTGCCACCACACCTGGCTTAAATACCTTGTATTTATGTTTTAAAGTACTGCTTTCAAATATGTTTAATAGATGGCCAAGTGAGTTACATGCTTGGCTCATGTATTTTTGTTAAAGTCTTCTTATTTCCTGGTAAAGCCAGTTTCCCTGGACCAATCTTGCTTGTGTTTTTTCAGAGTGGTGTTAATTTTGGTCCATGATTAAGGATGAGAAGAAGACCTGGAGTCTTTGTGGCATCTCTTCAAATGTCCATGTGTTCTCTAAGAACTGAACTTTCTTTCACCACAGGGGGTTTTGAACAGTTGGCAAATGGTCAAAGCCTCCAACCTTGTCAACAATGACACAACAGAAGGACTGACTAGCCAGTAACATGCAAAGACTCTACCCGAGTGAGACAGACACCCAACCCATCTGGGTCTCCACTGGAAATGCAGTGGAGAATTACATGGGAGAAAAGGGAATCCCCATTTCCTTGGTTATATGTTTTCTACCAGAGGACAGAACTTGGTTTTGTCATGTGGAGCTTTCTTGTATGACAAAGGCACCATTCAAACCTTTTGTACTATTGTGTTTATATGATGTTCGTTCAACTCATTTCTAAAGCTTGTAACTCAGTTGTCCTACCCAGCACCAATAAGTTTTAATTCTAAATAATATGTAAAACGCTGCTCTGTCAATGCACATGACATACTTTAAAAGAATTATCTGTATGAAACTCAACACTCTGTACAATGAATATACACAATGAAAAAAATATATATCTTGTTATTTGCAAAACTAAAATTAGAGGAATTTGGACTGAGCTGAAGGAAGTTTCAATTAATTTTTTTCCTGAATAATTCTAGCAGAGCTTTCATGCTCAAATTTAGATCAGGCAAAATCTACAAGTTGCTGTCTTACTACATGAATTAGAATTCCTTATTAGGGCAAGCTGCTATAAGTTTTATAAGCGCTTTACTGTAGTTTTCATTAACACATTCAGTTTGTAGCTTTAATTCCTTAAAAATATTTCATTCATTACTCCCTTTAACTTCACCAGGACCAAAGCACAGTATTTAAAAGATAAGAAATGAGAGAAATGCAAGCAAAAAGCCTGAGCAGGTCATGTCAACAGTATTTGGATGCCTTTGATTCTTGTATCCAAAAATATAAGGTGAAGAAGGTGATGGAATTTGAAGGTCTCCTTCATTCCGGCTCAGTGACCACCCAGCATTTACCATGTGTCACATTTGGGTGTGTGTGTATGTGTGCGTGTACACTCTCCCGCATGCCTACTTTGGTTCAGGGGATGAATGATTGAAAGATGACCTAAAACCTCCTGTTGTAAACAAATTTTTCATCATACTGGTGTTCTGAGTGTGGTAAAGTCTCATTTATTTATATCTCAGTGATTTGGAACTTTCATAATTGGGAAACAGGCCAGATAAAGTGATCTGTTCCAGGATACATGGAAAAAAGTTCCTATTCCTGAGATTACAAGCAGAATTTTAATCTGTGAAAAAAAAATCCAGCAGGTTTATAGGCATTTGCACAAAATGTATTTCATAGATGCTATATAATTTTCATGTTTGTAAAACAAGGCATTTTGCAGTGTTGTACAAATGATTAAATCACGAAATTGGAATAAAACATCGAGGCTATGGAGTTGAGTGACTCCCAAGTTTGACAGGTTCCCAGGAATACCTGAGGGGCTTAAACATTTTAGCTTCATAGTAGACTCTCAGTTTCTAATTCTTAGAGATCTCACTCTGTGGAATGAAGCCTTTTTAAAACATCAGTAATATGGGGCTGGAGAGATGGCTCAGCAGTTAAAAGCACTTGCTGCTCTTGCAAAGGACTCAGATTCAGTTCCCAGTGCTCACATATTGGCTTACAATTGTCTGTAACTCTGGTTCTAGAGGACCAATGGCTTCTTTTGACCTCACAGGGCACCTGGCATGTGTGTGGTGCACATACACATACAGACAAACACTCATACACATAACATTTTTAAAACATCAATAATGTTTCTCAGTTGTGGTGGTGTGAATGCAAATGGCCTTCATAGGCTCATCTATTTTAATGCTTGGTCCCTAGTTGGTGGAACTATTTGGGAAGGATGAGGAGGTGTGGCCTTGTTGAAGGAGGCGTGTCATTGAGAATGAGCTTGGAAGGTTTCAAAAACCCAAGCCATTTCATTTGGTTCTTTCCCTGCCTGGTGCTTGTTGTCTCAACATGTAAACTCTCAGCTACTGCTCCAGTGCCATGCCTGCCTGTTTGCTGCCATGTTCCCCATTGTGAGGTTATGGACTCATGCTCTGAAACAGTAAGCATGCTCCCAATATACCCTTTCTTTTTATAAGTTGCCTTGGTAATGGTGTCTCTTCACAGCAATAGAAAAATAACTAAGACATCATGCTGTGGGATGGTCTGTATGTCAAATGTGTTGCTGATTGGTCAGTAAATAAATCACTGATTGGTCCGTGGCCAGGCAGGAAGTATAGGCGGGACAAGGAGGAGAATAGAGCTGGGAGTGGAAGGCTGAGAGAGAGACACTGCCAGCCGCCATCAGGACAAGGAAGATGTAAAGTACCGGTAAGCCACAAGCCACGTGGCAAGGTATAGATTAATAGAAATGGATTAATTTAAGCTGTAAGAACAGTTAACAAGAAGCCTGCCACGGCCATACAGTTTGAAACCAATATAAGTGTCTCTGTTTACTTGATCGGGTTTGAGCGGCTTGGGACTGGCGGGTGAGAGAGATTTGTCCTGACTGTGGGCCAGGCAGGAAAACTCTAGCAACAACATCAGCCTTTGTGAAGATCTTAACAGCTACACATCCAGACTTAGGGCTGCTGACTTGATTTGGCTCTCAACATGATACAGGAATGTATTTTTTTTTTCTTCTTTTTTTTTTTTTTTTTTTGGTTTTTCGAGACAGGGTTTCTCTGTGTAGCTTTGTGCCTTTCCCGGAACTCGCTTTGGAGACCAGGCTGGCCTTGAACTCACAGAGATCCGCCTGGCTCTGCCTCCCGAGTGCTGGGATTAAAGGCGTGCGCCACCACCGCCCGGCGTATTTTTTTTTTAATATTATTCATTTCTGTTTTACGTGTGTGGCGTTTTGCCTGAATGCATGCATGTGCATCACATGGGCCCCTGATGCCTGCAGAGGCCAGAAGAGAGTGTCAGATTCATTGGAACTGTAGTTACTGTCAGTTTCGAGCTGTCCCATGTAGATGCTGGCAACCAATCCCTGGTCCTCTGCAAAATAGTAAGCTCGCTTAACTACTGAGCCATCTCTCCAACTCTTACTTTTGTTTTTTAAATAAAAGATCTTCCTTACCTATTTAGAAATTTATGGTGAAATAGACCTTACTTTTCAATCCACTGTCTGGTGGAAAGCAGTGGAAGTGTTAATTTCACACATTCCCCATGGTAAGTTGAATAACCCTCATAGATCTTCAAGAGTGCAACTTCTTCAAAAAAAAAAAATTGGCAACAGTAAAAGGCTTCTGAGTCTACAATGACCAAAAATTAATTCAAAATCAAATTCATAAAGAATCCCTGGTGTTGGGGCAGTGCTCGCCCATGTTGCATTGCGTGACTTCACTGCAGCCCTGGTTCTGAGCACTGGATATGTGCGCTGTGTACTGTGGATGCTGTCATGCCACACAGCACCTGCCTGCATGCCTCAGCTCAGAGCTGATTGCTGGGTGTTAAGACCTGCAGCATTTTCTCTCTATACACATTTTTTATGTTTTTCTAGAAGTGTTATGGCTTAATTATGGGAAACATAGACTTTCTAATTGGTATACCTTTAGATGGTATTGTTTTACAGTGTGTGATGTTGAAAATTGCTGTTTGAGTTGCTGGCTTGAATTTCATAAATAAATATGTTAAATGCATTTTGACTTGGATGGAATTTTCAACAATTTATGAAATGGCCCAAAACTTACTCCTGCCATTTGTACTAAATATTTATTTATTTGGGCTTTTAAAGACAGGGTCTCTCTACAAAGCCCTACTAGTCCTGAAACTCACTATGTGGACCAGGCTCTGGTCTCAAATTCACAGGAATCTGCTTGCCTCTGCTTCTAGAGTGCTGGGATTAAAGGTCTGTGACAGGACACCCAGTTGTACTAAATATTTATGCCAAGCAGTGTTTTGTGTCATTGACATCATCAGTATAAACTGTTCCTCTGTGTCATCTGCATATTTGATATCTCCATCCAAATCAGCCTACTTAGAAGTGACAAAGCCTTGCATTCCCCGGGAGGCCAAGCTTCCAGCCTCAGTCCTCAGCCTTTACCTAACTTCAGGCAGGGTCCCAGTCTCTGTTGTTCACTGCTGACCTTTAAGCTCCTGGGGATTCTAAACTCTCTGCTTCCAGATTTGACATAGAAACACTGGAATTACATGTGCATACTACTGTACCTGGGCTTTACATGGGTTCTGGGGATTTGAACTCAGTTCATAACTTTTGCTCAGCAAGCTATTTATTCACTCACTGAGTCAGTGCCTCAGCCCTGTTTAGATTATTTCAATTATTAGTAAATACTGCTACAACTAATTAAATACTATTAAATTATTCTACTATGCCTTCTGAAATGCTATGTATTATTGAGGAGTTGGTTCTGTAATTCCTTGCATACAATATTTAGAAGTATGTGGTTTTTTTCTTTTTTTTTAGACAAAGATTTGATAGAAAAAACAAGACATTTTGAAGGGACAGTCTAAATGAGATGAGATAGTTACTATGCCATCTTTAAAGGGCTAAATTAAGTTTGAGTGAAGGATCAGTCCAAGCTATATTTAGGTTCTCTTTCTGCCATGTGTGACATTTCTATCCCTGAGTTGACCCCAGGCCTTGAGTGCCACCTGTCTGCATACAGCAATGTTACAAGGGTTAGATGAAGTCATCCAGGTGTTATGAGAAAGTAAATGATTGCTACTTGGAACTAACGGCAGTCCCTTAGAGAATGATACCCTGAAAAAGGAATGTCTTTGTCTTGTGAGGGGAGAAAACAAATCCAGTAATTAGAGGTTGGAACAGATGGAAAGAACTTGTGATTTTCCCCATGAACTTCAAATTTCAGTGGTCTTGACCATGCCCATTGGAGGCTGAGTATTTTATTAAAGCAGTTTCATGTCTGTAACTGTGTGTTCAAGGATACAGTCAGCATTGGAGACACACGCCTTTAATCTCAATACCAACCATAGAAGACCTGGAGGTCTGTACAGACAGGCAATGACGAGGCAGTCATGTGGTTGGGTTTACAACCAATGAGAAGGCAGAACAGAAAGTCTATATAAAGACAAACAGACAGGAAGTAGGTCTCTTGGCTGAAGAGGTCTCTTAGCTCTGACCTCTTGGGCTTTCATCTTTTCATTGGCTTTGTGTTTCTTATTTAATAAGACAGTTACTTCTACACCCAATCCTCAATCCTCTTCAAAACTACCTCAGATAATTTTGTCACCTGCCATCTGTAAGGTGCATATTTTTCCATTGTGTTACAATATCTATGTATATCTATGTTTCCTATCCTATAGGTGAATGCCTTGCTTGAAATCCGTCTTTGATGTGGGAGACTTTGCTATTCAAGATGTGAAAAGACAAAAAAAGTCAGACATGAAAAGGTAACTTCAGATGGAAATCACTTAGCCTGTAGGGGAAGGCAGACAGAGGAAGATCCTGAGTACTAGGGCAGGAGGAGGCTTCAGAAGTCTGCTAGCTTTCCAGAAACATAAGGCTGCAATGGGACTCTGGCGCTCCCCAAAGAGGAGCTGCTACCCTTTCCTTAAAAATTTCCAGAGAAGTAAACTCCCCGGAGAATCGGTTCCAGCTGATTCGCTGTTGTATTTAGGTTTCTTTATCATAGCTGTTCTTGGTAATTACACAGCAGCTTTCATGGGAAGAGCCTTTAAATAGAGTTGATAATGTCTCTCTAAGGTAGGTAAACACAGTGTCATTATCCCCATTTAACAGACCAAAGAATAGAGGAAGGGGTGGGGCACCTCTTCCAGTGTCTCTGAGTGGCTTGGTTTTCTTCATCTCACTCCGGCAGGTCCCCAGGGTTTTCTCCCAATGCTCTCCTGTGATTCTGAGGGTGACCGTGGTGTCTTAACTTCCTACCCTCTGCTTTAGAGACACCCTTTCCCATCACTATGAGTCTGGCTATACCATGACCGGAGAAGCATCAGTCCTGTGCGTGATCTAGACTTCTTAGGGTGTAAGGAAGTGTGAGAGCTGGTTGATCCCACTATCATGACAGTGCAGGCTGAGAAAATTGCCGACTACACACAAAAGCAAAAAGCCTGCAGCACACGGAAGGTGCTCAATAAATGCTGTTGTGAGGATGAAGCCAATCTGTGATGAAGACAAAAATGGATGGGGCCAACAGAAGTCCCTTGTACAGTTTAAGTCAGAAACACATTAGGTTATATTATATCTTTGGCTCTTCACCTGTTTTAGGATCGAGTGAGTAGAAAGCAAGGGAGGAGGGTCCAAAGGGCAAACAATAGGAAGTCGGGGCGATTTGTTGAAGAAAGAATGGCTTGTGTGTGAAATGTTGTTCAAAGTTCCAAGTGCTAAACACTTGGGCCCTTGCTAGGCGCTGTTGGGAAGTTTTGCAGTCTTCAGGAGGTGGGGCCTAGCGGAGGTTTTCGGTCACTGTGGGTGTGTTTTGACTGGGAACATAAGACACTGGCTTCTTCCTGTTTCGTCAGGCAAGCAGTTGCTTTGGGCACGTGTTTCTGGTTATGAAGGGCAGCCTCCCGGAGGAAAACTACAGGCTTAGGAATGACTGAAGCCTACTGGGACCTCCAATAAGCCTTCCTTGATTTTAGGTTGACTGTCTCAGCAGAAAACTAGCAGTCATATTGACTGATTCCTGAGTCCAACCCAGTACTCTTACTACGTACTGCCCTACACTGTTCTTATTTTCTTCTTACTAGAGAAGGAGCACACCGTTGCTGTTGTCGCGGCCAGGCCTGACTGGTGTTTGCTTGTTTGTTTGGAGCATTTGCTCTTCTCTCCAGTGCTCGTTATTTTTGGGTTTGGGTGAGATTGTTGTTGTTGCTGGTGGTGGTGGTAGTTTTGTTTTTTGACATTCAAAATGTAGCCCAGGCTAGCCTCAAACTCATTATTCAGACAAAACCAGCCTCGAATCCCTGATCCTCCTTCCTCTATCTCCAGGGTACCGGGTGACAGGCATGCATCACTATCCCTACAGTTCCTCTTGGTTACTTTGTCTCACAGAATGAGAGCTACTCAATGACAGCACAAGACTGAGTAAACCTCAGTTGGCATCACACGGGACACACAAACTGTATATGTGGTATTCTTATGTCATATGTATACTGCAGGATTTACTTAAAGTTGTTCATTTAAATGATGCTTTAAAACCATCCCCCTAGCCTGCCATAGTGCTTCCCAGGGCGGGTTAGAACTTTTGGAAAACATCTAAGGTGGGGGCATCTCATCCCTGCCGTAACGATCCAGGGTAGGACCCAAAGTCATTTTGTTGTTGTTGTTGCTTGTTTGTGTTCATATACAAATATTTTCCTGGGCGGGCCTGGTATGTAGCCAGTAGTAAAGAAGTATTGTTTTGAGCAGTTGTGTTTATAAGATCACGGACTTGGACGTTAAACAACACCCATACGCAATCTAGTATGTTAGAAGGTTTCTCACATACCACCCAGAATGATCTCACTTCTCACCAGCAGCAGCAGGATGAATTAAAATCCAGAGTTCTGAAACCTGACTGACTTCCAGCTCTGCACAGTACAATCACCAGAGCACCACTATCTTCAGGATTTTGCTGTCTGTTTTTTGAGACAGGGTCTCGTGTAGTCCAGGCAGGACTCACAGTTGCTGTAGAGCTGAGGATGAATTTGACCCACTCCTCCTACCTCCACAGCCTCACTGCTGGGATTATGGGCTTGCACCATCACGCCCAGTCTTATGCAGTACTGGGGACTGAACCCAGGGCTATGTGTCTGCAAGGCAAGCCCTCTACTAATTGAGCCATAACTTCTGTTTCTTGATTTGTTTTTTTTGAGATAGGGCCTCACGATACAGCTTAGACTGGCCTCAAATTCTGCCCTTGCCTCAGAGCCCCACCCCCACCCTGAGAGCTGGGATTGCAGGTGTGCCTGGCTTAGATCAGCTCCTTATGGGCTGTAGCTTTGCACATGGCAAGTGTAGCTGACCACCCTCCCATGTTCCTTGACTCTTCACCTTGGCCACTTTTACCGCACAGGAGTCGTCACCACTGTCCCCGACACATATTGTCCCTGACTGACCTTCAGCGTGCACATGGGGGGTGTTTCGTTTCCGCCTTTACCACTTTCTCTTTGCACACCAAATCTGCACATTGGCTGATGACAGTGGAGGCAGATGGGACAGGAAAGGGTTAGGGTCTTCATCGGAGTCTGTGAAGTGCAGTCCCTGCTCCTGACTTAAATCATAATTCTCAAGGTCAGGGAAGATCCACCTGGATAGAGCCTCAGATCCCGTTCTTGGTCCAACTTCCACCAACTCTTTCTTATGCATTTGTACCCTCCTCCCCTTTTCCCAGAAAAAAAAAAGCCTTGTTTGATTTTTACATTTTATTATTTACTGATTGATTGATTTTTTTTAAGTGTGTGTGTGTGTGTGTGTGTGTGCACGCTCCCAACTGTGGAGGCTGGAAGACAACCTTGGGTGTCACCCTAAGGACCATGATGGTTCACCTCCTGTGAGACAGAGTTTCTCATTTCCTTGAAGCTCACCATTCAAGCTAATTGCAGTCCGTAAGCCTCAGGGATCCTCCTGAGGTGCTGTGATTACGAGCATGCCACCACGTAGAGCATTTGTACATGGGTTCTGGATCTGGGGATCAAACCCAGGTCCTCACGTTTGTAAGGCAAGCTTTTACCGACTGAGCCATCCTCTCGGGCTTTTGTGAACCAGACACAGCTGAACACCTCCTTCACTTGGTGAACTGTATCTTCTTGGTTCCAATACCTCCTGCGTAGTGCTGAGCACCAGTTGCAACAGAAATAACATCTCATGAATCCTCCCCACATCCCTGGAAGGAAGCTGCATGGTGAGCACTAGTTCTCAGCCCACCCCTCCCATTTCCAAGGCAAGGTCTCGCTACTCATTGGCACACAACTGACTACTAACATTCAACGCCTGAGCCAGAGGAGAGAGGTCTTGTCTGAGAGAAGAGGTTCTACACAGACTCGTGAAGGAGCCATTTGAGCTTTGTAGCTTACAGACAAAAGGAGACGAACATGGCTCTCACCCTAGGGATGCACTCCTAAGTGATGCCTGAATTTAAAACTCAAAGAAAACCCAGTGATTAGTCTATGTGTCCTCCCAAGAACAAGTCTCGCTACCGAGACTTCTTTCTTGCTCTTTTGCTCCTGTCTGTCTGTCTTTCAAAAGAAACATGAGTGACCTTCTGACCTGAAGAAAGTATGGTACCTGGTGCACACGAAAAGACGCAGAAAGACACAAGATCATGTAATAATAAAGAGAAATCAAATTCAGGACTGAGTGTATCCCACTAACACAATGCCTCTGGGAGTCTGAGTAAAAAAAAAAAAAAATCAATGTTTTAACAAAATGATATGCTAAAGAAAGACAGTCCACTGTTCAAAAGACCTTAAAGAAACAGTGATCGGATCTCACTGTGTGATCTGGAGCCCAGTTTCCTCCGTTACTGTAACTCCAGAGGGACATTCCCCCATTCCTCGTGTGGAAACTCTGAAGCTGGCTCGGAGGCACTGGATCCAGCCTCCTGCCACACAGGCTCTTTCCAGCTGGAGAGTCACTGCTGGAGTGGCCATGCTGGGAGACAGCAAGAAAAGTTAGTTAGGAACTGTCTATGTGGACTCCAGGCTTTCCCCGGAGTTCACAGCAAGGCAGAGATGTCTGTTTACACGAAAAGGAGTTGGACTGATACCGTCTAAAGAGGCCCAGGGTGTGTTTCTCGGGTGGGAGGTGATTCTGTTGCAGCCATCCCAGGGCTAAAGTAAAGGAAGGTGATGTTCTTATTTGAGGAAGATCTGTCACCAGGGAGTGAGTGGAGCCCGGGTGGGTGTGCTCCAGACACAATGAGGTGTGGCATTCGGGATCCAGCTCCGGGACACCCTGCTGCTGTGAGTGAAATAGGAATCTCTTATCTCCCTCTTTTCCTTTTTTTTCCCCTATAGGGAGCCAATTCTTTAGGGTCTTGGATGTTTCACCAACCCCAGAAGGGCGCTAGTGCCAAAGAGAACCCTCGCTGCAAGACTGCTGTCTAGGAGACCTACCCATGGACCCTGTGGGAAGGACATTCACAAGGGCCTCTGAGTCCCACTCACTCAGTCAATCCACTATAATAACCTTTCCAACCATCAGAACTCTGACTCCTTGAAACAAATTATGCTGACAAAGTTTACTACAGATCCTAAAACTGAATTGTGGACACTCTGCTGTGAGGCTTGAATTATTCCCCAAATGCTGGAGGGCAGTAGGCACCCAAATTTCATCACTAGGCAGTAAATTTCCAAAAGACCAATAATTTCAAAACTTTCCCTAGGACTTTTTCCCCTTTTTTCTCAAGTTAATAAGTCAGAATTTTAAGATACAAATTCCATACAGATTTTCCCACACTTACCTTTCAATAAATGACTACTGTTACTTTCCTCTATCTTCTACAGATAGATGGAAAACAGAAACAAATTATTTCAGCCCTGTGGTTTTTTCAGTGTGATTCAGTCTACTGGTAGCAAAAACCTCCTGAGGTTTTTATTAAAGGTCCCCATTCCAGGCAGCAATTTGTTTGGACTCTGGGGTGGAATTGGAGAAGATATATTTTACTATGGAAAGTTTGGGGTTGATTCTTAAGAGTGTGGTTTGTTCTGGGTTTTCTGGGCTGGATGAGACGGCTTGCATTTCCCCCAATTTCTAAGTGTTGCGTTATTGGAGGTGATAGGAGGCTTTGTGGGAATTGCTGCTGAGCTGGGTTACTTTCTCTCCTGTTTACTACTTCTGTGTCTTAGTTTTGGCACTTGTAGTGAATTGGATTGTCTCCTCCAAATCCTAAACCCAAATGTGACTCACTTGTCTATCTTTAGGAAAGCAATCAGGTTGATTGATTGTCTTCGGAAGGGGAAGCCCTGATCTGACAGAGCTAGTTTTCTGATAAGAAAAAGAAGAGGAGACTTCATAAAACACAGAGGAAAGACCACACGAGGGCTGAAGGAGACCTTCCAATTAGGGAGAGGCTCACCCTAAACTAGCCCTGGTGGCACTTGGCTCTGAACTTCCAGTCGCTCGGTTATGACAGACCAAATGGGTTAATACAACCCTCCCTGAAGAACTGTCCCATCCACACAAAGGGCTGACGTGACAGGTGAATGAGTCCCATCCTCAGTTTTGGGAACAGACATCTGAGAAGGGCCCTCCTGATGAAACGTGTATGGCTGCCTCGAGAAAAGTTCCTGATTTCACACACAATCACCACCTTATGGCCCTGTGCCGTGCCTACCTGCACTGTGTAGGGAGTGCCCAGAACATGCAAAGGCATGGTCCTGAAGCTCTATATACGTGATGAAGGAGAGGAAAGCCGGGGGAACAGATAAAAAGCTTCTGTGGTAGAATTTTAGTTCCTATAAAATTATGCACATGAATTTCTTTGAGCTTTCAGAAATTTAAAATGATTCTTAAACTGTAACTGTGGCTGGAATTTCCTTGAGAAAAAGTCAAAGCACTCTCTAGAAAAATTCTTTCTAGAATGTTCTAGAAGATTCTTTAAAGGACACTATTGTTTTCTGGCCCTTGGACTATAGCTTGGTTGTGCTGATGGAAGGTGCCAGGGCTCTTGTCTTTTTTATAGTATTAATTATTATTATTCTCTCATACATTACATCCTGACTGCAGTTTCAACTCTCTCTGTTCACCCTATTCCCCTCCTTCCCTCTTCCCCAGATCCACTCCCCCTCCATTTCCCTTCAGAAAAGAGCAGGCCTCTCAGGGACATCAACTGAACACAACATAACAAGTTACGGTAAGACTAGCACAAGCCCGCCCTCATAGCAAGGCTGGGTGAGGCAGAAAAGGTTCCGAAAAGAGACGAAAGAGTCAGAAACACCCCCACTCCCACTGTTAGGAATCCCACAAGAACACCAAGCCAACAACCATAGCATATATGCAGAGGACCTAGCACAGACCCATGCAGGTTCCGTGATTACCACTTCAGTCTCTGTGAGCCCCTGTGAGCAGGCATCTTTTCTGCATAGGGGATTCCCCCTTCTGAGGAATCCAGTTTCATTAATCTACTTCCTACTACCTCTGCTTGCCACCCCCTCGTTCTGGAGAAATCCCAGTCCTGAATTTCTTCAAATGTGTTAAAGGTGGCATTACAATGTTTTTGTTTTATAGCACGTGCTTTCTCCTTTTCTCTGTTTTCAAGCTGAGGAGGCCTGAGTGCCCGCTAAGGCTTTTGTGATTCTAGGTGTTCTATCTGGAATTAGGCAACTTCTCTGTAACCTCTGTCCAGGGTAGACCATGTTCTCTACAGTCTGAACAACTAACCCAATCCCTCAAATCAACCACAAAACCATAACAATAACAAAACGTGAATGATTTGCAGGTTATTTGCTTCCTTAGCATATGTAGGTAATGTATTAAAAAAACCATGTCATCATTTACTTTTAATTAATACTCTATTCCCTTGAATGTCCAGATTAAGCAATTTTTATTTTAAATTGTAACCCCTCAATATCCCAAATTCAGAACTATGAAAGTAGCCTAACATACTTTTATTTATTTTTACTATTTTATTGATCTATTTATTTATTTATTTTGAGGCAGGGTTTCATGGAGCCCAGGCTAGCCTTGAATATTTTATTTTTGTAGGTAGCAGAGGATGAAATTCTGATCTTTCTTCTCTACTTTTGGATTACAGAAGTGTGGGACCATGCCTGGTTTATGCGGTTCTGGGGGCCAAACTCATGCATATAGGCAAGTACTCTACAAACTAACCAACATCCCACTCTTGCAATGTGAGAGTGTGTATTTTAACAGAAAGCAAAATCATTTGTTCAGAATAGCATCATCAAAACTGAAATTGTTCTGTCTAGAAATATTAGCATTAAATCTCCAAAATTCCTTCCCCCGTGTGCTCACGGACTCTAATCACATGGCACAGCAGTACCTCAGGTATTGAGAGCAGTAGAAGTCATTTCTTTTAAAAATCTACAGATTCTTTCGTCTCTGTGGAAACCTGTAGAGACTGTACCCAAGAGGAAGCCACCAAGATACTGTGATGGTGAACTTAGCTTTTCCAGCTCGGCATCTGCCTGGGTGGACAGGACAATGGTGAATTCAGCAGGAGAGTTGACCACCATTAAAACCTAATGCCTTGCTTCTGCCCTGCTGGTACCCACAAGGAATGCTTCTGCATCTCCGCTAAACTCAGAAAATCTGGTTTAATTTTGTTTTATTTTGACTTTATTTCTTCTCAGCCTTGAGTGATTCTTATAAGTCTTAGTGGTCAAAGAATTGCACTCCACTTCTCTAGAATAATGATTACACAGATATTGTTGGAATAAATACTTGTGTGCCTTTAAGGGCATTAAGTAAATGATTTGTGTGATAAATAATCTATTTTTCAATTAAAGACTTGCTTAGCTAAGTCTAGATTAGCACTTGAGAAATACAATGACCGAATCCACAAAGCCAAAATAGTCACACAAAGATGACAGCAAACAATACCAACATCAATCATGAATGCCTTTTGTGGTCCCACCGAACACCAGTATTTTTAATAGTAGTCGTCTGTGCCAAAGAAGACTACACAGGATAACTTCCTCGGTGTTTCTACATGAATTTTCTTGTCAACTCTTGTCAGCAACAACCCCCAATTCCTGCCAAAAGCTGCCTCAGCTGCTACTTAGGAGCTATAAGTGGCTTTCCTAAAAACTGAAAGGACACTCAGAGCTCAGTGTTAAGAAGACAAATAACACAGCCCAAAAAAAACCAAAAATGCCCAAAGGATTTGGATAGACATTTCTCAAAAAGACTATATGAGCAATATGCAAATGAAAAGGTGTTTAGTATGTTAGCCAGTAAGGAAATATCAACCACAGTGACTCAGCATTTCACACTCGCCAGGGCATCCATAACAAAAGATGCAAGTGTGGCTGAGGTTGTGGACAAACTGGAATGTCACACACTGCTGATCACATGCAAAATGGCGCACAGTCCCTCCAAAGGCCCAGGTTGGTTTAGGGTAGCTGATGTACTATGAGACAGCAGCAAATCTACTCATGACTGAATAAAAACATAGGTCTAGAGCCTATGGTTAAGAGCACTTTCGGAGGACTCAGGTTCCCCACAGGGCAGCTCAAAGTCGTCAGTTAGCTCCATTTCCAGGGAACTCAATGCCTCTTCAGACAAACACAGGCTCCTGCATGCATGTGGTGCACATGCATACACTCAGAGACTCGTGCATACACATAAAGTAAAACAAATATTAAAAACAAAACAAAAACCCCCACAACATAGCTCCATAAAAGTGTGTCGATGGGAGCATATAGCGGTGTAATTCATAATCACAAAAGGCAAAAACAGCCCATATGTCCAACAACTAACCTAAAAACAGAACCTGGCACATCCATGTAACAGATTACTGCTCAGCTATAAAAAGGACCAATGTATAACAACTGTACATTGCAGGTATGTGTATATGGTATACCACGTTAAAGAAGCCGATCAAAGAGGACTACATATTTTCCCACTTTTCTTATGTGAAATGTCAGAACTGGTAAATCCATGAAAACAAAAGTTAGCTTGGTGGTTGCCCACTATGAGTATTCACAGCCAGGTTTTCCAGGTGATAGTCAAACAGTATTCGAATGCTCACATTGCTGTGGGGAGGGGAGAGGGCAGTAGGGAGGAGTGAGGGCCGACTGCAAACAGGTATGAGATTCGTTGAGAAGGAGTGAGAGGGAATGATTAAAATGTCCTGAAGTTAGCTATGGTGATGACTTCTAACATAAGATACCCATCCAAAGATATACTTTGGATGGGCAAATTGTACAGTGTGTACGTTACAACTTAATAAACCCGCTCTGTATGAAGCTACCATGGTTTGTCCAGCTTTTCTGACTGCTGACATTGATCAAGAGGACAAATTAACTGCAGGATGAACCAGGGCTCAACTCAAAGGTGGATAAAATGAACATAATGTAAATCAAGAGACAGTGGGTGCAATGAGCAATGCTCCGCAGAGGCATCTTGCCGTCAGCATAGTGATGGGAGTGAGGCTATGCTTTCTATGCTAGATAGGTTATGTGTCCTACCTAAAAGTGGAAAGAAACTCAAATAAATAAATAAATAATATTCGCATATATAGAGAGCTACTTCCATAAGATAAAACCCACTGATGGCTCAAGACTTCTTCTTGGCCAGGCCTCACAGGCCAAGATGCCTACATTGTGCATCCAGAGCCCAACACCCAGAATCAAAACAAGGTGTACTATGTGCGTTTTGTAGGTGGGGAATCCGAAAACAGGTTAAGTAAATTACCCAAAGTAGAGACAGCTTATAAGAGACTGAGGTGGGATTTGAACCCATGTCTGTCTGACTTTTAGATCTCACAGAGGATACAACAAAACTGTTTAGGATATTTGCATTATAAACTTGACCTTTCCTGTGTCTCTCCTGTGACATCCCTCTGTTTCTCCCTTTTGTCATTTGGAACGGATGCTTGTGGAAGTCTTAAAAGAGGGAGATTACAGAAATTGCCACTGACAGTGATGGTACAGTTGCTATAGTAACCAATCCACCAAATTGGTCTGTGCTACTAGGCACACACTTCTGCCTCTGCAATACTCCAGTGCTGACTAGAATGCTTCACGGCCCCAGCAAACCCCTGTGAAAGCACAGGAAATGGATAGAGCTGAGGGTCAACTGCATGTGTGCAGCATGAACATTCCTTCCAAAGTTTCCCCTCCCCACTCCCTCATTTTATCTCCTCTCTTGCAGTCCTTTCATTTTACACAGTATATTTGTGGTACTTGGTTTTAAGGGATGCTGAACATCAGGGCTAAACTGCAGTCTATTGCTTTGTTCTAAGAGGATTTTATAAATAAGACTATTTTCTTTTGGGCAACAAACTGACTCTCCCAACCCAATAATTCCCTGACTCTATGACAGACTACGAATGGACCAGCACCTCATGTCCAACACATAAACAAAGCAAACATCTATTTGATTTTCTTATGAAGTCACAGAAGTGACTGTACGGGAACCAGAAGCCGACAAACAACACTAGTTGTGGGCACAGAGGAACACATGCATACATCCACCCTGTCCACATTTTTCTACAATGTTTCTGTGTTTTCAAGGACTCCTTTTCGGATACTGATGCTTTCTCTCTTCCTCCCTCTCTCCGTTTCACTGGCCTTGCCTGTCTTCAGAGGCACCTGAAGGGACATAAGGCAGGGAAGTGAAACCGACTGTAATTCTCCAGTTCACTTCTCTGCAGCCTCCAGTGAGCCAGGCTCCAGACGGTGGCCCAGCTGAGCTCTGAGAAGTTCAGAGTCCTAGCAGCACAGGTGCGGTTTACCGACTCTGCTCACAGACAGAAGAGAGGACCAGACATGGGGATGTGGGGGGAGTGTGCAGTTGAAGTGCAGGAGACTAAAGGAAGACACGTCTTTCCTATGAAATGGAAACTCTTGTGTCTCAGAAGGTCACTATTCCCCTCTGATGGACTGAGTACAGTTGTCGCAGTCACCAGGAATTCTAATCCTCTCACTTGCTCATGTCCTTGGTTTCACCTTTCAGTCTCTTCTACTTCCTTCTCCTGATCTTAACATGTCATGCTGGGGATGAAATTACAAATACCTCCCCGAGTCATCCCGATGAGCAAATGTGCATTCAGGAAACTGTGGGTTCTTGTGGCTTTAAAAATAAGTTATAAATATATTTTAAGTAGCGTTTTGTGCATATGTCTTATTTTCCTTCCTTTCTTCTTTCTTTCCCTTCTTTATCTGTTGCTACTCTGTATTTTTATTAACTGGTTGCTCTAAACCAGAATGCTGGGAAAACAAACTATATTACAACCCATTTTATGGATGGAGGGCTCAGCTAAAGCGGAGCAAAGGTAGTCATTTAGCTCTAGGAATTCAAAGGCAACAGCATTTGCATTATTGTTTGCCTGTTTTCCCAGTTCAACTCAAAAGCATACTGACTTTCCACTGTAGAATGTGCCTCTGTGGTGGCTGCTCCTATTAGTGGCTGCATCTTTCTCTGTGAGGAGACAGTCTTGTCTACAGCCTCTGACACATGTATTCATTTTTGGATCCTGGAAGGTTCAATGCTTCTTGGCCTGGGGGCTTTGCGTGTGTTTGCCTTACTTTGTCTTACCAAGTTGCATACTCTCTGATTTCCCCATACTTGTGCCCATGTTACCCTGGAGAGCTCATCATTTAAGGCTCATCTTAACCTTCTCTGTAGAGAAATTCTTCTTTGACTAGCCAGGCAAGGTAGTGACCCTCTATTCCATGATTCCAAAGATCCCATCTTTCTCTTTTTCTTTTTACTGTAAGCTACAAAAGTCTAGGAATGTATCCATCGTGTCCCACTCTGTATCTTGGAACTCAGCATGGAATTGGGCCCGTGCATATGTCTACTGCAAATGCACAGATATTCCACAGCACAGCTTTTTGTTAGGGACAGGCTACAGTGCCTCACTCAAAACTCCCTTTGTGGGTGTGACCCATTCGTACATGTAAATTTAGAGAAGCCACCCAAGGTGGTGAATGTCACCTCGCTTTTCAGGTCAAAGGATGCTGGGACTTGAGACAGTTTTGCATAAACTACACTTTTGTTTTCATCTTCTATATTTGACAAAGCTGTCTGT
Organism: Peromyscus californicus insignis; assembly: GCF_007827085.1. Taxonomy (NCBI): domain Eukaryota; kingdom Metazoa; phylum Chordata; class Mammalia; order Rodentia; family Cricetidae; genus Peromyscus; species Peromyscus californicus. The sequence continues at coordinate 11,755,449 of NW_026294469.1, forward strand.
CACCTTTGATACTTCTAAAATGACTGCATTATGAAGCACAAGAACAAAGGCTTGATTTTTTAAATGACACATCTTAGTCACTCAGTCTTTTAATGACTTAACACCTAGTAGACAGCTATAATTATTGAACTGAATCAAATCACAGAGGATAAGACAGCATGGCAGACTTTTCTTTGTAAACATTACCTTTTTGTTGTTTTAAGGAATAATAGTTCTTTGCTTTACAATGGATTTTGTTGATAACTTTAAGATATGTAAGATTGAGTGTGTAGGGGATTCAAATGTTTCTTGAGTTGTTGTTAACTGCCCAACACCAAATCGTTATAATCTAGAGTTTCCTTGCATAATTTGTCTCTTAATGACTTCTCTGATTCTCTGTATTTTTTGTATTTTTCTTTCTACTTCTTATGCTTTTCACTCTTTCCCATGACTTCTTTCCCTCTCCCTTCCACTGTCAACTTTCTGCTACCTATCTGCTTTTCTTCCAACACTACAAACCATTTTAACCCATTTCCATTCACATTATTTGTGAAGAGATAAAACCCTCTGGTATTTACAGAAAAAATCCCTATGTTCCGTATGTCATATATAGTGAGACTAACAGTTCTTTCTTTACATCAAAATACCACTGCTTTCTTTTTCCTTCTTTTTTTAAAAAGAGATTAACACTAGGAATTTAAGCATCATGAACTATCTTGGAAGTTAATGCAAAGGACATAGGAAATGGATATTTCTTGAAATTCTAGAATGATGGAACGCATAAACAGTTATGCCAAAACAGTTCTGGCTTGTTGTACCTATAGCATACAGCTCCTTGAAAAATGATTCACATGAATAGAATTCTGTTGCATCCCCGCTTCCCCAAACAAAGCTGCCTCTCTAGTGCTCTCGTCCACAGTAGTCCTGAGAAAGTGATTTTTGGTTCAAACTTTAGCTATGCAGTTTTGTTGTATTTTCTTTCTTTTTTGTTTTTGCCTTGTTTTGTTGCTTGTTTGTTTGTTTTTGAGACAGGAGACAGGGTTTCTCTGTGTAGCCCTGGCTATCCTGGAACTCCCTCTGTAGACCAGTCTGGTCTTGAGCTCACAGAGATCTGTCTGCCTCTGCCTCCCAAGTGCTGGAATTAAAGGAATGCACTACCACCACCAGGGTTTTGCTGTTTTTTTTTTCAACATTATTTTTCAAACTCAGACTGAAAGTTCTCATATGTGTTTGAAATGCAATGGCTCATCTACTTTCTTGCCCCGTACTATCAGGACTAATAGTTAAAATGTGGTAGACTAGTAGGCTGGAATTCTGGCTTCCTAGCATATTTTCTTGCTTTTTCCTTGCCTGGACAGCTGCAAAGGTTTAAAGATGCAAACTTCAGTCACTGTTGTGGCGTGGTGAAGCCAATATGTAGAAGGTAGAGATTAGCATTTGATTTTAGCCATGTCAACAATACACATTCACAATGACTGGGTATCCTCCTCACACCGAATATTCACAAATCAATACTGTTCAGATGATTGACAAATCATGCTTTAATTTCCCAGCCTCTGAAAAGGCTGAATGAGTTCTTTATATGTGAACAATAGAAGTAATATGTAAAGCTCCTAATAGGTGTTCAATTAGTGGTAGTTACTATTTGAACTGGGGATGGGGTGGAGGAGAGACCAAGAGACACACAGAGAGATAGGGAAACGGAGAGGGATGAAAAGAGGGAGAGTACACCTTCTGCAGGTTCTGGATCTCATATACTTGAAAAAGATGAGTAACTTACTCACTCATACTATAGCTATCTAGGATTGCTACTAGGTTCTTAAGTTTTACCGTGGAAACATGAAATTCTAACCTGGCATGATAGAATTAGTTATGAAACCCTTCTAAATGGAAGGCAGAAGACTAATGGGGAATCTTTCCATTAGAATAAGGTCATTTACTTGTTTGATTTGCTTTGTTTTATGGTGTTTAGACAGGGTCTTACTATATAGGTCTGGTTAGCCTGGTACTCTCTACTCTCTCAGACTGGTCCAAAACAACATGTAGCAATCCTCCTGCTTCTGCCTCCTGAATGCTAGGATCACAGGAGTGTGTCAGCATGTCTGTTGGTGTTTATCTATGTTGGTCACTGGTATATCTTAAGTGCCTATGACAGAGGTTGACAAACCATGGTCCAATGAGTAAAGTGAGTCTGCTTCCTAGCTTTATGAAGCTTCAAAACTGAGGATGGTTTGCATGCTTTTAAATGGTTGAAAATAATGACATGAGAATTAATGGAAGCTCATTATCTTCAAAGGCAGTTTTATTGTTGCATACCTGTGCTTAGTCACCGATTCACTGTCTGTGCCACTCTTTACTGTGAGAGTAGGATTATTGCAATGCAGGGCTTGTGACCACAAAGCCGAAAAAAAAAATGATCTTTCACTTTTTATAGAAAAAGAGTTGCTAACAACAGGAAAGATACTTCTCTTTGAGTTTGTGTGTGTGTTCTATGCATGTGTACTATTCGTGTGTTTGTGCCTGTATGTGTACACGTGTGCATTGTGTGCACATACATGTGCAGGCCAGGGACCAATGTCAGGTGTCTTCCTCAGTCATCCTTACATTTTTTTTTTTTTTTGGTTTTTCGAGACACATCCTTACATTTTTTAAAACAATATCTCTCACTGAACTTGGAGCTCACCAATTCAGGTAGCCTGGCTGGGAAGCAGAAGCCACTTTACTCTCTCTCCCTCTCTCTCTCTCTCTCTCTCTCTCTCTCTCTCTCTCTCTCTCTTGCTCTCTGACTTTCTGGTGTTAGGATTACAAGCACTCACTGCCACATTCAGCTTTTATGTGGGTGCTGGGGATCAAACTCAGATACTAATGTGCATGCTGCAAGCTACCTCCTCCATCCTTCCTAAGTATTTTTAGAGTCAGATGCATTGATGTTTGACCCTTCCCAAAAGAAAGCTTTAAATGTAGATGTGAGTCCAAGGTCAGCCACAGAATAGCATAGGAATATATGATATATATGATATATATATCATATATATGATAAAATAGGATATAGTAAGAAGTGCACAGTATATGGAAGAAAACAGACCCAACTGCTATGCTGCCTGACCTCACTGTGCAAGCCTGGCCATCAGGCTTAAGGTCTCTGGGCATCAACTATTTCATCTATAAAATCAGGCTAATGATGAGAAAATAAGAACTAATGTTTGTGAAGTGTTTAGAACAGCACATGGTATAAGTAGCTACAGTTTATTTATTTATTTATTTATTTATTTATTTATTTATTTATTTATTTATTTATTTATTTATTTATTTATTTATTTACTTTGGGATGAGGTATTGCTCTGTAGCTCCAGCTGGCCGTAAACTCACCATCCTCCTGCCTCTACCTCCTAAGTGTTTGACTACAGGCATGAGGCACCACACTTAACTACGGCAATACAATTTTAACTGTGTTTTTCTGTTAAGAAATTTCAGATACTTAATAAATTAGCCAAGTAAATGAGTGAATCTCAATATGCTTGTACACAGGAAGAAATCCAAGCATGAAATAAAATTTGAAGATGTCCATTTTTGTCAGCAAGTCATCTATGTGGAGAAAACAAACGCATCAGTATGTACTCTAATTGCCTTTGGATTGTAGGAAAGAACTGTTGGCCTCTCATACCTGTGATACAATTTTGTAATCAATGCCCCTGTTTCAGATAATAAACGAATTGTATTGTAAATGGTTGAGTAACTTCTGATACAAAAATCTAACTACCTAACGACTTCTAATCTGGGGGTATCAAATTGGCATAAAGGGAAACAGCGATTTAGAGAATGCAGATTGGTTGCTTTGCTGAGGCTGTCACTCTGTCCTTAGGAAGAGAGCCAATAAAGCCACTGTCCTGCAGTCAGCGTGTGGGCATCCAGGCCAGTAACCACACTTGCATATTAGCTAATGCCACTGCATTCCAGCATTGTAAGACATTTTGGGAATTGATACTTAGGACTCATGGGGTTGGGGATTTAGCTCAGTGGTAGAGCGCTTGCTTAGCAAGAGCAAGGCCCTGGGTTCGGTCCTCAGCTCCCGAAAAAAAAAAAAAAAAAAGATACTTAGGACTCTAAGTACCTAAATAGATTCTCACATTAACTAATGCATAATCTTTAAATAGACCATGCTAGGTGAAAAGTAAAAGCTTCATATGGTTGCTTTCTGTCTTTTATGTAATAGAATTGCTTGATACTCTTCAGTATGGGGCTGTCTAAAGGACAATACATTAGCTGCTTCATTATCTTCATGCCTGTTTTTCACTACAGGTGCTGTCTGTGTGGTGTCTAACTATAGCCTGACTGACACATTGATGAAGTGAGACACCCCTCCTTTCTTATTTCATGATCTTAGTTTGTTCAACTGTCAGTAAGCAAAACACTCCTTTGACTTAGATTGTGGAAGCTGCAATGAAAATGTAGACAAACGGTAACCACTCCAGTCCAATCTGAGATTATTACTAAATTGTGCATTAAAATTAAAAACTACAAAGAAAAAAGAAACTTTTGGTGACTTAGGCGAACTTAGGCCTTCGGTCTTGTAAGTGGACCTGTAACTGAGTGTGTGCTCCACTAGTCTCCACATCTTCCCCAGCCACTCTCCAGCTCTGACTTCATCCCCGGGAGTGTTCGAGCTTTAGAAGACTTCAGTAGTGACTCCCCCACCAACTTTCCCAGAGCTTAATTCATACTTTCCTTCAAATGAAGAGAGACATTCTTATCTCTTAATAAATCCAAAGAAAACAGTCAAGACGTCAGACTTAAAATGTTTTATGGGTATTCAAGTCCTGTCACCTTCAAAAATTAAAAGAAAAAACCCTGATAAAAATGAGAAAGATGTGTATCTTGAGGCATAATTTTATATTTTGATATAAAAGAAATAAGAAACTTGCAGCCCCATCTTCAAGTAATTAGTAATTTAAAATGACAAGACTTGACAAAGGCTATGAAATTGTAGACACAAGTAATAAGTCCTAGTGGTTTATTGCTTGGCAGAGTGAGTGCAGTTAATAGTAACATATTGATAAATTAGGTTAGACACCTTAACATTCTTATAAAAAGATGAGAGGTAGTCAGGTAATAAATACATTACGTAGCTTAACTTAATCTTCTTATTTCTTTTATTGAACTAATGCTTACTTTATTAAAACAGAATATGAACCTGAGTTCAAATGACATACTCAGAAAAATTGAGCAACTAGAGAAAAATGTAAAATTGATTCCAGTTTTTTCTGCAAAGTCTTCCTTGGCTGCTCATTTTTCCACATAATACAAATTCAGAATTATTTAGTCATCTTTAAAGTCATGTTTTGTTTTATTATATTAAAATCTTTACTTTCTACAGATACAATATATAATTTCAACATGTGAATTCTTTTACCTACTTTATTTGCTTGTATTTTATATTCATTCTGATCAACTGGTCAATTTTAATTCCCCTTTACCCTCTCTAAATTTGAGATGTGTCTTCATATTTGGGATCTAAAAATTACAGGTAGAGGGAAAGTAATAAATAAAATGCCGTTCTGTTCAGTTGTCTTCAATAAAAGTGATGTGATCTAAAAAACAATACGGTGACATATTTAACCTCCTGCTGACCTCTGCACAAGGCTGAGAAAACAGTTTTCTATCATACTGGCTATAATACAGGGCCCATTTAGTACTAAAGGGTTTTAACCTAGAACACTTCTGTCTACACTCAAGTTAAAATTCTTCATTCTTCTGTGAATGCAAATTAGAATAATGTGATTGGTCCCTAAAATGGAAAATGCCCCAGTTACTAATAATGGAATGGAGTTGAAATTATATTCTTGAGATTGCCAATAGGTTTGGTAAACTATTTTCTTTTCTATCTTCCTCTTCTAAGGGAAAATACAGTTTTCCCCCTACTGCAGAAGTATCAGATTCCTGCAGCATCCGTGACACTTGTAAGCATTCAGTGGTCAGACACCACTACATAACCTTCAAATGATGTGGCCCAGTGAAGCTGGGAGGTGCTGTCACGGAGCCGGGCAGCCTGGTATCTTAGCCATACACCAGGACAGAGCCAGCAGGTCCCAGCTGGTATGCTGATTCCAGACTAAGGTAGGGGTTTGACTAAGGTTTTGCATTTTGAATGTGAACTCCTCTGACATTGAATCCTAGGACATATTTACATATAACAGTGCATTGAGCATGCCAGAAATTATTTACCAGATCTAATGTACAAAGCTTATTTGCCCAAATTACTCTTAGGACAAGTTCAATTTTAAATTTATTATCCCCTTTAGGTTTCTGATTTATCCTAAATTTATTCTAAATTACGTTTTTTAAATGTAAAGGGCAGTCTCAAGAGTTTAACTATATGATCTGAATTCTTCACCATGTAGGGTATGTGCTAAATGAATATAGTGATAGATCAGTCAGAAATGAAAAAATGTAACACAGTGGACTATTACCAATATCCTTTGGATTGTTACTCAACAATACCCTTTGGCATGGCAACATCTGCCCATCACAGTGAGCTCGTCATTTTGATCTTTAGACATATGAAACACACCTAAGAAAACCCATTTTCTAATTTGTTCTGACTTGGACTTGTGTGCTCATTGTTGACGTAAGGGAGGGGTTGTATTGCTGCTTCTGGTATAGACATCTTTTGACACCATGATACACAAACTTGTCTCCCACAGCTATTCAAAAAGTCAATCAACAGGATTTGTTACAAGTTCAGGATTTCTCATCCCTCCAGTCGCCCTGAACTTAACGGTAGTGCTACCCAAACAACTGTAGTTAATAGGCTGTGTTCCTTTAAATTTCTTTTTTCCTCAGACTGGTAGAAACATCATGAAAAAAAAGAATCCAAACATCTACTCTCCTAAGGTTGCCCGGAGTGCTCCCCATACCCCAGGCATCTATCTGCATGGGACTATGCCTTGGCAGATTGTCAAGCCATGCCCTTTTGTTATGTACTACTTGAAGGTTTACACTGGTCTCAGTGGCCTGGCATCAGAAATCCAGATGCCTAATCATGAAAAGCAGGGGATACCGTGCTCTTCTCCAAAACCAGAAAGGAGCCTTTTGCTAGGGCTCCTTTAGAAGGGTTTTTAAACGGGAGCCAATCAAACACCATTGCCAGTTTCTGCAGTCTTTGCATCTGCGACACTTTCCAAAAGCATCATTTCTCTCTCTTTGGACATGAGATGCTGTTTGCAGACACTTTCTAACTGGCAAGGGCAGACAGCATCAACAGTTCCCTAACTTCCCTGTGACTCCCGCTAGGCACACAGATCAACTGGAGGGAGGTACAGGACTCTGCTCCCAGCCCTTCTCAACCACCAACTGTCAATTCCCTCTTCTTGGGGACAAGAGTTAGCAGGCAAGGTTCACCCCACCACCCTAAAATGGTTAGCTTTGCTCTCCTTTAAAAAGTGAAGAGGGAGAGCTTTCCGCAGGATAGAAAAGTTTGCTTGGCCACAGGATGCCCAGCGTTGCAACAAACAACAGGAATGGACAAAGCCTTTTGGGAGTTCCAGGCTACGAAGAGAGCAGACCCCAGTCACAGACAGAACCAAAACAAACAATAAAAACTTGAGTGCATGGCAGAAACACTATGAAGTTCTCTCTCTTTGGCTGGCACTGTCTGGGAGTTCCTCCTGGCCCAAAGCAGGAAAGAGGAAGGTCGTCACCACAGGCTCCCTCTCCTTGAACAAGTCCACCTTGAAGTGCAATGAGACCTGACTGGCAAATGTGTCCAGAGCTGCTCTTCTGAACTGCCCAGGCCTTTGGGCCCCACCTACTTGTTCAGCTTTAACCCTAGTCTGCAACCTTCAACGTTTCCTGACCTGAAGATTTGGGAACCTGGGCGTTCAAGCGCTCGGGCATGCTGTTAGGCCAGGTTCCTGTTGTCCCTTCTGACACTCTAAAATCAACTTTCCCTTCGCCAGCTGAATTGTTTGAGATGGTTTTTCAGCGTGCAGGAGCCTCCGGCCCAGCCCACCCAGTTCTCCCCTCCTCTCTGCCCCCTCCCCTCCCTCCGGCCTCTCCAGCTCTCCCCCACCCCCCAATCCCACCCCGCCTTCCTCTTTGTTGTCTCCTACCTGCTGGCCAGGCTCTGCCTGCAGTGCTGTCTGAAGGGCATCAGGTGGTAGTTCATGGCGTCCAGCAGCAGCTTCTGGCAGACCGGGTCGGTGCGCATGAAATCCACCGACTGGACCCGCTCTACCAGCTCCGGGGCGGGGATGAGCGCGAAGCGGAGGCGCTTCATGAGGTCAGGCGCGTACTGCATGCGGGTCTCGCGGTCGTGCTCCAGCCACAGCACGGACATCTGGAAAAGTGCCAGCTCCGACTCCACGGGGGGCGGCAGCGAGTCCAGCAGGGCACGCATCTCCTCGAAGTTAAGCAACAGCACATCCTCCACCAGGTACTTGTTGGCCAGCTTCTTGGTCTCCTCCAGGCCGTGCAGGGCGGCGATCTTGCACACCTGCTTGTAGTTCTGCACCGAGATCTGGTCGTTGAGGAACTGAACGCAGAGCTTGGTGACCTGAGGGATATGCAGGATCTTGCTGACCGACAGCACCTCCTCCACGGTGTCCAGGGAGAGGGTCACGTTGGCCGTGTAGAGGTATTCGAGCACTAGGCGCAGCCCGATGGACGAGCAGCCCTGCAGCACGAGGTTGTTGATGGCTCGGGGACTGGTCAGCAGCTTGTCGTCGGGGGAGGAGGAAGGAGTCCCGGGCTCCTCCTGTGGCGGTGGCTGCTGCTGCTGTGGAGGCTGCTGCTGCGGCTGCTGCTGCTGCTGCTGGTCCTTGGGGGCCCCCAGGCCGTCCTGGCCGCCGACCCCTCCCCCGAGAGGGGGGTGGCTGGAGAAGAGTGATCGGAAGTACTGCGAGCAGGAGGCCAGCACGGCCTTGTGGCAGTGGAACTGTTGGCCCTGGGCCGTCAGGGTCACGTCGCAAAAGAGCTGCTTCCTCCACAGCAGGTTGAGGCCGTGCAGCAGGTTGTCACTGTGGCTGGGGTCGAAGGTGGAGGTCCTGTCCCCGGATCTGGACATGGCGAGCTGACTCGGCGCACCTGGCTTTAAACCCTCCTCCAACCTGGCAGACAGGGGTGGGGGATGGGAGGGGGAGTAGGGTGGTGTAGGGGGGTGGGGTGTGGCCGGGGTGGGGAAGGGTGTGGAGGGGAGAGAGGAACAACAATCAAAGCCCCGCTTGGCTCCCTCTCTGTGCGCTCAGGACCCGACCCTAAGAGGAAGGTGTGAAGGCGCGGGATCCTGAGCGCCTCCTGAAGGGTCCTCGTCTGGGGTCGGGACGCCGGTTCTGCTCCCTGCTACCTCTTACACACTTCACCCCTCACTTTCCTAAAAGCACCCAGGCTCCTCTCTTGGCAGCGACAGCGGTGACAGCAGCGGCGGCAAAAGTGGAGGCTGAGGCCGTGACACCTCGTGGGCTCGTGTCCATGCCCGGCTGGATGAAGGGAAAGGCCGGGAGTGGGGAGTCAGGGGGTGCCCCGAGAGCTCAGAAGCGACCGACGGCGGCGGTTCCAGGTCAACTGGTGCTGGAAGCTTTGCTTTTCTTAGTTGGCCCAGTTTGGGGGTGGGGTGGGAAAAGGGGGGTAACACGGGCGTGCGAGTGGGCGATTCTTAGCTCTCTAAAAGCTGGGGACACCTTCGATTATCCGCGCTGCCCCGAAAAAGTCCTAGGCTCACAGTCTGAGGGAGGAGATAAAGCCCTTTCTTCTCCCGGGGAAGTGCAGCGGAGCGCGATGGGGACCCGCTCAGTGGACTCGGCAGAGGCGGGAGCTGTCCTTATCAATTCTAGCTCATTTCGCTCAGCCCGGCCCTGCCCGCTTCCCCGCTTCGCAAACTGTTGGTTTCCCTCGCCGCCACCCCGTTTTGCTAATTTTCCAGAGACGCCTTTAAACCTGGCCAGAGAGAGAATCCTTCCACCCACACCACCCACCCACCCCTGACCCCCTTCTCCCTGCACCTTTGCTATTTCAGAGCACGGAAGTTCAGACATCTAGTTCCCCTTCCAGTGCGGGGCGGCACCGGGGAAGACTGGGGGGCAAGTTGGGGTGCCAGGCTGGATTTAGAGCAGGAGACTAGAGGCCAGGAGGGATTGGTGTGGACCGGTCTCCCTCTCGAGCACCGGGAGCAGTCGCTTTAACTGGAGGAACTATGAGAAGTTCAAGTTAGAAGGCAGGTGTTGGGGGAGGGGTGGCGGCCGTGGAGTGGGGGTGGGGGTGGGGGCGCGGTCCGGTGCGGGGGGTCTCTGCTCCACACCCAAAAGGATTTTGGGTAGGCACAGCATCCCCGCGACCCCCGGGGTTCAGCTCCAGAGGTCCCCCACTCGGGCACCCCCACTCCCCCAGCCCTGGAAGTACTTCTGTAAAAAGTCTGAGCCGCCCGCTTCTAGGGGCTAGGAGGCCGGGGAGGGGGAGGCCAGGTGAAATCCACACGCCGAGTCCTTAATCTGTAATTGCACCTTTCAGGGCTGAACGGGAAGGGACCCTCTGCCCGCGTCCCGCCGCGCGCCCGCCGGGACCACCGCCGCCGCCGCCGTCGCCGCCGCCGCCGCCCGGCTCCGAGGGACCCGCCGGACCTGCCCCTTCCGCTGCGGCTCACTCTGCCTTGCCCGGCGCCGCTTCTGGATCGCCGGCTTCTCGTTCCAACCAGACTCGGCTCCTCTCCACTCACTTTCCCATCCTGTTCCAGGTGGACCCTAACCTCCCTCCCCCGGCAGCAGCCCCCTCCCCTAAAGCTCGAGCTGGCGGGGGAAACACTTGAGTCCTCCCTGGAAGTGGCCCCGGTCATACCTCTCTCCAGCTCGCCCCGCTTCGTTGTCTCGCCCCCCCCCCCATCTTTTCCTAGTCTTTTTCCTTCTTGTTCTCCTCCTTTGCTTCCACCCCCCCATCTGCTTATTTCTTGCAATGGGAGTTTTATTCTTTATAAGCGTGTGCCACAACCCTCCCCCCCATAAGTCTCCCCCCACCCCACAACAACCCAAAAGACAAGGAAAATACAGGCAAGGTAGACCCAAGGCCAGAAACTTACCTGCTGTCAGCCAGCTGCAAAGTCAGGGCTCACTTAAGCTCCCCCCAAAATCAATTGTCCTTCCTTTTTAAAGGTTTGCTCTCTCCTTGGGAGGGGAACACACCTTCTGGCTCCCAACTCCAGGCAGTCACTCTGTACAATTTATTTTGTCGTACATCATTTGATCACCATGAATTAGCAACAGCAAGAAAATATAGGAGGAGAGGGAGAAAAGAGAGAAAGAGAGAGGGAGAGAGAGAGGAGAGAGAGGGAGAGAGAGAGAGAGGGAGCAGAGCTTTCTGCAAGAGAAGAAGAAGAAAAAATGTACGTGTGACAAATTATGCTACCAAGAAACAACACATCATTATCCTTGGGCCTGGGGCTCAGTGAGTCGTAACGAGAGTAATAGGAAATCCACGGTTGGGGAGAGAAATGGTCGTGCTTGGCCAGTAGAGAGAGACCATACAGGGGGATGGATGCTGGAGAGACTCGCAAAATTATGGCTCAAGGCTATTGTAAAAATTGTCGAGCGTAAATGACTGCGATTTCAAACATCTTTGGAAGAAAGAAGGGGAAAAAGCGAGCCCCCCCTCCCTCCCTCTCCCTCTCTCTCCCTCTCTCTTCTCTTCTCTCTATAAAGAACCGTCAAGTTTTAGTGCGCATTGCTAATTAGTCAATTTCTCTCTGCCTTCACAGGCTGGCGACTTCGCTGCTGAGCTGAAACTGCTAATTTCTGTGACCAGCTTTTTTCTTAGCTGTGATCTGGATGAATGAGTAGCTGTCTCACAGAGATGACAAAAATAAACTCTAATCCCCCCCAAAATTTCCACTACATCTTTCTCATGCATAGATTTATGATCTTCAAGCGCTCTGTGCAATATGCAAACTTTTTTTGTGTCTGTGTATATGCTGTTGTTTGCAGCTTCCACAACATCGGTATGCTGGGTTTTCCCTCCCACCCCCAGCCCCCACACACTCTCAAATGCAGAAGCTGCCTGATCTCAAAGTATGCTAGGATGCCACTTTAGCCTGTCTTGGTATCTAGGGTGTGGGACTGACTTGGAAGATACCAGCCCTCACCCTAGGAGGGCTGAGGACACACACCAGGGGTGGGGGAAGTCCAGCTGGGAGAACAGAGGACAGGCCTTGGATTTTTTCTCTCTGTACTATTCAAGCTTTATGATCTTGTTGGAAAACATATTTTTCTCTCATTATTTTTGTCTGGTTAAACAACCTCTTTTGAAGTTCTCTGTCAGCTTTTGACACATAAGAGTACAGAAACCATGCTTTTTATTAACACATTATCATATTGTCAGATTTGTATTTCAATTAAGAGTCTTTGGTTAGCAGGAGCTAGTATTAACTGTTAGGGGACCCAGCTGTAATTTTACAAATGTAACCTTTCAACTTCAGAGTTCACTTGATAAATAAGGGCCATCCCATAGGGCTCACATTGTTGACCCTGCTTAGCATTCAGAATGAACCTCAGTCTTAGGACTTCGGCTGCACCAGAAAGACATGAGCATTTTAGTAGAGGATATGTTCTCCAGACTTATCTCATCACATATGGTCCCCTCATTTAAGTTATCAATGAGAGCTGGAGGTGTCCAAGAAACACACACACACACACACACACACACACACACACACACACACACACACACAACATACATGCACACTGGGAGGGGAACAGAAAAAGAAAGGCATGCCCTTGAATAAAATGAATATAAAAGAAAACTGGATATGAATTGACTTGAGTTTTGTCAATAAATATAGAATGATTCACTATAATGTACTCTGGGTAGTAAACTTATTAAAGTATATCACCCAAGCATTGTCTTTTTACACACACACCCTTGATTTGTGAGAGATGGAAAGACACCTGCTTAAGTGTGTATGTGTGTGTGTGTGTGGGGGGGGGCTGAAACATTTGAAGCTTAGAAACAGGGGACTTCCCAGCTAGAATGATAACATTAACATGCATATGGGATACTTACGCAAATAAATGAGGGGAAGGAGCCAAAGCCCCTACAAAGGCAGGCCCTTTGCTGCCCAGGTTCCTGGGTTATTTGAGAGGAGACTTCTTTATTCTGATCTAGCTGAGGTCCTGCATTCTCCTCTCCCACTTAACAGTGAAACCGAACTCACAGTAAGACAAAAGACAGGTTCTTTTGGTTATTGTCATTGCTCTTTAGGACCAAGGACAGAAGGAAAACAGATTCAAGTTGTCTGGTCCTACCACTTCCAAAGTTCTTTTCATTTTTGAACTTCTATTATGTGGGTCTTGCTAAGGAAGACCACATGACTGTAACACAGTGCTTTTGGGGGTTCTATGTCATTAAGAGTTAAAGGTACTAACTATGTGGGTGTTAACCAAATTCTCATGCATGCACAGTGCATGCTCACCTTATGTTTTTTTTTTTTTTTTGGACTTTTATGGACTTCCAGTAGATATTTGGAACTCAACTCAACAATGAATAATGACAGATAATTTAAATTACAGCCTTCTTCCTGTTGCATCACAGAGGAATTAAAGTCTATTTTGTAAGGATCAAATTCCTTTCGAGTTTCTGAATTCTTTTTTTTCTTTTTACTACTAATATATATATAAGTCACTAATTATGAGTGTTAGAGTCTTCATGCTTCCCAGCAGCATAAAAAGCACATTTTAAGAATTTGTGTCTATCTGTGATTTTGTTTATCTAGCGTCTAGCTGGAAGAGAGAGGAAGCAGAGGTGGGGATGTCTCATTGGGAAGCAGGGGTTGAGATGGAGTGCTTGACGCATTTTCTCCTGCATCTTAAAGTTACCACATTTGATGATGTTTAAACTTTCAGAGGCAAAATAATAACTACAGCTCTTCTGTAAGCAACCAAGAATGCCCAAACCAAAAAACTCCCCTCGTACTCTGTGCACAAATGAACACGTATATCATGTAAACCTCATACCTCTAATGTCTTGCATAGGCTTTGACTGCAATGGTTGCTGGACCCACAAATGCTACGACACTGTTTACAATAAATCCTGTTATGAAAGATTCAATTTACAGCAATCAGATGGTAGCTTCTAAGCAATTGTAAGTATTTGAATTTTATCCTACTTCACTGTTCAGCATACAGAAATTGAGTCTGTGTGTTTGATCTATCCTGCTGAGCACTATCAGCGGCTGGCAACTCTGCCACCATTGTTTTTAAAATGGCAGGAAGGGCGTCGTGACTCTTCAAGAACACTCAGCAGGATAGATTTTGCATGGCAGAAGAGGAGCAAGGATTGTCTTTGAAAAAAAAAAAAACGACCACAATAATAACAAACATCCAATCATACAGTCATCTAATCTAAGCAGTCTTCATACTTTGGCAGAATTATCAAAATTCTTCATCAGAGATTCTGCACTAAATTATGTACAGTGAAAAGACCCAGAAATACCCACCATTGACTTCTTAAGAGAGCGGTCACAGCTCTGAGCGCTTTGGTCAGTTTCTGACGTGGCAGAGATCCAGGCTTATGGGATCTCCAGTTGCCCACAGCCATTTTGTTGGGCTGGATGGATAAGGAATATCTGTGAAGCTATTCTAGCCGTGTTTGGGTGCCTAGCATGAGGGGTCGCTGTGCTGAAACTATTTTCCTGCCTCTTGATTTTTCTAATTCAGATTCCTGAGTGATCCTCAAATTGTATAAACATCAGCGCCTGGCCTCCTCTGTGTCTGTTAGTAATGAATACTGCTTCATGAGATCTGGTCCTAGAGATTGTTGCCATGTGGAATGCCTGCAAAAATGGGGAAATGATGTTCCATGTTACAGATGGAATAAAATTCAGTAAAAGAAGGACCACACAGCTCCCTCAAGATGAAAGGAGAAACCCAACACAATTCAAAGCTTTCTAGGTTTTAAAAATTTTAAATCTCGGTTAGACATGGTCTGAGATATCCCAAAGTCATCAGCAACCTGCGGTGTACTGAAGAGCAAAGAGTTCCTGAGATACAGTAAAATCAGTGGTGCTGTTGGCTAGCATTTCCCCAAAAGCCAAAGGTTTACTGTTGCTCCAAGGACTTGGCTCTAGGCATTCTAGTTCTAGGTATGGATGCAGTTCTAGCTCCTCTGGGGATGTTGCCCACTGCTAGCTGCTCTCTGTACACTCCGGACTCATGTGTAAAGCACCTATGGCTAGGTTTTATTCTTAGAAGAGGATTTCAGTCCTCCATGTTGAACTCTCAGCTAGCTCTCCTTTTTGAAGGCAGCTTCAAGTAGTAACAACCAATATTGCTTATTGAATTTGTGATCTGTGTGATGGACACTGTTATGCATCCTTCAGAAGTCTTGGTTTCTTAATCCTCTGGCTAATCCTGAGTTTGGTAGATTGCAAAAGCATCCCTGCTTCCATGAGGACTGGATCTATTTCCCATTCCTTGAATGTGAGATGCCTTTGTTATTTGCTTAGACCAACTGAATGTGCTGGAAGTGACTTTGTGCTGAGTCTAGGCCTTAAGAGACATTATATGCTTTTAACTCTCTCTAGTTCAACACTTTAGCTCTAACAGCTGCCATGTGAAAAAGTCCAGTCTAGCTTGGTTGGAAGGTGAGACCCTACATGAGCTAAACATTCTTCAGCTCATCCAGTAACTGAACACAGATGCACAAAAGAGCCAGGGCAAAGCAATAGACTTAGGATGGCCTGGAATGTTTAACCATATAACCCTCAGCTAAATAGCATCATGTCGTTTCAAGTCATTACTATTTAGGGTGATTTGTTCTTAGTGAGATCAGCAGATAGGGACAGATACCATTATCATTTTAATGATGATAATCCAAAATAGAGAAAACAGATATAAATTTCAGAATCTTCTATTTTCAAAGGTAGACTTGAGATTATAACCAATACATGCTGATTTGATAGGTTAGCCAATCTACTACATTAAACACTGCCCCACGAACATTCATTATTTATTTTCTTTTGGTCTTTCATCTATCAAGTATAGATCAAAGATTTATTATATATCAAATAACATACCAAATACTGAATATAGAATAATGAATAAAACTGATTCTTGTTCTCAAGGAGTTAACATTCTAGTAAAGGAAACAGGGAAATGAGACACAAGTAAGTGAATAACTAAAATTAATAATTAATATATGTATAAGAAACTGGGGTAGCAGAGAAAAGATAGTCTGTAATTTCTTCTTAGTGCTATCTGTGTATTTTTTCTATTTATTATTTACTTATTTGTTAGTTACTTATTTAGGGAAATCTATTTTACCATAACAACTAAACTACCATCTTCAAAATAGAAAGTATCATAATTGGCAAAAAACTTCCCCAGTTCATAGCTCTGTATTATATGCAAAATAGTTATTCAATAAACATGTTACTGGATTATTAAAAGTGAGCTTTCAAATTTATCAGAAAGAAATAACGTATGGGTAACGTTTTACAGTTAAAGAGATTGGTTAAGGCATCTGACCAGAGTGGCATTAGTCAAACTCTTTACTATATTGATCTGTTGTCTTACAGCTAAAAAAAAGTTTATTATTTCATGAAACTTTTGCTGACAGCACGTGCAGAGGCACCTGATGGGACCTTCAGGAATCTTTGAATCATCCAGCAAACACTCTGAGATTTTAGGGAACAGTTACTTCTAAGACTTAATTCAGTGCTGCATTCTGAGAATGTTTTGAACCCCCAGATTTGAGCCTTGGGTCTGGCACTTTGCATTGTATAATTTAGCATTTAAACATCCTCAGGAAGAGGATTGTCTCAGTGCCTACCTCAAAAGATTTTATGATGTTGGACTTTTGCAAGGATGTGTTATATAGAACAGACACTTTCTTAGAGAGTGTCATATGGGTGATTGCTAAATAAGTAAACAACAACACTAAACAACAGCATCAACAAAAATCCAAAACAACTACAACGAAATCCAGGCACAGCTAGGGAATTCTGTCTTGGTTTTCCTTTTATTTCTTTTCTGTCTTGTGTTCGATAATTACTAGGTAGAAGATACAATACGTCTATCTGCTTTTCCTTGGGTAGCAATAATTTATGATTCTATTCCAAGGGTGACTGATCCCTTTAACAAAAGTATCGCTATTTTTTGACTTTGCTCTTCAATAGTATATGTTTTACATGTTTATTATCTGTTTAGAGTCATCACTCCTTTACCTTTGACAACAGTGACGGCTCATATTTGCCTTAAGTAATTCAGCTCTTTAAAAATTAAGGCTATTTATTATTAATGGTGGGATGATGATCTTATTCCTGACTCTGAAAAGCAGCTTGCTGCCAACTCATCTTTATGCCAGTGACCATGGCAGGAGAGAATGTGATGCCTTCCGGCTTCTGGCTCTCATGTCACTTGTGACTCTACACACGTCATTTTCCTGTTCCAGGGCTTGCCTCAGTTTCCCTGCATGTGGGGTTACATAGAGCATACCCTTCATCTAACTACTTCTCTTGGACTCAACTGAAGATAAATGGCTATACAAAACAATACAATAAAAAAACAAAACAGTCCCCAAAGGTCAGTTGGGAACTTCCTTAGTAAAATAAGCTGAAAGTTTAGGTTGAGGGAGAGGGAAAAGTGTATTTATTCTCTCTTGAAAATAACGTGGAGGCTGGAGACCAGAGGGATTCACCCAGTCACCACTTTAGAATTAGGTCATATTCGGACGGCAGATTGAGGATGTGGGAGTATTCTGAGTGTATAAACAGAAATCGTGTATTTTCCAAATTTGTTTTACATAAATCAAAAGTTCTTAAAGATTGTAGAATATTTTACTGTAGGTATGCCAAATTCTGAATGCTCATTAAAAAGCATGGAATGTTCCCCTCATACCCAGGACAACATATTTTTATCATAAAGAATTATCACCCAAAGTTGCAAATTATTCTAATCAACTTCTCCACCCTCAAATTTTTCTTTTTATTTGTGACAATATTTTCCCTCCTTTACTCATTCTTAAAAAATGAAGATGTGTATCTCTCTGTCAGAATATCCACTAGTAATTTTTATAGTTCATGGAAAGTAATCATCTAAATTTTTTAGTGAAATAGTTTTGAGGCTAATAATCAAATAATATTACAGAATTAGTCACTTTCATTGGGACACTAGATCCAAGGAGACCTGTTTATATCTTAGAGTTTTGTGTGTGCTCATGACTCCTTTCATGTTACTGTAAACTTCTTCCACCTTCCATTTTCATAATATCTGGTTTCTTCTGTCTCTTCATTGTATCTTTCTTAGCTATCTATTCCACCCCTGCTCTACCGTTGGTTTCATAATGGCACACTCATAGAACTTTATTTAAGCTATTCAAATTCTATATTTAGTAGTGTCATGCTGTAGAAGTATTATCTGAAAGCAGGTATACACTTTAAGTATTAGTGGATTGAGTTAATAAGGAATTAAGTTGAGTATCTCATTTGATTTTTTAAAAGGCAATTCATGAACTAAATGTTGCTTTTTTAAAAAAAAAATTAAAATCCCACAGTAACATTCAGTCATGGCTAATACAACATGACAGATATGAATTTGAATAGTTTCATTTTGTCTTAATATTGAACAAAGCTCAATTATAGAAATAAATGTGGTTGTGTTACGGACAGTCACATGAAGCCAGATACTTTTTTACCCCTCTTGATCCTGTCCCCTTCCCTCCCTTTTGCCTCTCATACAAATGATCTATTCTGACTTATCACTGTTGGGACTTGCCGACTCACACATCATCAAGATAAGAAAGTGTAGGACAGGGAGCTGTTTGTTCTGACATGATTGTGTACAGCTATTGCAAAATCCCTTGAAGAATATGGAGGTATTTAAGATGCTTCCCCATCCCTGAAAATTTGAAATCTCACAGTTCGCATGGGAGGAAAGTATTTTCAAATACATCACGTTACTGATGAGAAACTGAGAGAAATGTTCCAAACTATTAATAATAAAAATATTAATATTAAAAATAAATGCTCCAAAGTATTAATAATAAAAATAGATGAATCATGTCAGAAGAAAAATAAACTTATTTATGTTTTATTTTCTCCTGGGAAATGGCATGACAAAGTTTTGAGTAATCAAAGAAGACATAGTCAAATTGAAAGAAAAGATTGTTGTTGACCTGCATCAGGTAGTTAACTGGTTGACCTTATGCTACTTTCCTGGTTTTTGTGATGCTCGCTGTAATGCTAGCTTTTTAATTTATTAAGTAACAGAGAATATGTATCTGTCCATGTGTCTATGGCACATTGTCTCTTTGAGAAGACTACCAAGTCTCTCACAAGTACCCATGGAAATAGATGGATCTTTTGGATGCATAAAGAAATAGGACTAAATATCAATTTTCTTTTGAACTCTATAGTTCAGGAACATTCGCTTATGAAGTATGAATTTGGTTCTCTTGGAGTTGTTCTTTCAGAGTTTTCCTCTTCTTTGGGGGTCTTGCTTCTGTTCTTTTTACTTCCTTCTGTTTGCAAATCTCCTTCCCTGTCTGGCCTGGAAAATGGTGTGGCTTGCAATGGTCCAACTTACTAGTTGGAGCCACTTGGGAAGTGAACCTGTCACTGCTGGGACAGGAAAGTTGGATTTGCGTTTCCAACTGGGCTGATACATAAAGATTCTCCAACACACTCATTCATCAAAAATATCCAGTGTGTGTTACATAATTCAGGTGATCATAGATTGAGTCCTAGAAGGAATGCTTTGACTTTTGTATACTGGAAGAGCATGTGGTGTTATGAGGCTTAATCACTGAGACTCATCATTAAGTATGGCTCAGAGATTCACAGAAGTCCAGATATTCTTTTGGTATGGGAATTCCTAACCTGTTTCCTAAGATCCCCAGGTTGACGATGGCAACCAATCACCTTCTCTCCAGGTTGTTCTATTGTGATGGCCCCGTGACATCAACCTCCAGAGTGTGTGAGTGGATCTTGGTTGTAACATGAACCTTCTGGTAAAAAGGAATTTATTACAATATATGGATATGTACAAATATTGAAAATATACATATTTATGAGACTACTTGGTGTGTATTCTCCTATATGTACTATGTGGAAATAATGTGTACATGAAATTTGTAAAACTTAAGTTGTACTTTACCCATCTTTGGTGAGTGACATCAGTTAAAATATAATTTTAACACCATGTAGCGGTGTTTTACTGAAGCAAACAGTATCACATATATCCTACGACCTGTGTAGATTCTCCCATTTAAGCACATACACCCATGCTTTCTCCAGGGCTTTGGAATTCTCCAAAGAGTGTAGCAGCGGGTAGGAGATGCCAATATTAACACAAAGCATCTGCAGTGTATTACCCCCTAAATATTTCAGAGAGAGCAGCAACTGTCCCATGAATAAGAATACCTGTCCTGGGAGTGGACAGAACACACTGTAGACAAAGGGCTTTGAAACCTGACTCCGGTGTCAGGCAAACAGTCCCAAACAAATCTTGGCAGCAGAGCTGATGAAAGTGATTTGATAATCTTACAGTCCAATAATTGCAGACAGTACACAGCTCTTATCACAATAGCCCAGTCAACAATGAAGTGTTTGCCCGCATATGTACATCCACACCTGCTATCATCCACTTCCATGAACTCTACTTCTGGGATTCTCTGTTGCTGGTATCCTCTACAGGTTGAGGGGCGGAAGAGGGGGTTACTCTCACTCTTCCACACTCTACTGAGAAGAAATGCAGTTCTGCTCTAAAGGCTCAAGGGTAGTTTAAATAATTTCTGAAGTTATAGCTTACTGTAAGCCTCATGCACTTTGCTGAAGAAATAAATTTACTACATGGAATCATAGTCCTCTGAAAAATCTCCGAATCTCCCTAACCTACAGACATGTAACAAGCAGATGAGGAGTTATTGACGTTGATCTATTAAGCCATTTTCCTAAAATACCTACAGTCTTTTTATATGAAACAGAAAAAAAGTCATTAAAGCTATGGTTTGCCAGACAATTACTTTGTCAAATCTCAAGAAATTGCATAATAAATTGTATACATGCATCAAACATGAACAGCAGAGGACTATAACAAGCCATGTGTTTCCAGTCCACTTACTCTTTCAGCCAAACAGTAGCTTTTGTTTTTCAGGAAAACTCTACATCTTTCTGAAAGCTTTTGTAAAAATACTGCTGTACATCTATCTATCTAACTATGTGCAAATAATTGAAATACTTAATATGCACAGTAATAAGGAAATGCATGAATAACCTCATTATTAATGTCTATTGATTATGTACATTTTTGAGTAGACAAGTGGATCTGCTCGGATTCTTATCATGTAAATCTATGTGTGTGTTTTTGTTTTACCTGTTTATTAGAGAATTTACAATCTACATTATGGACACTTTTATTGCTTTTCTCACTTATTTGATGTGTGTATAAGCCAGGTCAGCTTACAGAGTGGCTGGTGTTTACTCGATTTGATTACTATGTTACATTTCTGGGCTTATTTTCCCTTTGGAAAATTAAATGTACAAGGAAGCCTAGTAAATCTTTACTTAAAAATTCCAAACTTTAGATTGATTTCAGCAGTGAGTTTGTATTGATCTCAGAAGCTTTGCGTTCCTAACTAAAAACTAATCTTTATTTCACCCTTTAGTGAGTGCAGCCATAAATATGCTCACTCCCACCAGAAAAGAGTGGATTAATGGTTATTGGAGATTGGGGCTTCCAACTGGGCCTGGGGCACCCTAACCTTTGGAGGACAACATGAAGGCTTTTCCCCCTGTCAGATATAATCCCTGGGTGCGTTTTTGACATTTACCTGAGTGTTAAAGAGGAGGCAGAGCAGGGGCTTGGAATAAAGCACTGGAGACCGCACTTAGCTGTTAATCACTCACTGTTAGATTGACCGAGGTGCCTGACCCTGGCCATTTCTAGCCACTGGAGTCATAGAAGGCTTGGATCCAACCTGGAGCTCAGGTTAGCTCCTCCTGGGGGAAGTTTGCTATTGCCTGCCTTCAAAGAAGGACTTAAGTACATTCCTGAAATTCGTCTATCATTGATCTGACTTTTCTGTATCAATGAAACAAGCACTTGAGGGAGTGAGACAATGCCCATCTGCCAGAAATAATTATGGAGAGTAAAAGACTTAAAGAGGAACAAAGCAGGTGGTTTTTTTTTGGTTGTTGTTGTTCTTTGTTTTTAAATAGGGGATGATCAACAATATGCCAGCCGGCAGCACAAAGCTGGCTGACAAATGGTAACAAAGTTGTAGAGCCCCTCAGACAGTGGTCTCCACAAGCCCTCAGTCAATAGCACCACCTGGAGTGCTAAATTGGAGTCCCAGGGTACCAGGTCTCTGAATTTTCCATTCCTTTGGAGCTCTTGTGTTCCACAAACAGTGAGACTCTGTGCCGTGTGATATTGCTGTGTGATTGGGGGTAGGGGGAGGGGCGCCTCAATCACTTTCTATGGTGGAAAGTAAGAATTTTAATTTCTAGCCGGGCGGTGGTGGCACACGCCTTTAATCCCAGCACTCGGGAGGCAGAGCCAGGAGGATCTCTGTGAGTTCAAGGCCAGCCTGGGCTACAGAGTGAGTTCCAGGAAAGGTGCAAAGCTACACAGAGAAACCCTGTCTTGGAAAGAAAAAAAAATTAATTTCTTTGTATCTGTTAGTATCTAATATTGTCTTCCCTTTACTAACAGAATTTTAATTTTTGCTTGGGTTTCTTGCTGAAAGTTAACATTTCCTAAGCTTCCCAACAGCTGAGTCCAAGAGGGGCTTCTGTGGGAGACGTAGGAAGTCTCTTTAAACAGGACTAGGAACACACCCTTTGTTCCGTCCTCCAATGTGCTCTAGAGAGCGCCTCTCATCAGCCGGTGCCCAGCAGCAGCAGCAGCAGCACAATCAAGATCACAAACACAGGCCTGACACTTGTGATGGTCAGTCCTGAAGCTGGAAGGGATCTGGGCTCCTGATGAGTTCAGAAACCACTGCCCTGGTTCTGGACTGCCTCTTTTACCTAACAAATTGAACTTAAAATATTTTTCTTTCTTTTTTTTTTTTTTATGGTTTTTCGAGACAGGGGTTCTCTGTGTAGTTTTGTGCCTTTCCTGGAACTCACTCTGTAGACCAGGCTGGCCTCAAACTCACAGAGATCCGCCTGCCTCTGCCTCCCGAGTGCTGGGATTTAAGGCGTGCGCCACCACCGCCCGGCTGGAGAGATGGCTCAGCCATTAAAGGCTAGGCTCACAACCAAAAAATTTTATTTCTTATCAGGATGAATTTTGTTTGTTGTAATCCATAGCTGAAAAAGATCTCTGACTGATTGAGAACTCATTTAGGATGTTGGGATTGTTTCGGTCAACATTGCCTTTCCCCAGGTGTTACTGACTGTGGCTGTGAGAGGTGTGTCTGAACACGAGGACTGATTGTAAGTTTCTGTGCTGGTAGGAATTAGAGTAACTTCGGTATCAGTTCCAGTTTCAGAAAGGGAGTGTACATCCTGCCATTACTTACAGACAGCAGATGTGTTTGTGTGGCTAGCTGGATGAAGATATCTAGGAGGGCTGCAGCCCCAAAGAGAGCTGGGCAGGCACGGATCTAGACTATCTCTTCTAGCAATTGATCATTTAGTGATGTCGTCCATGCTCCATGAAGCTAACCTTCATCAGACTTAAGCTTAGGACTATTACACATGGGTGAAAGGCAGGGCAGTGTCTTAAAGTTCTTCAAAGCGCTTATCCAAAGCCTTTTTAGCTTGGGAAAGAAGAGTCTCTCTCTCTCTCTCTCTCTCTCTCTCTCTCTCTCTCTCTCTCTCTCTCTCTCTCTCTCTCGCTGTGTGTGGTGTGTGTATCTGTGTACATAGGTGCCTGGATATAAGCAGGTACATATGCACATGTGTACACGTATGTGTGGAGGCTAGAGATCAATGCCAGGTGCCATCCTGGATCACTTCCCACCTTTTTTGAGACAGAGTCTCACACTGAGTCTGGAGCTCACTGATTTGGCTGGACTGTGAACACTGGAGGTCTCTTTGCCTCAGCCTCTATAGTGCTGGGATTATAGATGCCTGCTATTGTATCCAGTTTTATACATGGCTTCCTGGGGAACTGAACTCAGGTCCTCATGTCCTCATGTTTGCTCTGCAAGCACCTTCAAACTTAGGTGTAACCTCAGCTTTCGTGTTTCTTTTATTCGGTCAGTATTTTTTTATTTCCTCTATATCCAAATCTGACGCCATGAAGACATGTGCAGGGATGACACACTGACACTCATCCTCATGACCGTAAGAGATGATGTGGAAATACAATGGGCTGATGGAGATCTTCTCTTTCCTCTTCTTGTGTTTGCTCCATTATTGAAGCCATTTATAGAGGTTTTGGTCCCTCTTTTCTTCTTCCCTCAATTCTGCTGTAGGTACAAGTACCTTCACTGCTACACTTACTAATGTTTTGGTAACAGTTCACTTGAATAAGTGATGCATTATTGCAACTCACCATCTAGTATGATTTTTGTTTTATTAGAGTAGAGATGATCAAAGTGTCCTCCACACTGGGCCATCAGTGATAGTATCATCCCAAACCTGTAGAAATGCAGAGTCTTGGACTCTCTCCCACATCTACTGAGTTAGCACCTCTGGAAGAGGTAAAGGAGGGCAACCGTTTACGTTTTTAAAACCATCTAGGTAACTGTGATGATGGTTCACATCTGAGAACCAGTGTTCTAGAAGGAGTCCAGTCACATCTTCACATCAGCACACTAAGAATGCTTGAAAGTTACTATTCCTTAATGTACTCACCCAAGTGAAAGACTAGTGAGATTTCCAGATGTTGGCAATTGAACATTTAGGTATGTAACTTTTATCTCATGCATCTTTAGTCTGCAGATAACTGGGTCAGCTACCATCATGACTCAGTCTTAGCATTAATAATCATACCTGTTTTCACTCTTCAAAGTGCTGACACCTGAAACCTGCTTTGATTATGCAGTAGATTCAAATGTCCCATCTGAGTGAATGCAAGCTAACTGTAAGAACAGGGCAATAGACACAAACACTCGCCAAATCGTGTTTTATTGTTTTCTTTGCCTCTATATTGCTGCTTATCTTGCATCAAAAACTATAGTTTGCAAAAGAAATAGTTAATAAATGAATGCTTAAGTGAATAATATTTTAAATGTGATTTATTAATGATGTTGGGATAAAATCAACAGGAGTTTTAAGTCAAACTCATTTCCACAGAGAAAGGAGTTTATTAAAAAAGTTTCAACTTCTGACTAAAAATTTAATACCAAGACATTTGACAAAGGTTAATACTGACCTACAGATACACTGCAAGGATTGACTTGTCTTCATTTTAATAAA
Organism: Peromyscus californicus insignis; assembly: GCF_007827085.1. Taxonomy (NCBI): domain Eukaryota; kingdom Metazoa; phylum Chordata; class Mammalia; order Rodentia; family Cricetidae; genus Peromyscus; species Peromyscus californicus. The sequence continues at coordinate 11,780,773 of NW_026294469.1, forward strand.
ACACATGAACCCAGAGAGCTATTGGATCACAATTACAAGGCCGATATTCTTTCTACGTCACCATTAAATATCAACAGAAGGAGAATAGATTTTTTTCCCAAGAATACAGCTATAGTCTTTACAAATTTACTTAAAAAATTCTTGAAGACATTTTTATTATGCTTGTGATATGAATCAGGATATTAGATTTCAGTAGTTTACTAAATACAGCTTGAGTAATATTTTGAATAGACTATATGAAAATAAAAATAAAAATATTCTTGGGTTATGAGGAACAATAAATCTAAACATCTTTCAGTAACCTAGCACCTAGTCCAGAGACCAGCTTATTAAAGGCATCAACCAAGCAGTTTTTCAGGGTTGTCACTCTCACCAAATATTTCAGGGTTTGATGACACTTTCTTTTAGCTCTGAGACTCTTAAAAAAATAACATCAATCCTAAGACTCTTAATCTTTTCGTAAGCTTTCCAAAAACAGCAAATCGCAAACCACAGTGTTTCGAGGCAAACTTCTGATAAAGAATTTGGAATATTTTCAATAAGAAGAATAAAAATTAAATTTCCAAGAGTGTGCTGTAGTGGAAAAGACTCAAACTCTGGAGTTAGAAAACTATGCTCAAGTCCTACCTCTGTGACTTACTGCTATATGGCCAGGTTACATGTCCCCGCTAGGTCTCAGTCCCCTCATCTGTAAGTGGGGAGTGACTATGCTTACAAGTGTTTGTTAACATCAGAAGGAATTGTGTCGGTTCCCTAGCCCAATGACTGGCAAAGAAGTTCCCTAGAGACAGGAGTTATGATTATGAAAGGGAGTGGAAGTTGGTATAAAAAATTTATAAAACACACGAAGGTGTGTAAATACTGGATGATGTGTTAGTTTTCACCTGAAACAAAGGAAACCAACTTATAGCTGAAGAATCTTGTAAAAGCATCTGTTTAGGTGAATTTAAATCAGTTTGATCACATGACTTTATTTAGTTCATGCAGCTGAAGACATATGAGAGCTGAGATAATTCCCAGGTCCATTGGTATGTGGGAAGTCCTTTACCAGTTTCTGGTGACTCAAAGGCAAGCCCTTGACCTCGATGTAGTAAGAGAATAGGAACTAGGAAGAGTATTCATAAAGCCCATATGTCTCTCAGTACGAGGAGGGTGGTAGTACGTCTTTAAAGAGAGAAATAAAGTGAGTAGAGTAAGTGGATGGTGGTCTCTGCAAGTAACCCTATTTGTGGCTCTTAGATTTCTTCCCATTAGCTTCCAGTATTCTCCCTAAAACAGCAATGGCAATCATAAAATGAAGATGAACTTTGTTCAGAATTTCAGTTTTTTGGAAGCCAACACTTCTCTTATTATTTATTTCATTAAACCTGCCCTGTCTCCTGTGATAGGATTTTGATGAATGAGACACAGTATTTGCTCTGGGACAGTTCAGCAATCCAACTTTGCTGGACACAAGAGGACAGATAAGAACTTAAGCAATTATTGGCTAAGGACCTAAAACCAGGCAGGGACAGCAGCCGGCAGACAAAACAGTGCTACACGCTTCCCCAGCAACACCTAAAGCACGCATACCGTGTACGGGGCAGCACAGAGGACACAAGAAGAAAAGGCTTAAACACAAGGAGTCCGAGCTTCTGCTGCGGGGTCCTACTGTTTCTGAAGTGGGATTCTTCTTACAGAGCTCTGGCTCTCAATCCATAGGCTATAGATACCTAGAAGTACTTGAAATCTTATCAGGGATTCGTGAGATCAAACTTTTTATAAAAACAGTGTAAGGGTTTTCTTTGCCTTTTCCCTGGGTTTACATTTGTATTGATTGTGGAAAAGCAATGATGGAAAAATTGCTGGCGACTTGTGCTGTGGGAGATTTGTTTGGTTGCCGCTCCCAGACTGCCGATGGAGTAGGACCTGGAGTCAGAGGGCGTAGTCCACACTAAGGTGCCCAGAGTGGACCATAGAGTTTTCTGTCCCACTCAGAGGAAGCTAGAGAGACACACAGGAGGAATAAGGAGGGGTCTAAGGTGATGAGCAGACTTTTTGATTAGGGAAGGTGGAGCAGAGAGCAGGTGATCCAATAAACCTGGATCTCTCAGGTTTATTCCCTAATACTTAACTCCTGAGTTTTATTTTTTAATGAAACAATAAAAGAAGTTGCAATAGACTTGATGGGAAAGTAGAGCAACGTCACTCACCAAGTGAGTTTTCATTGTATTCTTTAGTGTTGTGCTGTGCATTTACAATGTAAAGAAACTGTCAGTTTCACGCTAGGAAGTTCAGTATTACTTATTCACTTTGTTAAATTTTGACCTTTAATATATAACTTTTTAATTTATGTGTGGAAAAATATAAGGAGTTTTACTGTATACTGACATTTAGTGGTTGTCTGGTTAAAAACAAAACCAAAAATAGTTGTGCATTTGGAGTTGCAAGCTAAACTAACCACTCTTCACAGAGGATGATTTTGTTTGATTTTATGACTGAAAGCTATTCAGACTATTTTCTCCCACAAATGAACCTGCCACTGTAAGGATAACACTAACAGCTTTATCACCAATGATACATAAAATCCCAGAAAACTTGTATTTCACAATGAATTCTATTTAAGTATTTTCTAATGAGATTGAGGACATTATTAATGGGTAATTTTTTTATGTTGTATAATGATGCATGTCAGTATTAGGACCTTTGCACAGATTAGTGAAGAAATCCTCCCTCCTCCCCATGTAATAGTAGGGATTCCTGTATGTTAGGTAAGTGCTCTGCCATTGAATAGTATCCCAGTCTTTTCTAAAAATGAGTACTTGATTGTACAGACACAGTCTCTCTCTCTCTCTCTCTCTCTCTCTCTCTCTCTCTCTCTCTCTCTCTCTCTGTCTCTCTTTCACCCTCTCTCTCTCACACACACATCACATTACACAATGGCAAAAGGCTCATGAAAAGCAAGGCCAAGTATTAACATAAGAGTATAAAGTATTAATTAATACTATGATTTCACATTACACATGATGTGGGGTATCCAGGAGGTGATGACATGATGACTTTTGGAACTGTATCAAAAAGATATCTAATATTTTTTGACATGGCTATTAAAGTGGCCTTTCCATTTCTATGTGTCTTTATGTGCTCCTACTATAGTAACATATTAAAATGAATATAAAAATGAACATGAAAATCCAGTACAGTTACCATCTATTTGGTCAGATGAAAATAATACCATGTTTCTGATCAACTGCTTCTGGTAGTGTAGTTACTTTTCATAGAAGTGTAATTTATTTTAACATATAGTAGGTTTATTACCTTTAAACGAATTTATTTTTAAAATATCTTCCTTCTATTTCTAGTAAACATCAGTAAGCATCTAATCAAATTACTCTGAAACACTCAGTCTTTGTTTTGTTTTCTTTCTGAGACAGAGTCTCACTGTGTGGTACCGGCTGGTCTAGAGCTCAAGGAGATCTGCCTTCCCAAGTGTTGGGATCAAAGGCGTGTGCCGTCACACCCAGACTCCCAGCATCTTTTGAATGTAAAAGTATCTTGAAGCAAAAGGAAGGAAAAGCAGTAGTATGAAGTACAAGAAAATGACTGTTGGTAACAATTTGAAGGCCCTTTTATATCTCATGTATATGTAGGCCAGGCTGACCTCCAATTCTCTTTATGCAGGAAGGGAAGAAGATGCTCCACCTCCCAGGTGCTAGGATTCTAGTGTACCACCATAGCTGGTTTATACTGGGCTGGGGATGGAACCAGAGCTTCCTGTATTTTAGAAAAAAAAAAAAAAAACACCACCGAACTGAACTACACCCCCAGGTCACATTTAGATTTCCCAACCTTCTCTTCACAGAATCACAACGTGTTGGATAAATGTCATGTAGAAGCCTGCCAGGGCTGTGCTGAATATCAGGATCCCTCTGGGGCGGTGATGGAAATCACCAATGGGCTTCATGTGGATCCCCAGGAAGTGATTGTCTTATGGGCAAGTGCCTCTGGGAAACTCCTCGGGCCATTTATTCTCTGAAGGCCGAAATAGCCCTACCACTGGAGCGCGAGGTGCTTTGATTTTGCGATACCTCAGGATGTAAAAACTACCTCCAGGGATGATTATAAAAAACTTAGTGTCAAGGAACTTTAATTTACTTCAATTTTAAAAATATTTATCAACATTGAACTTATGGTTTCGTTTTAGACGTGTGTGTGTGTGTGTGTGTGTGTGTGTGTGTGTGTGTGTGTGTGTGTATACCCACCTACATATGGTGTATAGAATATACTAGCCGTCATAATGTGGACTTTATGACATGGACAGGTTGCAGGAGCTTTAGTTATGATAGGAGCTAATGACTACTGAAGTGGACTTGTTACACTTTTCCTTCAACTCTCTACTTACTTCTTTTTTGTTTTGTTTTTCTTCTCCCTTTCCCGTGAAGTTCTAGCTCAGTACCTTTATTGTAACTGACTCCCCCAGGCTCTGTCCACTTTTATTAAGCACCAAAATGTCAGCTAGTTAGTCAAAAGATGCTGCTGAAGTCTGCACGGTTCACTGCACACCCGTCTTTAAAGGTACATATGCACTAGGGATATCTTGTGCAGAGCTGGGCATGGCTCAAAGAGCAGGGAAACCTCTTTCCTCCAGAGTTCCCCCTTCTGCCCCCCAGGCCCTTCACCTTAAGGCTGGACACTTGGGGGAAATCCAAATACCTACAAAGCAGTAGCATAAAATGTGGTACCTTGCTGGGAGGGAAGAAATCCAGGATCTGCTCTGTAGGGATCTGAAAAGCAGGGAGGCAGAACTTGAAGGTGGCTCAGAGGTAGAGGCCCGTGCCTATGGGGAAGGAAAGCTTGAAGGGTGTGAGGGTCAGAGACGCTGCGGTGGTTTCTCCAGGAGCCCCGGTGTCGAGCTGGTGAGAGCATGGGCACCCGGCAACTGGACTCAACTTGAACCTCCGTTTGCCTTCTTGCTTCCCAGCTGAGTGACTCGAGGCGATCTGTTTAATCTCTGTGAGCATCAGCCTCCTCACGTAGCAAATGAGGACAATCGTATCTACCTTACAGGGCTGAGTGGAGATTCAATGAGAGTTAAGTGTGTGGCATGCCTAGAACACAGGAGGTGTCCAGGAAAGTGTCCGTTTCCATTTTCTATTCAGAAGGTTTCAGACATCTAGACATGTGTTATATTTTGAATGGGCAAATGGGCCCCATTTAATTTTTTTTTCTTTAAAAAACGATCCAACATTTTCTAACCTCTTCACTACACCTTAATGAGTTTACCTGTCTTAAAACTTTGTGTAATATTTAATGCATGCTATCATCAAATACTTTCCCACAAAAGACACATTCAGAGGATAGAGTGCTCATTGTTTTCTGCTGGTCACCGTGGTCAGTCCTGTCTTCCAGAAATTCCAAGAAGCTGGTGGGGTGTGACCCTCCTTCCCTTTGCCTTTCTTCTTGTAAAGCTTGCCGGCGATCTTTGAACATGCTGTGATTTCCTAAATGTCACCAGCTCAGCTTTGGAAACAGTCGAGAGTTAAGCAGCAGACACCTCAGTGTCTGATCGGTGATTTTCAGGGGGTTCTTGGAGCCTCTCACTGAGACTGTTTCATCACTTTCTCCTGGTAGTCCTGTGGTCTACAGAAGCATTTCTTTTTGTTATGACTTTTAACACAAAGTCATACCTAACTATCATATATTTTGATTTTTTTCTGGTATTTTTTGGTTGCTGGAGTAGTTAGCATGCAAAGCATCTTGCAGTATTTTTTTTAAAGAGGTTCTGGAGAGATGGCTGAACAGTTAAGAGCACTTTCTGCTATTGCAGAGGACCTGGGTTCAGATCTTAGCACTCATGTTGGGCAGCTCACAACTGTCTGAAACTACAGCTTTAGGGGATCCTACACTACCCTCCTCTGGTCTATGCCCACATCTACACACATGTGGACATACATATCCACACATAAATGTAAAACAGAATAAAAATTTTTAATAAAAAAGTAGAAATGTACACAGTCCACAGTTAGTAGATGAGTGACTTTACAGATCACCTAGCTCCCACCTGACAAAAATTACTTTGACCAACAATTTGCTATGTGAAATGAGAAGCTTTGGAAGGGAAGAAGATTAATAAAAGAGAAAACACAATACAAATTAATTAAGACTGACAATATAGAGTGCTCTCAGCATTAATAAAGACTATGCTGCTAACCTGTCTTCCTAGTGTCGAAAACTGCTCAGCCAGTCTCTCTGATGGAGAAATGTACAATTAAGAGAGTTGAGCTTGAGTCAAATGCGAGCAGACCAGGCCAAGACAAATCTATCTGACAGCCAACAGCACAAGTCCAGAGGCAAGAACTGCTGTGGAAATAGGAATGAGCCTCAGGAAAGCAGATTGCTTCAGATATGGGCGCACTACTGTGAGCCCAACTTCTTTGGTGTGGCTGCGATGGCACCTTGGGTGGTGTTGAAGGAAGATGAGACAGAGTTGGAAAGGGCAAGTCTTGGGAGTAATATGGGAAAGTCAACATCAGAATAAATACAGCAGTCTCAGAGACGAACGGAAGTGAGAGGTGGCAAAATACCCCTTTATAAGCTCTCCATTTCAACTGCAATCTTTCCATTGTTGGTAAACAAATTTAGGGTGTGTGCATGTGTGTGTGTATGTGCGTGTGTGTCTGTGTGTGTGTGTCTGTGTGTGTGTCTGTGTGTATGTGTATAAGTGTATGTGTCTGTGTGTGTATGTGTGTAAGTGTATGTGTCTGTGTGTGTATGTGTGTAAGTGTATGTGTCTGTGTGTGTATGTGTGTAAGTGTATGTGTCTGTGTGTGTCTGTGTGTATGTGTGTAAGTGTATGTGTCTGTGTGTATGTGTATAAGTGTATGTGTCTGTGTGTGTGTGTGTATGTGTCTGTGTGTGTATGTGTGTAAGTGTATGTGTGTGTCTGTGTGTGTGTGAAGGACCTCTGGTGTCATTGTTTTTTTGAGACAGGGTTTCTTCCTGGGACCTGGGCCTCACAAATCAGGTTGTCAAGCCCCAGGCATCTGCTTGTCTCTGGCTTCCCAGCTCTGGGGTTCCTGAGCACATATCAGCAAGATTTTTAACTTGCGTTCTGTGGTTGAACTCAGGTGTTCTTGAACACCTGCACAGCGAGCACTTTACCGATAAGAACAAAGCCTAAGTTGCATGTGATTGTGGTGAATGTCTGATCACTGATGTGGCCAGGCCTTTGGACCTCCTCTCGCTGTAGTATCTGCCTTAGATACTGCCTTACATCCTGCTCAGATCTTCAGTACATGTGGTGGACATTCTCCTGAAGCTGTCTTTGTCATTACTTCCCTCTGTATAGGTCACATGCTTCCTTTACCCTGTAAAAATTACATCTGGCACTTTTGAGGTGGGCTCTGAAAAGTGCAGTGGGAACAGGGCCTGCTTCATGCTGTCCCATGGGCTGTGTGCAAAATGAACCACAAGGAACTGCCACTTCACATCACGGGTGAGCTTGCTGTTTCTTTTCTTCTTCTTCAGGTGAATGGAAATGATAAGCTGACTAAGATCATGATCATTTCAGATCAGGTTTTGGCCACCTGCAAAGGCCAGCCACAGACCTTACCTAGCTGCCATTGGGCACATATCAAATACCATGCCCTCCCCCATCACCGTCCCAGTACTGAAAAGCATATTAAGTTGGTATTGTTCAGGGAGTCGTTCAAGTGAACAGAGTGGAATTCTACCTGTTCCTCAAGGCAGAGTATCTGCTAAGTTGCTGCAAAGGCTGTCAGGCCCCCACAGCAACTTCTACGTGCAAAGAGCTCTTGGTCAGGAGACCAAGTTAAATGAAAACCCTGGTTGAAAGCTCAGTAACTTCCTGTGCTTGTCTGAAGTCATGCACAAATCAAGTCCGTGTGCAAAACAGAGCTCAGCAAATATATTCCTCTTTTACAGTTTTTTTTTCAAACTTTTTATTTACTTATCTTCAACAAGAGGAGAGACGCCCTGGAAACAGATAGCAAGACAGGGAGCTGAAAACTTTACAATAATCCCATCCACAGAGTTTCATAAGTGATAGCATAAAGGTTGTTTTAAACATTAGTTGTAATTTCTACCCAGTGTCACAACCCAGTGAACCATTCAGACTGAACCGGTTCAGTGAACCGAGCTGAACTAACAGATGGAATTCCACCCCTCCCATGCTTGAAAGGCTCTGTGAACAATATAAGTCTTCTTTTAAGTCCCCCATCTAAGCCCCCTACCTCACTTAGGCACACATCAGGGACTCTCAAAGATGCATGTGTCCCCCTATCTCTTTGGTGGTCAGGTGCCATTGTTTAGGCAGAGGAAGGCTAGTCTATCTTGAAGTGCTCAGGGCCAGCCTTGTCCTTTGCCAAGCTCAGTGTTGTTTCTCATTCATTCTAAAGGCATATTACAACTGAGAATGTTCTTTGCTCTTTTCTTGGTCCCATGAGTTGTAATTCACTTTTACCTGCCCAGATATAGCTGGAAAGACTGTCATAAAATTGCTTAAACAATATGGACAACTGCCTTATTCTCTCTATCTGTCTTTAGGTTATTATTTATTTTTCCCTTGGCAGAAGTCTCAATGACTGTCAGACCCCAAGACAATCATTTTCAGTCCTTGACAGGGTTCTAAAACTCAGAAGGCTCAGAGACAGACAATGTTTGTTTATAGAAGGCAACAGATATTCATTATTTACCTGTTTATGGGCGGGGTGAAGAGGACCAGGGGTGAAAAGCCCACTTGTCAGCTGCTCCAGCATTAGTCAATTAACTCAACTACTTCAGTAAATGTTGAGGTTGAATGACCAGGCTCTGTGTTGAGTGTTGTGCAGATTCTAAGATGAAGAGAAGCACAGATCTCTGTTGAAGAGCTTCAAGTTAGGAATGATAAGACAACTTTGACAGTGTAAGGCATCCAAGGGGCCTAGTGCTCCCCACCACTCCCTTCCTCTTGTGACTCACGACATGATCTGTGGACATGGAATCAACACATCACCATCTTCACTCGGGCAGTTCGGTACATGTTGTAAAAAGCTTCACAGTGATTTGGGGCCTTTGAAAAATCAAACCAGTTCTTCAAAGCCTTGGAGACAATGGACCAGAGATAAAGCCAGGGAGTCAAAGACTGGGAGCTATTGGTTCAGCACAAAAGGTCCACCCGGCGGGTGGATCACTGATTAATTCCAGTGAGGTCTGCTAAGGAGAGATTAGCAAGAGATTAGCCTGATATCCAGGGAGACAAGTACCAGAGTCAGACAGTGTGGTTAGGATTCCGAACACACAAGTTCACAGGGTACAAAAGAGGGTTCTTTTGCCACATGGGTTCATGGGTCCAAGTCAGAACCAACCTTCTTACACACACGGGAGCACACATACACAACAACAACAACAACAGTAACAACAACAGCACACACACCCACCAACACACATCAAAAGATTAGGAGTCAATAAAGATATCTGAACATAGAAAGCAAACAGAATGCATGAGTTTGATGACGTGTGACTCTCAGCTCTGAACTAAGCCTGGAAGGAAGGTTTTCTCTGAGTACACAAGTAGACCAGCTTGTGAGAGAATCGGACAGAGAACTGGGGGTTTGGGGAGAGCATTAAAATGTAGTATTTGGAAGCAGTCTGCAAACTTATATTTCTGAGTGTAACATTATTACCTGTTTACTATCAGATGGTAAGTATAATACTGGAACCCGGCCTTAAAACGTGCTGATTTGAGTTTAAGTCCATGTTATGTTATTTCTTAGCTGCATGTACTCAGAAAAGGCACCTAACCTTCCAAAGGCATGGTTTCTTCAAGACAGAAATGAGGAAAATACCTCTTTCAAAGCACAAACTACTCAACATTTGAAAATAACAGATGAAAATTATTAGTTATAGAATTATTATAATTCTCATTACAAACCTGGGTTTTTCTTTTCAGTTAGGCATTTTATCCTCTAATACCTTCCCTTTGAGAATGCAAAGAGTATCTCTTTTATAATATTAACAGCTTGGGTACTACATTGATGCATTTTTTTTTAGAATAGATCACTTAATCTCTTTTGTTTGTTTTACTTATTAGACCTGATCGGCTACAATAACACAGGTTCATGGGAAATATACTTAAACATCCTGTAGACAACATCTCTAGGCTTACATTTTGAGAAGTGTGCTGATGTAGTAACCTGTGTTGAGGCGGCAACAGACTGAATGTCTAGGGATAGAAATACCTAGGTCTTTGTTTATCTTGTTTAAAGCATGACTTGTGATGGAATAAAAATATTACACCATGACTACACTCAAAACCACAAAAAAGTGCCTATCTGAGTTATTGGATTCCCTATATGAAAATCAAGTTAACAACACTCATTTTGAGTGTACTCAGCTTCAGGTTCAGTGAGAGATCCTATCTCAAAAGATACAGGTGAAAATTGACTGAGGAAAGATGCTCAACTTCAACCTCTGACTTACACACACACACACACACACACACACACACACACACACACACACACAAACATGTGTTCACCTGTAAACACACACATATACACACCCACACTAACAAGTACATACACCACATGCACACACATGCATGGGTACACACACCCACGTTAACTAGTACATAAATCACACACATACACGCAATAGATATACTACACAACGCAACACACAAAGACACACACACACAAAGGTACTCAACTATGGATTCATTCTGAATATATTTTGATTTAGTTACTATTATAATAACCCTCCTGTGCTACAATTGAAAATATAGTTATAACTGGAGACTGGGACAGAAACTGATGGATGTTGTTACAAAAATAAAATCCATTTTCTTCCCCCTTCGCATTAGTCTTCTACAATCCTATTAAATATGTGAAAACAATGTCAACTAAAGAATAAAATTACACTTTCCAGCCTAGGCCTGAACCCATTATGCGCCTTTGAGAACTAATTTTGAAAGGCTGTTTCCCGCATCCCAGCCATTATACCTGCATTCTGATGCTGCCTCCTTGGTCTGCTGGCTTGACCTCCAGTTCTTCAGCTCCATTTCTAACCCTAGCTCATGTGTTGCCTGTATGTTGGCATCGTCTGCAGTATGGAGTCAGCTGGGATACTGGGAGACAGAGGATTGTCCGAATCAATCTGGCTGGTTCCAGAATGGATGAAAATTCTTTCACGTATGGATTACACAGGCCATCTTGGGGATTTAAACATAAGCGAGGGTGGGACTTGGACTATGGATGCACGGAGCAGGTCACATGAGTGTGTTCTCAGAGGCTGATGTGAAATGGACAATACTTTCTCTGGTGTAGATCCCCCATGGACAGAGGGCTGGGAACCCTCAGGTCCACACTCAGGTTCTAGGTCACTCTGAGACTCCTAAGAAAGAAGGAACTGATGGTGCTGTGTGGCAGCCACCCTGAGCTTAACATACTTTACAAACTCATGGGCTTCACCTCTTTGCTGGGTTCTCTGGACGTCCATTTAGGACCCCTCATTGGTCTTCCACGTTCGCATGTCTCCCCCACTTTGTGACACTTTCCTACAGACCCATTTGCTCCAGCCCTGCATGAATCTGGCTGTGCGTTTCTCTGTACTCCCGTAGTAGTTAGTTATGAATCTTTCTCCTTCATCCATCCGTGAACCTCTTCACAGGAGGTTCTGTCTAATCTTATTCATCTTTGGAAGGCAGAGTAAGTTGGTGGTGAGGAGTATGGACTCTGGGGTTGGAAGCTTTGGGGGAAATCTCTGCTTTTTTCACTTGTCCGAGCTTAGGGGAGATTTTTAACCACTCTGAGCAATCATTATCTCTGAGAAGTTACTTTGAGAGTTAAAAGAAAATTTTACAAGAACAACCTGCATGTTGTAGACCTTCCATAACGTGGCTATCTTAGTGTTTCATACGTTCAGTGTCTATCTTACTGTGTTGTAATAGTGACTGTCTTAGTGTTTCACACGTTCAGTGCCTATCTTACTGTCTTGTACATAGTGACTGGCACCCAGTGGGCCTCAAAACAAGTTTTGTTCCACCTCACTGTGCTACCCTTTTAAGCTACACAGCAAAAAAATACTCAATTTTTGAATTTTGTATTTTGTAATTCAAAAGGCAGCTTATAGCCAGGTGTGTTCCAGAGGGTAAGGAAGGAAGAGGCTAGCCTGGATACCATGTGTCAGAGACAAAGGGATGAGGATGGACCTCAGCGGGAGAGCGCTTATCTATCCTTTGTAAGGTCTTGGATTTGATCCCCAGTGCTGAAAAAGTCTCTCTCTCTCTCTCTCTCTCTCTCTCTCTCTCTCTCTCTCTCTCTCCCCCCCCTCTGCTTGTATGCGTGTGTGTGTGTGTGTGTGTGTGTGTGTGTGTGTGTGTGTGTGTATGTATGTACATTTTTTTCAACTGTAGGATGGAGGACATCAGGGCAGAGCTGTTTTGTGAAAGACAGTTGAAGGGAGATGAGATCAGAAACACTCAAACTGAATTCCTATTTAACACTGCCAGGAACTTAACAAGGTAAGAGATTAGAGTTATACATGCTCAGTTCCAGCTTTTGGATGGCTCTTGAATCTCTGGCTGCATCCAGAAACATTCTCTCCCCACCCTCCTTCTCTCTCTCTCTCTCTCTCTCTCTCTCTCTCTCTCTCTCTCTCTCTGTCTTCTCCTTTCTGCTCTCCCCTTTCCTCTCTCTGCTCGCCTCCTTACCTTACTTTGTCTGCAAAGCCTGTGTCAATGTCTCCTCTATATGAAAAGCAAACAGCACCACAGCAGCACTCACCCGCTTTTACAGTAACCCTTCTGCTTTTATAGCAGGGAAACTGAGACACAAGTGTGGAGACTTGATCAAGGTCACAGTCAGTGGCAGAACCAAATTAAAATTCATGTTCCCAGTGTCCTTTCCACACCATTGCCTCACCTAGTGACCCGTGCTGCTCAACAAGGAACACTTGTGATGAAGTGAACTTTCAGGTTCCATAGCACAGAGCCTCGGCAAGGACTTTGCTTCAGTGACAATCTCATATCATACATTGCAGTTCTTTTTGGCAGGGACTGGTTTTCAATGTACGTGTGCTACACACACACTCACACACACCTATACGTGTAATTGCCTTGTACACTTGCACAGGCTGCTATGGAAGACAATGTTGTATTTTCTATGTTGAACTCTAAACAAGAGCTTAGTAATGTCTGGAGGTAAAAGAAAAGGGGAACAGAACAGATGTCTTCCTCGGAGATGGTATGTCAAGTACATCGTCAGGGATATGACTCTGTCTTCACTGGTGTGTTTTCAGAGGTGAATATAGTGCCTTCATGTGGTGCATAGTCTGTCAATGTTGATAAATGAATGAATGAATGAATGGGTGAATACATGGCCGTCTAAATGTTTTAGAGTAGAATAGCTCCCCAAACCTGTCACAACATTCCTCAAACCCTGAAATCACGTTCTCTTCCTAGTTCCTTTTTTTCTTTTAGCTGCATCCAATGAAACAGAGTGAACAAATACCAGTTTTGAACAAGGTTTTATTATGCAATGAACACTGTATTCCAAAGGCAGTTCTGTACTGAGATGTACCTTTTGAAGCAAGGTTCTTCTCAGGACTTTTGGAGCTGGCAGGAGAACGCTGAAGCAAAGGGGTTTTGCGAGCTTGCAGGGAAGTGGAAAGGTGTGCAGAGGTGTGTTGGAGAAGCTGGCTTGGCTGCTGAGTGGAGGTGAATTATACTGTATTCAGAAACTACTGCTGTCTCTTGCCACTTGTGGACAGAGGACCTCTAAGGGACCAGAGAGGAATTTTCCATAGGAATAGAGGCCTGAACCTACTCTATATCCAGACAAAGAATTTGTCCTGGGTGAGACTATGGTCTTCCAGCATAAAAGAATCTGTATAGAACGGATCACCTGAGCAGCCGTAGTGGAGGTAGGAATGGGCTGGGGGTGAGGATCGATGGGAAGAAGTCAGGGCAGTCAAGGATAAGTACAAGGTAGAGCTGTGGTCGGAAGAGACCAGGGGTACTCATCAGATGTAGCCTCTAGAGCCACAGGAAGAGCAGCTTAAGCATCTTCTAGCCAGGTAACATGAAGTTTATAACAACATAAACACATCAGAATGCCCCACATACTCCTCTGTCTCTGCCTTACTGTGCTACAGTTTGAGAGTGTTCAGAAACCAGGGCTAGCAAGCACAGCCAAAGGAGTAAGAGACTGAGGGTGTACAAGGAGGAAGAAGGACCCACCTGATAGGGCTGAGTGGGGTGTGTGTGTGTGTGTGTGTGTGTGTGTGTGTGTATGTGTTTTCTTTTTTGCTATCAGTAGGGTCTGTCTTGAGACCATGGTATTCAGAGCAGCAAATGCTGTGGGAAAGAACTGGCGAATGATATTTTCAGTGGGAGAAGAAACTTTCCCTGCTAAGAGTGCTTTTTATGAACAAAGGAGGCCAACATTACATTTTGATTTTACCTGAAGCTTATAAAATGGCAGATACGGGGTTCTGTTGAGTTCACTGTGTCAGCCAAGAATACAAGCAGGGCTCTCGCATTAAAAATACCCAACTCTGGTGTCTTTTCAGGGTCACCCCTGTGTGCTGCCTGTGTGCTGGTGCTTTAGATGCCATAGAATTCCAGACTGTGCTTCAAGGGAGCCTGGTTAGAGAGAACAAGCCACCACTTTGGCTAGTTCCACGAGAACATGGTTGAAAAACACTTAAGAATCCGTCGGTCTTCTGATGTCTGCATTTCCCCCACTAGACTGAGAAAAATCACCATTTCACTGGGAACTTGCCCCAGTCTTGAAACTTTTTCTTTGAGACAGACCTTCAGCATCTCAGGCTGGCCTCAAGCTTATGTAGCATAGCGTACTGAGGTTACAGGACTGTGCTGCCATGACCAGGTTTTAAGCAGTATTGGTGATCAAATGTGGGGCTTCCGGTGTATCAGGTGAGCATGCTATACCATCTGAGCTATGGCCCTGGCCCCCATGCCTACTTCTTGTGTGGTCTAAATGTTAGAATTACAACTCCAGTGTGGACTGATGTTCTCTCAGTGGTGAAAAGTGCTTCTTACACTGTAGGTTATTTGCCTGGGTTTCTGTTCATTGTTGTTGTTTGGTTGGTTTTTAGCAAGAGATCTCTCTAGGCCATGTTGATTTTCCCGTCTTCCTTAGTGGCCACACTGGATATTAACAGTTCACTTGGTGATGAAGATCTTACTATTTTAGTGACAGGAGGAAGAAAACGGGAGAGAGAGAGCTAATGTCCGACACACTGTTGCCAAGGAAATGTGAAAGACAGAGGGAGTGGAAGCTGATTTACAGAGCCCCTGTCCTGTGCCATAAGCGATGTGGACACTTTGTTCTGATAGATACTGAGGATAGTGGCCCTGTTAAAATAGATGTTTGTGTGCCTTTGTATGGACAGGGCTCCAAGAAAAACATGACCACTTAGCAGGAGAAATGGAGGCCCAATCTCTCCTCTCTGTAATTCCACATAGAGTCTTTTGAAGCTACATTTTAAATACATCTTTGAAGTTTCTATGGCTACTTTCCCTCATATCATTCTCTGGAATCCAATTCCACATCAAAGCAGATAGTATTTTTAAATAAGGAAATTGTTTTTTATTTCTGCTGCTGCATTTCTATGAGACCACACTGACTTCTCTTATTAGAATCGAATCTCAGGACGGTGAACATGGGGTGTTTGCTCTCAGCACTACATACCTTTCCATTACAGTTTATTCCAATCAACTTAAAAAACAACCTCATTCCACGTTTCCAATATTTTTTATACTTCTATTACCATTCACAAATATTCTCAGAAGTGTGTTCCAATCTGTGATGTTATAACTTTCCCCTAAGGGTTTATTAGCTTCCATGTTAACAATACTCATTTTACCTTCTTTCATTTTCTTGGCCCAAGTCCAGAATAGCCTCTGGTCCTGTTGATGGTTCCACAAGCTGCGGGAGGAAATACTTTCCCAAGGCACTTGGAGACAACCAACCATCTGATTCCGGTTCTGTGATCTATCACTCACTCTCTGGGGACTGAAACTACATCACATTAATTTCTTTTATTTACCTAAATACTTCCACCCTCCCCTCCTTTCGTTCACTGCCTAGCTTTCTGTCATAGCAAGCACACATCCTCACATTAATATTTGCTTGTAAGTATTTTGTCAGTTTTAGAAAGAGGCAGAATTTCGCTGGGTAGCCCAGGCTACATGATGCTCTGACCTTGGCCTCCCAAGTGCTAAGATTACCACTGTGCTTAACTCTTTCTCTGCCCCATCCCTGTCCCTAACTACCTGGACAAGGAATTCCAACTTGAGCTCATACTGTAGTGAACATCTCACTTACTTCTGGAAGTATAGCTGCCAGAATCTACCCTATGTCCTCTATGATAAAGTGAGATTTCAAACAGTCTCCCCAAAGATCTCCAAACATTAAAGGTGGATTTCAAGTGGGAGGGGTAATTCTGAGTGTGGCATGGAGCCTGTCTAACAGAGGAGTCTGTAGGCTGGTTATCAAGACTTAAACCTGAATCCTTAGGGTGGGGAAACAGAAAGGGACGACCACATAAAAGTAAGATGACCCATTTTTTTCTATCTGTGAGGGATAGTAAGACCACTAGGTGGAGGAATCGTTGACATCAGTGGCCATGTTGGTGATGACCACAGGAGTTGGGGCAGTATTAGAGATAGCATTGAGGTAGGGGAAGCAGTGGTAGTCACTAACAGTGGCTGGTGTCGATGGTGTCTTTTCAAAGTCCTCAGTGTTGGACCTGGGCACATTGTTATGTATCTGGTCACCAGTGGTAGTGACTACAGAGCCTCTGATGTGCAGCGGTGAGACACATGCATCATTTCATCTCTCCCTACATCATCCATAGCCACTTCCACCATTAGAGCTCAGGTTCAGACCGTGTTTTCTCTCTCCTGGATTAGCTTTCTGCCTGGTTTCTCCATCTCTGCTTTCACCTCTTCAATGTCCTTCCTTCACAAGCCACTGACAGTGGAAGGGGCTTGGCCATCTTGGTAACTTAGGGAGTCCTGATTATGACTTCTAGAATTATTTGGAAAAAATGCAGAGAAAAAGAAACATTGTTTCCAAGCTTTTGCTATGGGCATTTTCTCAGCTCCCCGTGATAGTGCAGAGACCGGAAATGAAGAGAGACTTTAGCCACACATTTAGTATCTTCTGCTCAGGTTTAGCTCATTGCTCATGATAATTGAGTGAAGAGATCGATGGCTGCTCTTCTCTTACAGGTTATCAAGACTCGTACAGGGAACTAGGCACCTTATCTAAGGCTGAGGTCATGTAATTCGTAAGTGATGGCCTGTGATGTAAAGCTAAAAGTCTGGTTCCAGATGTCATGCTGATAACCATCATACAACACTGTGAAACCTCAACCCTTTACCCTCAAATAGCATTTTGGAGATTTTTGTTTTCAAGAGCTAGGGAAATCTGTGTTCATTCTATTAAGAAAAAAAGAAAAAAGCTGAACAAGTTAGTTCAGTATAGAAAGAGAATATTAAATGACTTACCCAAAGAAGAAAGTTTGCTTTTAAGTGCTAAACTGTCTTTACTGGAGGGCCAGGAAGATTGCTCAGTGGTGAAAAGACTTGTCTCATAAGTGTGAGGACTGGAATTCAGATCCTCAGAACCCACATAAAAAGCCAGGCATTGCAGAGTGTGATCCCAGAACTGGGGAAGGGGAGACAGGGGGTCCTAGAGCAAGCTGGCTAATGAGACTAGCCGTATCAGTGAGCTCTGGGTTTGACTGAGAGACCTGCATCATTGAACAAGGTAGAATAGTGATTGAAGATAATTCCAAACATTAACCTTGGGTCTTCACAGGTCCTTCCACCTATGTGCATGTTCACCCACACATGTGTGTATAGACACGCACACGTACACACACACACAAAATGAAAAAAAATTCTGATTGCAATCTAAATCTCTTTTCCTCCAGACTTTCTTATTTTTATCTTAGTTTTCCACTTATTTTGCACTCTTTTCTTGTATTTTTCTTTCTATTCCAGATTTTGTTGCCCTAGACCATACTCTTTAGTCATCATGCCTGGACTATTACAGTGGCACCCCAGTGAGATGCTCTGAACAGATCCTCTCACTTCTCTGTTTTGGTTATTGCATTGCAATGGACAAATGTCCCTAAAACATTAATCACCTGTAACCCACCTAAAAGCAAGCATTGGCTTTAAGTACACAGAAAATATTAAGTCTAGACTTTTTAGCCTGAATTTTAATACTGTTCATGGACATATATATGCAATATCTTCCACAGGTGCCGCTCTCTCAAAATCCCCTCTAAAAACTTACCTTTTCCACCGGAATGATTCCCATATAGCTTTGGTACATTTCATCTATAAAATTACTGAAAATTACATTGATTTACCAAGATTTTGTTAAAGTTCTAAACTTGTACATTTCTGCCTATCTGAGAGTTTGGGTGATGCTTTTATGTCAATGGTAAAAAGACTTCCTCCTGTTGGACTGAATTGAACCTGTCTGGGGCAGAGGTCTTGGGCTATCTTATAGTTGATCTGGTGTTGGCTCCCACTGGGCTTTTCCTGTGGCTCCAAGTACTCTTCTTCATGGGTTTTGTTGCATCCTGACAATGTGCTTACCCTGCACTAAATTCCCAAAGCAATGGTTGCCTCTACAAATTATCATAAAATTAATCTTGTTTTGTTTGCTTATATCTCTGTCGTCTTGGTTTGTACTTTTGCTTTGATCAGTGTGTTACGGTCTTAGTGCCTCAGAATAGCTGCTCCTGAGCACAGGGTTACCACACCACATTCTGTATGACTTCCAGAGCACAGAGTACAGTGCCAGAGACTGGAAGGACACAATGTTTGTGGATTTTACTTCAATTACTTTTATGCAAATAAACACTGCTAATTGCAAATGAAGCATGAATTTGTTGGAATTAATCATCAATAATTGGCTCTCCATCACTAGCTGGCAAGGATAATGTTTATTTTACACACACACACACACACACACACACACACACACACACACACACACACACACTCTGATTGTGATGTGATCATACTCTGCCCCTACTTTTATTGTGCATTTTTTACATTTCACATATTAAACTGTCCATAAACATAAGTTTGGAGAATTAGTCCTGTGCTTTGATTTATATCAAATGCTATATAAACACATGCAACTACATAAATTACAGTTTAGTTTTTAACATAATTGTTTTGGAGGCTGTGGTTGTAGCTCAGTTGGAAGAGTGTTTGCCTGGCATCCATGAAGCTCTCAGTTCAGTCCTCAAACATCACAAGAAACCAGGTTTGGTGGGACCAGCTGGTAATCCCAGCAGGAGGTGGTGGCAGGAGGATCAGAAGTTCAAGGACATCTTTTGCTACATAGAGAATTAGGGCCAGCCTGGGCTACATGCCATCAGGTCTCAAAAACAATTATTTTGTCAGCAAGTATTTAGAACATAAAGACTTTCAGAGTAAGTACAGATGAAAGTGTTTCAGTCTGCTGTCATTGAGTTTTAATTTTTTTCCAAGACAGGATTTCTCTGTATAACAGCCTTAGCTGGAACTTGCTTTGTAGATCAGGCTGGCCTCAACCTCACAGAGATCTGCCTGCCTCTAGCTCTTGAGTGCTGGGGTTAAAGGAATGTGCCACCACAAGTTTTAATTCTTAATGGAAGAAATTTACCATCAGTGTTAGAGACAAAATGTTCTAAGCTCCATAAAAATTGTTCAGGAAACAGGAACTGGGTGTGTGAAGGAGCCGGAAGCCCAGGCTTTTATATTTGAACTATGGACCCTGCTACAGGACATCTAGGAAAAGAAGTCGGGATAGAAAGGGAGTATTCCCAGCAGAGGTGAGGCATGGAAAAGCAGGCTGCAGCTGCAAACTTGGGATCACAAGACTTAACTTTGCAAATACCATCTTGTATTAACTCTTCCTGCTCAGTGCAGATTCTTTACAGCTTCCAGTCACTGTGTGTTTCCTTTATAAGATCTGAGGACTGGCACGGGGTCCCCTGTTTCCATCGCCAGTGACAATGCCTGTAAAGTAAGAGCTGTCGTGTTATTTTGAAATAAGGGAGTCTGCAAGTGGAAGGACACAGCTGTGACACAGAAACTTAATTCTCTCAGTTTTCTTTTAGAGTATTCTCATGTGAAACCTTTTTCTTCCTTCACAGTAAATAGATGTGTGAGTATTCTGCAGTGCACAGAAAAAAAAAACCCAAACCTTTCTTACTTCCCATTCACCTTTAGCACTATGAGTAGTGTGTGGACTTTTCTAGAAATGTGACTTTAGAGGTGTGTGGCTATCATTGTTGCTTCAGGCCGTGAGAAGCTAACTTCTTTAGAATAGCCTTTCTTAGCCGGGTGGTGGTGGTGCATGCTTTTAATCCCAGCACTTGAGAGGCAGAGCCAGGTGGATCTCTGTGAGTTCGAGGCCAGCCTGGGCTACCAAGTGAGTTCCAGGAAAGGCACAAAGCTACACAGAGAAACCCTGTCTAGAAAAACCAAAAGAAAAAAAAAAGAATAGCCTTTCTGCCCAGTGGAGGTGTAAAAGCTGGGAAGAACTCTAAAACTCTTTAATTGAACACATTAATCCCATAATTGGAAGGTTAGGGTTAGGGCCAGGTACCAAGGCGCTCGCTCTGACCTTGACAGGCCACAAACTCAGGAACACGCAAGTGCACTGAGATCATGCCACTCTTCTGGTCTACATTTTATTTTTTTTACTACAGTTCCTTGGCGGATTCATGCATGAGAGAAGCTTGAGCACCAAGAAGCTGAGCAGAGGACTGGGGTAATATTACAGTGGTGGGGATATAAGTTTGGAGTTTAGAGCAGTGATGGAAGCTGAACTTTGAAAACACAGGAGTCTCAAAGAGAAGTGTTGTGTTGAAAAACCAAAGTGACACTGTTAGTCAAGAATGTGGGGAGCTGAGTAAATAAATTAAAATCCAGGGCTCACATGGGAATTATACCAGACTTCCCCTGAGACTCTCAAGTTTATGCTCTGTCAGGAGAGGTAAATAAGATGGTTATCTTAGAAATAAAAAATCACCTTCACCTCCTCTCCATCAAGACCGGATGAGAGTAAACCACCAGATTCTGATTGATTGCCAGAAATCAAAGTAAATCATTACGTCAGAGGGTGGCATCACTAGAGTTTCCACTCCCATACACACTGTCTGACAGTCAAAAACAGATAAGGAGGAAGCAGACCACCAAGAGAAAGGGCAAAGACTTTGGGAGCCAAGATAACACAATTAATAAGTAATGTCGGAAGAGTCCAGTGAACAGCGTAGAACAGGGACTCTAAATAACCTTTAAGACCATGTCCAGGTTCATGGAAAGCTGGAGGGACTGCACTCATGTCAGTCAAAGGCAGTTGGGATGGGGCTGAGGATTGGCTCTCAGAAAGTTCTAGGAGGCTAAAACAGAAGTGTACCTGATAGCAAAGACCCTGTGGAAAACCAGCTTAATGAAACTCAAGGGAGAAGCAGACAAATTTGTAGTGCTGCTACATTTGACATAATTTTTTTAGTAAACAGAGGGCAAGAATAAAAACAAAATTTACTATAAAAGACAGAAAAGTTTGAATGACGTCATTAAGCACTTTTAGCTCAGCTAACATATCAAGCATTGCTCCATGCAACTAGAGAGTATGGTTGTGGCTGTAGAGTTACATTGAGCAGTGCTATACGATGCACATTCTTTTAAATGCATGCAGTGGATTCATCAAAACCGAGTATAAACTAAACTGAAAAATTTTAAAACACAAAGAATGATTTTTTTTTCTATAGTTGATTTAGGCTTAATATCAATAATGAAACAGATAACAAAATCTAAATCTCTATTTGTTTAGAAATTAAATTCTCTTCCACAATTCACAAATGAATGCTAAGAGTAAAAATTAAACCTATTTTGTCTCAATGGTATCAAAACCATAATGTGTTAACATGTGCAGGTTACTTAAAGCATTGCTTTGAGAAAAAAAATTTTAATCTTAAATGTCTGCATTAGGAAAGAATAAATGTCATGAGTTTCTGAGTATTTCAAGACAGCAGAAGAAGGATGGCACACAAAACACAAACAAAAGGGAATAATAAGGGCAGCAGAACAGAACAGGTGCAGGGAAGGAAAAGAGTTTGAAGACTCAACAGTGCCGATGAGAAACAGAAGGAGACTCTAAATCAGACTGCTGTGGGATGTCTTTCTGTATGCTGTGAATATGTGTTGCTCTGATTGGTTGATAATAAAGCTGTTTGGTCAATGGTGAGGCAGAATAAGGTTAGGCGGGACATTCCAACTGGAGGGAGGAAGAGGAAAGGAGAGACGGGGGAGACACTGTGAGCTGCTGGCAGGAGAAGCAAGATGTGAAAGTACCTGTAAGCCACGGCCACGTGGCAACTTATAGATGAATAGAGATAGGTTAATTTAAGATACAAGAGCTAGCTAGCAGGAAGCTTGAGCCAGAGGCCATCCAGTTCATAATTGATATAAGCCTCTGTGTGTTTACTTGGGTCTGAGTGACTGCAGGACCAGGCGGGACACAGGAAAACTTCCAGCTATACCAGACTGATGAAGCATTAAAAACAAAAACAAAAACAAAGCAATTGTTGAAAAAAGGGACTGAGCCAAGAAGATTGAGTACTCACACACACAGTGAAAAGCTTTTTGAAAGTTGCAACTCACTGAATGTGATCTAAGAAAAAATAGAAATGCCAGTTGATTCTACTAAAACTATTAAATCTGTAGTAAATATATTGTCATGGAGCCATGCCAGGATAAGTTAGGATGCCAACCAACTGCTGTAAACATTCAGGGAATGTGTAGGATAAATTGTATTCAAAAGGTAAATATTTTAAAGGACAGGACCATTTCACAAGTAGTTTTCACCACAATAACGAGTCTAGTTCATGTTGTTTGTATGAGCAGTATGTCTTTATGAGACAGACAAGAAATTCCCCAAAGGCTCTTCTCAGAGGCAAAGGCTGCTCTTGTGTTTTGTCTTTACACACACATACACACACACACACACACACACACACACACACACACACACACACACACACACACACACAGGTATTTGCTCCACCCATGACCTTGGGCTATACGGCCCAAAGGAGGTGGTGCTTCCGGTTGTTGTATGTGACCTCTTATAAGGAGTTAGACAGGGGTCACGTGGTTCCTTCTCCCTGCTGCTTTCTCTGATTTATTGATTGATTGATTGTCCTGGCTTGATTAGACTCTAGAAAACCTGAGAATTGAACTCAGTTCCTTTGGAATATCAGTCAGTGCGCTTAACCACTGAGCCACCTCTCTCAGCAGGGAGAAAGAACCATGTGACCCTCTCTAACTTCTTACAAGAGATCACATATAATGGTAGGAAGCACCGCCTCCTTTGGGCTGTAT
Organism: Peromyscus californicus insignis; assembly: GCF_007827085.1. NCBI lineage: Eukaryota > Metazoa > Chordata > Mammalia > Rodentia > Cricetidae > Peromyscus > Peromyscus californicus. Next base: position 11,804,180 of record NW_026294469.1, read on the forward strand.
AGCCCAAGGTCATGGGCAAAGCAAATACCACTACAGACACACACATACACACACACAAACACACACACACACACACACACACACACACACACACACACACACACTTGTTCTATAACTTTCCCCCACTGAAAACGTGTAATCTTTATTGACAGACACAATTGCAAGCCTCTGGAGACAGCCGACATTCAGAACTTCTTATTCTCTCTATTAGGCGTTAAAAAAGCTAAGATACCAAATCTTGATTAAAAAGAAGGGGGGGGGGGGGAATTACAGAGTCATCTTTTTCATGATTGCAGATGTATCCACCTTACCTTACATGATACTTACAATTTCTTTTATGTAACATAAAAGTCAGACCCAACAAACCAGGTATTACAAGTCAGAGTAGTGTTATTTTTTGGAGATCAGGATAGGAACACGGGATGAATAGGAGCCCAAGAAGGACTTCTTGTTTGTGGTGGTATTTAATTTCTCTGTCTGAGTCATGGAAGTGTGTTCATTGTGTAAATATTCATTAAGCTTCACACTCATGATTTGCACACTGATTCTATAGTATATGTATGAAAGTGTTTATTTGCAAAAATATATGAATTGACTGGAGTGAGGGAAAAGCTAATGTAAAAATAAGCAAAATATACTTTCAAATGCAAATCATGCGTGTTCAAGCTATAAACTTTCTGATCTCTTTCTGTGCATGCATTTGTGGATATGTGGACATGTTTGGACATGTCTCTTTATGTGCAGTGAATGTGGATCCCAGATGTCAACTTTCAGTGGCCTTCTTTAGGCCTTGTTTTCTAACACATGGTCTCTCACTGGCCTAGAGCTTGCCCATTTTCCTAGGCTGGCTAGCCAGTGTGGCCCAGGGTTCTACCAGCAATGGGATCAGCATAAGAATGCCTGATTGTTTTGTTTTTATCATTGGTTCTGATAATGGTGTCAGGTATTTGTGCTTGAGAAGCAAGCACTTAACCGACTGAGTCAATGTTTCTATCTCCCCAAATTTCTGACCTTAAGTGTCCTGCCCAAGTACAGGAAAACAGTAGTGAGTCTTCGCACACCTCATTTGTCGAAAATTGGCACAAACTGATGTTTGTGTCTTAGGTTGTGGGTGATACCTTTCTTTTACACCATAGGCATGGTATTTGGATAATGTTCACCTCATGTTTCGGTGTCAGCAAGTAATCTTATTATTTAAGAGAACCATATACAAATCAGCAGAGTTCACAACGAATTTTTATGTTAGATTAAAATTCTATTCATTTTCCTTAGGCCAGAAATAGTTAGTGTTCTTAAGGTAGGTTTTAGCTACCAAAAGGATTGTATTTAATTTTAAAAATTGTTTGGCTGATGAAAAATTTCTTCCTCTTAAATTCTACTTATAGAATAAATAGGACCTTTTTTTTTTTTGAGAAACTCTACCACAGCAACTTATTACAGAGAGAACAATGGAGAGACAGAGCCTGGGAGGAATCTTTTGTACCCTTAAAGAGCCCTCTGAGGGACTCCTGTCTTGCTGTGACATACTGTTGTTTTAAACAAGTCCTGCTGGAGTTATTGCTGTGCTGGTACCTGTGGCAGTGAAGGACTGTCCCTGAGGATGAAATAGTGCTCCTACTCTGCCCTGCAGACAGAATTGTGCATGCTACGGGAACAGGGCAGAGAAGGAGCCGGGACAGACACTGAACACTGGAGAATTTTATAAATTCTCTATTTAATCATTACAATCGCCTCATTATAAGTCCTCTGTTATAAGTACTGCAAAAAAGGAAGTGCTGCGTCACATGAACTTAACATTCTGAACCTATGGAAAAAGAGTGAAGGACATCAAAGAACTTAGAGACTAAGAAACCCCAGCGCTCCGTGAGTATCCTGGTGCAGTATCCCTGGGCAGGGAGTGAAGCCTAGGAGGTCTCTGAGACTAGTCACAGGATGGAACTTCACAGGACACCGATTTATCCAGGTTCTGGGTATGTCTCAGATCTTTCTGTTTGGGTCTCCTTATTAACTGCCATGATGGTAACGTTATCTGGTTATTCCTCAGGAGACAGTGGAACCACTGATGACTGATAACTTTAATTAATTAACTGTGATGCTGGCTATTGAGCCCAGGGCCTTGAGCATGCTAGACCCCAATTCTCTAAAAAGCAGCATTTACAAACACCACATTGCAAACTTAATGAGATCTTGCTTAGGTATGAGTATAAAAGAATGGGTTTAAAACATGGGGAGAATTGACAATTGGATCCCAAACCCTGTGTTTCTGAAAAGTTCAGAGATTAAAAACCAAAGTCAGAAAGCATCTCAGAATTTGGTGGCAGGGTAGGTTGTAGCCAGTCTGGGCCTGTCCTATAGTTACTGTGAGAGGTTCCACAAGCTGAAAATGTTTTCTGGAAAATATATCTTAGAGTAAAAATAAGCATTTGAACCTATCTGGGAACTACCATGAAGAACCTTCGAGAATAGCAGTTGCCACCGACAGATAAAGGAGGGTGATAATGGAAAGCATGAGACACCAGGCGTTAATAGTGACTTGCATGCCTGAGAGTGTATTACAGCAGTAGAACCCTGGCTGGGGCCTGGATTTACTCCCAGTACCACAAGGAAAATGTCACTTACATTCATAGCACTAATAATCTTTAGTCTTAATAACAAATGTTTTAACCCCTTAAAAATACTTCATTACTGATTTTAGAATAAAATGCATATTCATGTAAGGCACTTTCCCACAATTAAACCTCCCATCTAAGTAAATACTTCATTTGTCCACACACGAACATATTCAGTAATATTTTTTTTCTGAACCATCAGAGATAACTTTTCTCTTTCCCCATAAGCCTCATTTAGTCTTCATTTAGCTGTGTCAACATGTTTAGGCATATGCTTCCTCTCGCCTTCCAACAGTAGCTTTTGATACTTGCAAGTTGCTTCTAAAGATTGGAATTTCTGGAAAGTACCATTTAATAGAAGAAAGTGGGAGAAACAGCGTAGTATCCTATCCAGCGTCGCCCAGGGACCTTTCCTCAGACAGAGGGTCATCTTACTTTGACACAGAAGAAGTTTATAGTTTAGCCTGATGGCTCAAGAAGAAAAACGAAATACTGCAGAGCAAACGTGTCTCCAAATACTTTGGTTAGTCATTTGCTTCGATGTTTCTTACTGTATGGAGAAATGGCAGAGAGAAGAAATGAGTGTGCATTAACTGGAGCACAGAGAAAGGGTGGCTGGAGGGGAGCTTTCTGGGGGGAAACTGAGCCCTTTCCATAAGACATAGAAAGCTGTTATTTCTTTATGGATGCTCGGCTATGACCTCCCGTCTCAAGCATCACTATTAACCACCTAACTAATGTGAGCCCTCTTATGCAGACACTTTTCTGATTCTCTCATTGGTTTCCAAAGCAGTTTCTCTACAGTAAAAGTGTGTGCCTTTTTAGTGACATTTTCCTCAGCAGCTAACCCCTGCTCGTAAATTACTCTTCCCTTCCTTCCTTTTTTCTTTCTTCTTTTTTGAGCCAGGTCTCATGTAGCCTAGGCTGGCCTCAAACTCACTATGTAGCTGAGGATGACCTTGAACTCTCAATCTCTTTTCTCCACCTCCCAAGTGCATCACCATGCTCAACTCTTGTATTTCTAGGGATTGAACCCAGGGATCCATGCATGCAAGGCAGCCACTCCCCCAAAGGAGCTATATCTGTGGTTCCCTTTCCTTACAAGATAAAAAGAAAATTTGCCTCAGTAGTAAACTCAAGCTTCTTCATATGGTCACCTACTTCTAACTGAGATCTGAGTTTGATACTCTGCAACCCAGAGAGCGTGCACCACTGCGTGCTAGAATTCATTACAGGAACCAGGAGTTGGCTGGATGATTCAGAGAAAGATTGGAGGAAGTGGGGTTCACTCTAGATTGATCTTGTTGGAGAGCAGGAGTAACATAATAATTGGGTCTCTCAATTAATCTTATCCACAGGGAGGTCAAGCTTGAGTCAGGTGGATAAAGACGCAGCTGCCATTCAAGTAACACTGAGGTCTGGCTGGAAGTGTTGGCCCAGGCTTGGGTCTGCCTCCTGTTTTCTCCAGGCTAGAAAAGTAAAGCAGTAACCAGCAGCAGCTGTGTATGGTGTAGAGGAAATGACACCATATGCATGCTACTTAATTGTGTTCAGGTTAAAACCAACCAGCTACAAAAGATCTTGTGTAGGATTCTATGGAAAAGGGGGATTTGTTTGTAGATGGGTTATAGGTGATATCAAAAGCATAAAAATCCTGTTAAGGGTTGGCGGAGATGTCTCAGTGGATAAGCACTTGCCACACAAGCATGAGGAATTGAATTTGGATTCCCCAAACCCACAAAAAGCAGGGCAAGATAGTGTCTACCTGCAGTCCCAGTGATTACAGTGAGGTAGGAAGGAGATGGAATCCATGAACGCTCTAGGGCTGACTAGCCTGGCCTATGCAGTGGCAGACAATACACCTTGCTTCAGGCAATGTCACAGGTTAGCCTATGACTGCCATATACACGGTGTGTATATCCCATTCCCACAAGTTAACACATATATGTGCGCAGATTATACACACATGTACATCGTACATACACATGTGCTTCATACATGTTCATAATACACGAACACACATCATACATATACAAATACACATGTACATTCTACAGTCACACATACACCCTTGTGCCGTGTGATAGTGATACTGATGTGATGTGATAGTCGTGATAATGATAGAGCTATGAAAAAAAGTTCTCTTAGCCGGGCAGTGGTAGCACAGACCTTTAATCCCAGCACCTGGCAGGCAGAGGCAGGTGGATCTCTGTGAGTCTGAGGTCAGCCTGGTCTACAGAGTGAGTTCCAGGACAGGCAGAACTACACAGAGAAACCCTGTCTCAAAAAACCAATAAGTAAATAAGTAAATAAATAAAATAAAAATTATTTTTTGAAGAGGAACATAATAGTTGGTTTTAACCTGAACACAATTAAGTAGCACGACATGTGTGTCGTTTCCTCCATCCTCCACACCATACACAGCTGCTGCTGGTTACTGCTTTACTTTTCTAGCCTGGAGAAAACAGGAGGCATACCCAAGCCTGGGCCAACACTTCCAGCCAGACCTCAGTGTTACTTGAATGGCAGCTGCGTCTTTATCCACCTGACTCAAGCCTGACCTCCCTGTGGATAAGATTAATTGAGAGACCCAATTATTATGTTGGGAGATAAAATATAATACTGGTAATTTATCTTGTGAATCAACCCACCAAGTGAATCAAACATGCCAAACTGACACTACTCAAATTCAGTAAGAGTCACATGCAAGTTTGTGGTGCTCTTTTCTCCTCTTCTGTCTCTGCAATTTTGTGAAGGGAGGTTACCGAACAAGGGTGAGGGAGAGCTTGGCTGCATTCAGATTCCAAGTACCCGAGGGGAGAGAAGAATGGGTGGCACCGTGCCCTGCAGAAAGGAAGCCCTCTACAGAGTGGCATTCCTTGGGTTGTGCTCATTCATGGGCTGTCTCTCACCCGTTTGGGTACTGGTCATGTTTTCAATTTTTTTTTTTTTTTTTTTTTTTTTTTGGTTTTTCGAGACAGGGTTTCTCTGTGTAGCTTTGCGCCTTTCCTGGAACTCACTTGGTAGTCCAGGCTGGCCTCGAACTCACAGAGATCCGCCTGGCTCTGCCTCCCGAGTGCTGGGATTAAAGGCGTGCGCCACCACCGCCCGGCATGTTTTCAATTTTACTTCATGTGGTACTTGAGGGAATTTTGAAACTGTTTTGTGTTGCTGTTCAAACGGAGACCAAAGTGACAGCTTGGTGCTTGTGTGTGTGTGTGTGTGTGTGAGATCATGCGCATGGGAGTGTGAATACATTATGTGTGTATGTGAGTGTGGAGGCCAGATCTCAATCTCAGATGTCTTTCCTCAGGAATCTCCTGCCTTATTTTGTGAGATAGGGGGTATTACTATCATTGGGGCTCACTGATTAGGTCAGACTGGCTGGTTAGTCAGCTCTAGTAGTCTTTCTCTTGCTGTCTCCCCAGAACTTGGCTTACATACATGCTTCCTTTGGCCTGCAAAATTTCGAGCAATGGCAATGTAGGATTTCCTCTGGCCCTCAGCCTACTGAAGCAATCCATTCAGACACAGTGGGTTGTAGAATGTGTGAGAACACCTTGTTTGCTGGGCAATTGTGTATCATCATTCATCTTCTCCCAAGCAAGACAGTTTTGGAGTAGCAGTTTGAGCGCTGCCATGACTGTAGCCCGCGTCTCTGGTTTGCTGGCATTCAGTCTTGCAGACTGACAGCTTGGGTATAGGAGGCTGAGAATAGCACGGAAGAACCCTGTAACAGCGGGGTAGGGGGAGACCCAGCGGTGAGGAGAAAACTAGGATGATGGAGGAGAACCAGACTGCTGGGGAGGTGAGAGGCAGAGACGGAGCAATTGAGGTGGAGCCAGAGACCATTGTTGAATTTAGGGTCAGAAAAATCTGTTGTCTAGATGAAGAATTAAATAGAGCAAAGACAATTGTTGCTCCAACTCCAGGTTTCACTCATAAAACAACGTGGGGTAGGTCTGCAGTTAGCGAATGGAGGAAAGCTCATGTCTAATTGATCCTTTTGAACATTTACCTGTAATGATGGAATTAAACATGATCAGTGCGGCCCTCCTGCTGAAATGCTTGAAGCATGGGATGCAGGGGGGTTGGAGGTTGCTGAGGGGTAGAGGTGGATCTTTTGCATGCTCTCACTAAAACGACATTCAAATCTGTCATAACTGCCCCTGCCTTCCATTGTGGAGGGAACACGTTCCATCTGTCTGTCACCAAACCCATTTGGAGTCGTCATACGGATCTGAACTCTGTAAAAATGCACCCTCCTCCCAAACAAAGAAAAGCCTTTTCTCTGTGTATTTGTGTGTGCTTTCCCTACCAACCCCAGTTTAAAGTTCAACTCACTGGCATTACCACGGAGTGAGTTAGTGATCAATCCAATTCAGGCACAGTCCCCTCACTCCTGCTGGGAACAAAGCTGAGCCCCATTCATCTTCCAGAATGCCATACAGCACAGCAGAGTCATACAGTGGCCTTGCCCACTACGCTGTGCTCCAACAGTGTCTGTCAGAGACCCAGGGTTCAAACTATTGGAGGTCCAGATGACATCTGGCTTCCTGCTCCCCTGGAATACTGGCTGCAGTGCGTATCAGTGCGTTATTCATCAAAACTGATGATGCAGGCTACAACATGCTGTCTGCAGCTCAGTGCGCGGGTAGAGAAGAGTTGGCAGAAGTGCTTGCTGCTGCTCTGTGAGCCACATGTAATCGAGAGGCTGGGTGCTTGTTGTGTTGATGACTATTCCCTCCGGTACGGTGCTGTGTATTTTTGGGTTCACTGTACTACCAGCTGTGCAGTCCTTCTCCCTGTGTTTCTCCTACCAGCTCGGAGACAGGAACAGAAGGAAATAACCTTTCTGTGTGGTGGGTGTCACATCAAATAATCGAATGACCGAAAGCAGGGCAGCAGCAGCAGGCCCAGGCAAACGAAACAGTCCTCGTGATTTCCTAGTGTACTCGGTAATAAAGGCAAATGAGCGGCACTGAAATTCAGGCTTTCTGATACTCGATGCAAATTAAACCACACCAACCCTCCCCTTTGCTTCGTCTCAGATGACAGACAAATGGTGGGCTTGCCCCCTCCTATTTTCTGTTATGTGTGTGTGTGTGTCTGTGCTACTTGTTATGAACCCTGCTCCCTCTTAGTGGGGGACCTTACTTTAATCCTTCAGTTAGTGACAAATGCCAGCATTGTCAGTTGGAATCTGAGATGTGTTACCTTTATTCTCAATACGATGATTATTAGGAATTGAACAAAATGTTCTAGAATCGATACTGAAGTCCATCTTGTGCACCCAAGATAAAAGGAATGATAATTTTTACTTGCAGAGTGACCAGTTACCAATCTCCTGTTTTTGGAATTTAATTCTCATTGTTAGGGGATAAAAACTTCCCTTTTTAAGACACAGAAAATCAGACATCTAAATGTTTAAGGAAAGTTAGGTTTAAATGTAAATATTACTTTCAAACCAGTAAACTTTTTAGCAATGATCTTAGAGAGCCTTTTCATTATTTAACATTCCCTGAGTCACCGCTGTGTTGTCTGTGAGGCTTGCCATCAGTAGATGACCCGAAGGCTGAGTGGCCATCAGTAGATGACCCGAACGCTGAGTGGCCATCAGTAGATGACCTGAAGGCTGAGTGGCCATCAGTAGATGACCTGAAGACTGAGTGGCCATCAGTAGATGACCTGAAGGCTGAGTGGCCAGTGTGTGGCCCATGTGGGTCCCATGTCAGGTTTAGCAGCTGTGTCCATCATTTTTGTCAATAATGTTGATTCCCTCAGGTCAAGTTAGGACTGACATTAGATGATCTTTATGTCCCTGACCCTCTCAGAAGGAAGATGTTTTCAGGATAAATCAGTCTGGCCATGGTGACTCCCAGCTGACACTGATTTCATGGTGTCACAATGAAGACTTGGAGAAGGGATTTCAAAAATTTGGAATTTGCTTTGAATGGAGCACGTTTAACCATTCTCTACCTTCCAGCAAATCACTCTTTTTGGCTTGTACCTGACCCTACAAGCATGCAGACTGTGTATCATGATGTACAACATCCCCATGGAGGATAAGAATAAAAGAAGCCCTCCCTCGTGAGCATCTAACCAAGGCCCATGATACACTGCTGAACAGTGCTGGACTTTTGTCCTGGCTGTCAATGAAGATGGCCCTGGTGTAAATCCTGTCTCCAATATTTCCCAGCTTCCAGGCTACCTGAAAAGTTAGCTAAGTTCTCTGATGTCAGTTTTGCAATAGTTAGATCAAAGAGCCATTTTGGAAAAAAAGCAGAAAAACAAAAAACGGAAGTGCATCTTGTAAAGGATTAGTGAGCATTGGCACCTAGAAAGTGGTCAAGAGAAAGCTGCTGCTGAACTATCAAACTGGGCTTCTGAAGAATTATGTCCATTCATGTTCTACTATAACAATATTATTGAGTATCTACCCTGTTAGGGCATTGTTCTATGTGTTGAGGGATTAGAAACAGGATAAAAATATGACCGGCCAGGTGCTGGTAGCTCAAGCCTTTAATCCCAGCACTTGGAGGCAAAGACAGGCGGTCTCCATGAGTTGGAGGCCAATCTTGTCTACAAACTGCGTTCTAGGACAGCTAGGACCATTACACAGAGAAACCTGTCTCAAAAAACCAAATACGTGTGTGTAGTGTGTGTGTGTGTGTGTGTGTGTACACGTGTGTGTGCATGTAAGACTTTGATCCCAAGGAGCTTAGAATTGATTGGGTGGTGTTCGACTTGTGTACAGTTACCACGCTGAAGGATTTGGGGATACCACGAAGCACAGATCTGTGAGGAGATTGTCTCTGATTCTTAGCTGAGACAGGGAGGAGGCTAGATGCAGGAAAGCTACAAAATCCTTGGAGCTAATTTTTCAGTGTAAGAAAGAGTTTTAAAGGGATTGGAAATGTGGGTGAAGGTATTTGTGGAAAACGTAGTGAGCAGGAAGGTAGGGCACTACAGGGTTGTTCAGTTATTTAGAGAGTGGACAATGTAGTCATGTTGACATGTAGTTTATTTCATTAGGCTCCTTCACGGCACACCCAGAAGAGCCCGAGGTGGTGATCGGGTGGGCCTGTGACTGGATTCTGGTTCTGTCTCTCTTTTCTGGCTGTAGGAACTTGGAATTCAGTTTCTATATATGTATTTGATGATACTCACCTGCGTGTCATACTATTTTGGGCACCAAGGAGGTAGTGTAGAGAAGGCCTCTGGTTTATGATCTCTACCAGTGAACATTTTCTTGGTGGTGCATTGTGGGAGATTTGTTCACCTTGCTTTAGGGCAGCCTGGTTACCAGCGGGAGTTGTCCCGTGCTTTGAGGCTGAGAAGAAACAGACTCAAGCCTTCAATTCATCTTCCACACCGCTTCTGGATGGCAAGTCTCCCTCAGGGTTTGTGCTCTCCTGGCATCTGACTGTCAGTGGTGTTCTGGGTGCTCTCTACCTGAGTGATGGTTTTCTAGGCAGAATGAATAGTAAATGTAGAGACAGTGAGGCCACAGCATACTTGACTTTCTTAAAGAGCAGTAAGGCCTGGAGGGAGAGCAAGACAAGAAAGGGGTGGTGGCCTGAGATTTGGTCAGAGCAGTGGCCACGGGACAGATTAGGTAAGCTTGTAGTCCATGCCACGGACTTCGTATTTTATCCTGAAGGAGGAGACCAAGTCCTTGGAGTGTGCTGGTGAAGGCGGTCAGGTGACAGGTCTTGTACTTTAAAGGGATCATTTGGTGACCCCGAGGGGGACATTGAAGAGGTGAAAGCACAGATGGAGAAACCAGGCAGAAAGCTAATCCAGGAGAGAGAAAACACGGTCTGAACCTGAGCTCTAATGGTGGAAGTGGCTATGGATGATGTAGGGAGAGATGAAATGATGCAAGTGTGGACTGGACACAAGGGTAGGTAGAACCAAGGGTGTGTCCAAAGGACGTTGGCCAGAGCAATTAGGTAGAGTTCTCATTTCCCAAGTTGGAAAGGATTGAAGGAGGATCACGCTTGGGATGGGAAGGCAGACTTGAATATGTTAAGTTCAAGGTGCTTTTTCTGGCTAGACATCATTCAAATGCAAGTGAAGTGCAGACAGTTGGAGGCATGATTTTATAATTCCAGGACTAGGATTCAGGACTAAATTTAGAAGAATATTATGCTTTATTGTTCAATAAAATCATGTGTAGCTCAAAATTGTATAAAATAACATGAATTTTAATTTTATTGAAAGAGTAATGTTTGGGGCTGGTGAGATGGCTAAATGGATAAAGGGGCTTGCTGCCAAGCCTAATGCCCTGAGTTCAATCACTGGGAGAAACATGGTGGAAAGAGAGAACTGACTTCTGCAAGCTGTTCTCTGACTTCCATGCATGTTCTGTGACACACACTCTTGCATGTACATACATGAGATAAATGAATGTAAAAAAGAAAAAAAAAAGAGGACAAGTTTTGTTCTGGGTTAGTACTCTGCGGTGCTGAGGAGGCAGGGTTCTGAACCCTGGGTCTGCTCCATGAACTGGTCTGTGTATGGCTGTCCATTGAGGGTGGGAGTGGGATGGGAGATGACCAGCAACCATGAATGTGACCCAGGTCCTGGAAGAGGGAAATAGAAATTAAAACTCCGGAACATGCCCAGAATGAACAAAGCAAAACTCATCTTCCTTTATTTTGTGTTTTATATCACTGAGCAATTTGATTAAAACAAATCAGCAGGACAAGAAGTGAAGTTGCTTTTCTGTGGGGATACAAAATCAATGAGAAGGATCAAGGTTGAGTAAACGTCCTATGGATACTCAGGGGAGAGAATTCATTTTCTTGAATAAGAGGGTTTTTTTTTTTTAGATTTAGTAGTTTTCTAAAACAATCTCTTTCCTTTTGTCCTTTAAAAGACATTTGGTATAGGCAGCACTTTCCATTCTTACTGGTTCTTGACATGAGACGGCCTTCAAAGTTCCTATGGTAGGGTTTTTGTGTTTGTTTGTTTGTTTGTTTTGACTTGGTAAGATGTGCCACAAAGGCATGTCTTTATGAAAACAATTGAATGAGTCATCTAGAAAGAACTTTACACTAGTCTGTATGACATCACCCTGTGTGTATCCATCTCATCTCAGAAGCTAAGCATGGTCTGGGCATGGTTAATACTTAGATGGGAGAGAGAGCTGAACCTAATCTACTTTTGGCATCGTGGGTGAGAATATTGGCTTGGTTCCACGTGACCACATTGGAAGGGGATTGTTCTGGTTGGGTTTTGTCAACTTGACACAAGCCTAGCCATATCTGGGAAGTGGGAATCTCAATTGATGAATTAACTGCCTCCATCCGATTGGCCTCTAGTCAGGCCTGTGGAGGCATTTTCTTGATTAACGACTGATGTGGGAGAGCCCAGCTCACCATGAGTGGTGCCACAGTTGAGCGGTTGGCACTGACTCAGGTGCACAAGGCAGTAAGCTTAGCAGGCCATGAGGAACAAGCCAGTGGGCAGCACTCCTCCATGGCCTCCTTCTCAGTTTCTGCCTCCAGGTTCCTACCTTGAGTTCTTGCCCTGACTTCCTTCAAGGATGGACTGTAATGTGGAAGCAGAAGCAAAAGAAACTCTCTCCTCTCCAAGTTGCTTTTGGTCATCATGGTGATTTATTGCAGAATAGAAACCCTGGGAATCAATGCCTGCAGAGTGGTGCCTGGGGTGCTGCCTTAATCAGTGAGCCCTCTCTGGTCATGCAGGGGACAACAGATTCTGGTTTGGGTGATTGCAGAATCTGCTTGTGTAATAGTATTTGCTCTGTTCATGACCTTGGGCTGTAGGGCCCGAAGGAGGTGGTGCTTCCTGCTGTTGTGTGTGATCTCTTAAAAGGTAAGGGAGAAGGGTCGGGAGCCTCTCCTCCCTGCTGCCTGCTTCTTGGTCTGATCGAATTGCCAGGTGGATTGACTCCCAGTCACATCAGAGGACTTCAGCTGTCTACTCCATTCTGTATTCGTGAGTGTGTTTCCTCAATTTATATCTTAATAAATCCCTATTACCCATTCAATAGACTCATGTGGATTGATCGTACCATGCTTGAGCTTGGGAGACGATGTCAAACACTTGCAATGCAGTCCCCAACCTGAGACTAAGCCGAACAATGGCGGGGGTGGGGGGCTTGCAGGCTCCGGGCAGTGTGTCTTCATTTACTGCCTATGCTTGCCGAGTCCTCACCAAAGCTCCATCACATCTGAAGCTTGTCCTCCCAATCCTCTTTCCTCCTCCCACAACTTCCTGGGTTTCAGGTCTACATCATGGGCTGAAGGCTTCCGTGACTGCTCTCACTCCCTAATTCTCACCTTGTTCTTTCTAGTCTGTCTTGGTATCTGCATCCAGAAGGGCTCAGCTAAGAGATCTTATTAATTTTGCTTTGCTGTATTGAAACACCTCCAGAGAAGACATGAAGATACTAAGCCTACTTAGGTCTACTTTTATCTTTTTAATTTACATTTTCTCATTTATACCAAAAGTATGTATGTCATATAAAGAGTGAATTTTCTTCTGATAGCCAAAAAAAGGTAAATTGGGATAAAAGAGTTCCCACATTCTGCTATAGCTTTCTGCTACAGAATAGGTTCCCACTGAATACAAGAATTTATTTTCTAACTATACCAGATTTGGGGAGTGGGTAGGGTGAGGAAGGCTGGCAGTGTGGACAATGGGACAAAGTGAGGATAGATTTATTCTAAGCACATGCTTCCTCAAAAGAGCACACGGAGGTCTTCAGAGCCCTGTTCATCGAAGGCCCATGACTAGCAGTCCCTAGTGTCCTCATGTGATTCTGTACAAGAAAGCCTTATCAAAGTCTTTTTTAAAAGTGTGTGGTATGTGTATATGTACCACATGTGGTATGGTCAGAGGTCAACACTGGGCACTGTCCTCAGTTGTTCTCCACCTTACTCTTTTGAGACAGGGTCCCCAGGATATTTGAAGCTCACCAATTCAGCTAGATTGACTAGCCAGTGAATGGAGGTTTTCCCATCTCAGCTTCTCCGTGCTGGGATCACAGGCACGTGCTGCTGTGCCTAGGTTTTTACATGAATGCTAGGACCAAACTCAGGTCCCTGTGTTTGCATAACACGCACTTTACTAACTACAGCACCTCCCCAGCCCCTTGTGAGAGCCAGGTCAAATGCATTTCTCTCTCCGACTTTACTGCTGAACAGAATGCTTGCTTGTGTTTGAGATTATGCACCCACGACACTGACGTATGAAGAGTATTCTGTGGAGCCCAGGGCCTGGCTTCGAGAACCTGGCTTCCTCCTATGGCTTAGCCATCACTCTATGTGAGACCCTAGCCATGTCATATACTTTTCTCGGTATGTGACTAGAACGTAAATCATTTTCTGAAAATAAAATGTGAACAAAATCTTCCCAGATTCAAGCCACCATGTTTCTCCCATCCTCCCAAAAGGGCTATCAAAATAAAACCAAATGCTAAAAGACGCTCTATTTTTCAAAGATACAATTTTGTCCTGCTTAGCGAGATGATGTCAGAATGGAGAAGACTGACTTCCAAATCATCTAGAGTAATTAATTCCAGTGGCTGGAGTTAATTATGATGAGGCAATTCATAAAGTATACAGTAGAAAAAAAGTGGCAATTGATGGGACATTGTCTGTAGTGGGATTTTTTTTTCAAGGCATTCTTCTGGGAGTGTCTCAAAGTTAAACATGTGTGTGCTTCAGCAGCAGGAGACAGGTTGTGAGGGATTCATTAGGTACAGGTATGAATTACGTCCACATGGCCTTGTGTGGATTTTACAGATGTGTTACATGCCTAATTGGCACATAACATGGAAAAATTAATGATGACAGCAGGAACCTCAATGCTAATATGTTTTTGTATGTGCAAACTACAGTATATGCTGCAAAACGTCCAGGAGTAAAATAGCTTGGTATTATGAAATACTTTTCATATCAATATGAGAAATTATCGGTACTATATTGAGTATAAAATGACAATTTGGAAAGCACTCCCAATTTTGTATTATAAAACAAAGAATTTGCAATAATGTGATAACAGACGATATTTGTGTTTTATGATTCTGATAATAAAGTGCTTAGGTTCCACATTCATGGTTTATGCTGTTATCAGAGCCCCCTGATATAATTAGATAGCCTTGCTTGAGATAATTACTTATATTTTCTTACTGCATAGCAGAAAATTCCTCTGGTTAAATATCCTTGGGATCTTAAGTCTGAGAGCCGTGGCTGAGAAAGCCAGAAACCCAGCTCATTTGCAATAGGAGTCAGGGTTGTAAGCAATGGCAGGTCATTTCCTTGCACTTTTCCCATGCACAAATGGATTTTACTATTGCCATTTCTTTCAATTTGTCCATCTAAGAGGCCTATGAGAGAGGTGGTATCCTCATTTTATGGGTGGGGAAGTTCATGCTGAGGGGTGAGGGTAGGACTTGAATGCAGACACTTATCATCTCACTCAACACCTCCACTCTACTCACAACTTTTGAAATCACAAGAACAATCTTATTCAGAAGTATCTTAAATGTGGGATGTTTTACAGTGCTGTGTTTAAAAGCCGAGTACTGAAGCCTGCTTGGTACCTCACAGAGGCATTTTGGATGATGACAGACTGAATCCTCAGCCAAAGAGGTCATCCTCTCTGAAAGGACAGGATAAAGTCCTTATTAAATTTTATTTTTATATTTATGTGTGTGTATGCATGCATGTGCGTGATTGCACATGTATTTGCATTCACATGTGTGCGAAGGCCAGAGGTGCACATCGGGTGTCTTTTGCCATCTTTCTCCAGCTTATCTATCGAGACACAGTCTCTCCATGAGCCTGTCCTACATCAATGTGGCTAGACTAGCTGGCCAAAGAGACCCAGTGATGTGCCTGTCCCCACCCTTAGTCTGGGGTTCTACACCTCCACAACCACGTGTAGCTTTTATATGGGTGCTGTGATCAGAAAGTTCCTCATGCTTGTGTGGCAGGAATTAACTAGCCAAACCATCTCCTCAGATTTTCTGTCCTGTTTTAAGCTGTAACAGGCTTGATTCAAATTTTGTTTGACTAAAATTAATTTACCACAGATTAACTGAACATGTCATTGTTATTTCTGCCATACCACATTGATGATAGGATGCTGTCAATGGCGTAGAAGTTGCCTTTGAGAAGGACAAACAAAAATAAAGATGCATGACGTATTTCCATTTCTTTAGACAATTACCATCTATAGAAGTTTCCTGCTGGGTATCTCATGAAACAGCAGAGCCTGCTCTTGAGGTAAGGCCATGCGGGCAGGAAGGTGAAGAAATTCTTTACTGAGGTAGCTTAATGGTGTCATTTATTGTTTTATCCTTTACCGGTTTAGAGCCTAGATCTTCCAATCTTTTAAATTATTGTTTGCAGGGAAATATTCGTATGAATCTTTTGACATTCATATAAACATGCTTTCTAACATTATTAATAATTGGTCTAAAAAGGATACAAATGTACTTATAATTTGCAGTCTAAAAAGTCAAAGCAATTGATGAAAATAAAATTTTGGAATGTTTCAAACACTGTTACAAATACAAGCACTTAATGTTTGCTTCTGAATTTTTGTGACATTTCAGATAATACGTTGTCAATGGAAATGCTACCATCACTCTAAGTCTTCTCTAACTTTGCCCTAGAAAAAAAAAGTGTTCCTGTCTTACTGGCAGCTATTATTTATTATGAAGCAGACATTTTATGTGTATTATTGACTTCCTGTTCCGAAACAGCTTTTCATTAGGTATTGCTACCTCACGTTTGCCCGTGAGGAAATGTGCTCATAGGAAGTTGGTTTCATAAACCACAGAACATCTTGTCCAGTATGAAGCTTGCCTCTGTAGCATTCTGTGCATCTGTGTGCTGGCACACATGCCTGCCAGCCTGAAGGAAATGTCTCCAGAGTGGCTTTCCTAGAGCATAGAGAAATTCTAAGAGACTTCAGGAGTAGTCCTCAGAAATACTAATCCCTCCCCAAGAGAATTCCTTTCTGGTTGGGGTTAGGGATCAGACCTCTAAAACTGATGTGCATCTGGATTTTTTTATGGGGTTGGTATTTCTGTCCATTTGCAGAGTTTTTTGGGTCTCTCCTCATCCCACCAGACAGTGCATGACCAAGTTTTCAAGGGAGGAGGCATGACCTGGGACACTTGCCTGTTTTCTATATAGAACTATAAAGATAACGATACCCTCTAGCAAATGAGGGAACCTGTGAGCTGTAAATGCCTGAGTCTTCAACTAATTCACAGAATTTCCTCCAAGGGAGGGACTTATTTTGCATTTGAACTCCACAACACCTTTCAAGACTGTTAAACTTAACACCAGCCTGAAAATCCCAGTCATGCTGGGGATCAGTTAACTGATCCTGGAGCCCCACTGGCTGTGTTTTAGAGCAGTTTGGCCATCACCACATTTGCACTAAATAAAAACCCATGATTACACCTCATGATGGGAAGCTGGTTGGTAATCACTTGTTTCATTCCTCCCTGATTTACTACTGGCCACAGAATCATCTGTTTTCTTTCTTTTTTTTTTCTTTTTCTTTTCTTTGGTTATTGATTTCAAATTTCAGTTTCTATTTCTCTGCACAGTTGTTTTGTTTATATAATTGCTTCTTTTATTCTCATGTTAGGGTTTAAATCCCCTAAATACCCCATCTCACCTACCTCCAGCTGACTTTCTTGTATCAAAATCAAAATTTATTACTTGACTAGTTGCTTATCTAATTACTCGCCACTAACTTTAATATTTTAAAATAATAATCTTTTACGATGATTGATGTTCATTGTAAGTGATTTATACAATTAGATAAGAGGTGAAGAGAAATAAAAACTGTTGCAATACCTTCAGCTAGAAAGGACAATGGCCATGGTGTAGCACACAGCTTATTCCCATGCATATTCTCATTCACAAATATCACAACAATGAATTACACTTTGGAACTGTTTTGTGACTTTTGCCTACAATTTCATGTGAATGTTGTATGAAGTGGGGATTTCCACACCAGATGCATAAAGTGAGGACAGGACCACTTCAAGGTATGGTTGAGGAGTCCCCGAGGGAGTGCTGGCTTTTGTCTAAATGCCAGGGCTTGGGAAAAGGAATTTCTTGGGGCCTGACAAATATATTTCTAATTTTCTAGATATCATCTTCAACATCATTGGCAATGGCTTCATGATTTCCCTTGATGTGGATGTATCTGGATGTATATACTTTATTCCTCAGGATTCTGACCATCAGACTTGAGGTTATGTTCATGTTTCTGGTTATTTTAAACAAACATACAGTAAAGAATGGTGGCAAACTGCTGGCAAACCTGTACTCATTTCCCCAGAGGAGGTTTGTAGAGGATGATTTACTGGGGTAGAACTGGTCCAGAATGTCCAGATGCACAAAATACACACATTTCTCCAAAGCTTCATCCCGCGTAATGATATAAATTTCCACTTCCGCTAAACAGTGGTGATGTTTTAATGGAGGTTAAAAATGCATTGGTTCTGACTGAATTTATTTGAAAACCGGAGAAAACTGAACTTAAAACGCTGCCTGGTCTTTGTGTGCACGTGTGTGTTTTACTGCCGAGGTATTCATGTCATTTGCTTATTTCTGTGTGGGCATGTATGTTCTTTCTTTAAAATTGACCTGTGAGCCATCAAGATGGCTCAGCATATGAAGGTGCTTGCTGCAAGGCCCGAGAACTTCAAGTGCCCACCTGCTTGCCCTCCTCTGACCCCATGA
This sequence comes from Peromyscus californicus insignis, assembly GCF_007827085.1. NCBI lineage: Eukaryota > Metazoa > Chordata > Mammalia > Rodentia > Cricetidae > Peromyscus > Peromyscus californicus. The sequence goes on from NW_026294469.1 coordinate 11,822,541, forward strand.
ATGAATGTTGTCCCTTCCACGATCATCTCCAGGCTCCAGATTTCATTTAAATCTGTCCAAATTCAATCTGATCCTACTTCTGGAAGTACCAGCTGCAGGAGAGGAGGAAGCCATTGCCACTCTCAGGCAGAGAGGGATGTGACTAGACTATTTCTTTGCAGTGTCTGTCTCCCTCTAACAGAAAGAACTATTCTTGGCCATGACTTTATCTTCTGTGCCTGAGATATGGTAGGGACTTTGTTTTCATTGAAATGCGTTAAATGAAAACAAAAAGTTATATGAAGGGATTGTATTACTTTAAAGTCTATCAAGATATTTTATTGACTAATCTTTAATGTTAGTAATGATGAGGATAGAAGCTGTGGATTATTAAATTATATGTAATTTGTCTATCTTTAAAGATAAGTCTGATTTTATAGTTGAGACTATGATATAATAAATATTATTACTATGCTGTAATAAATACTATTATCTACATGTAAACTTCTGCAATCCTTTTGTCACTCTGCCCACCCTGTGCCTCAGTTTCTCCCCTAAAATCCTCCCATTTCTGCAGTTCTTGTCACCAGCTTTTGGAGCATGCTCGCTCTTCCGAGTTCCAGGATGCGAGCTGTTACGTTACAAAGATGTCTGAAATAGTGGTTCATTGTTGGATGTCCATGATTCTAACTTGCCTTCTGAGTCACTGGCTTCATGTTTTTAAATGTTCCCCTCTGGTCTTTGTGTCCTAATTTAAACAGGACAAAAATGCCCTGGTATTAAGATAGTTAAACCCTGACCTCTACTAAGGAGAAAAAGTATACTTTTTGTTAAAAAGTTGATACAAATAGTGACAGCAGTCTCTCCAGCATGGGGCTGATTTTGTGCTTTCTCTTTTCTACTTTCAAGATGGTCTCTCTCCTTTCCTTTAACGAAACTAAGAGTTGAAAACGTTTTTCTCTCTCTTGGTTCTGAGAGTTTCTATCGGGAGGTAAGGCTCCAAGAGAAAGAATAGCTAATGGATAGTTCACTTCAGAACCACTATTACTTTGTTAGTGACCATGTCTTCAACCAAGAACCAGTCCAAGCTTTGTTTTCGCTATTTGTAAATGGGATCGGAAGTAGGACCTACCTATTAAGTTGCTGAGACTGAAGTCAGGTAATGTGTTTAAAAGCTTTACAGAAGACACGTGTGTGTGTGTGTGTGTGTGTGTGTGTGTGTGTGTGTGTGTGTGTGTGTGTGTATTCACCAAGACTATGAGCAGATTAGTCTGTTCCTAACCCTGGTTTCATTTTTCATAATTTCAAGGTAACTGCATTAAAATATTCAGAAAATATTAAATGGAAAGTTCCAAAAATGACACATGTTCTGCATTGCATGTCATTCTGAGTAGATAGGTGAAATTTCATACCATCAAACTATGTCTCAAGGGGAACACGACTCATCCCTTTGTCCAGGATACCCATACTGTATATGCTACCTACCTGCCAATCACTTAGTAGTCACCTTAGCAATCAAAGTGACCACCACAAGATAGTAGTGTTTGAGTTTGAGAACCCATATTTTATTCAGTAGAGGACCCCCTTTAGGAGTAAGAATACTGGTGAGCTGTATAGGACAAAGGGAATCCTTAGAGCCCTTCCTTTTGCTGAAAGAGTGAAACTTGATCGTGAGTATGCGTTGCTAGGAAAATGCATGCGTAGTACACATAGGATTAGGGACTGTCTGTAGTTTCTAACTTCCTCTGAAGGTCTTGTAGCATATTCTCTGCAGATAAGTGAGGACTGTTGAAGCCATGCCATGAGTCTAATAGCAACCATCTGCCTTATACATACACAAGATTTTGTTGAGTTGAAAGGTAATAGAAACATCATAGACGTCATGTTTTGTTGAAATGGCCATTCTCTGTCAGTCTAATCTTTACAAATCTTGTTTGCTTCAAGCAAAATCTATCCTTTGAATTTGCTTTGGTGTGAGTAGTAGCAGAATTCACTGTAATGTCTTTGGGTAAGAGCGTAACCTATTCGGGACCACCTTAGCCTGCAGATCATTGCTGGAAACATCTGGAGCTAACATCTGTGCTATACTCATCTTCCAAAGAAATAACAAAAGGCAGCCTTATTTCATACCCACAGTATGGATTTCAGCCTGGGTATCAGAGAGTTGCCTGGGAAACCTAATGATGTTGGAGCCATAAGACAAAGGCCTTGTCCTCCGTCCCTGTGCTGGGAACTGGCAAGGAAGGGACTAAAGGGGTTCCAGTGTTTATGTTGTGGTTTCCAAGTCAGCGGGAATTTCATCTTTTAAGATTAAAGCAATGCTCTTTTACTGTGTCTCACCACTTTCAAATTATAGTGGGAGCAGATTTGAGATGGATCACTCTGATTTAGAGGTCTCAGGGTGACAGAGTGAGCCTGCCATTCTCAAGGGACATTCTGGCTTTTTAAATCCCAGCTTGCCCGAGTGTCTTCCGCGCCTTTGGGCACTCCGTCACACTAATGAACGCCACTAGTTCCATGTCATATGGCCTACACCAGAACTTCCTATATGATTTTAAATATATCCTTTGGAATCCTGGGGCAGGAAGAAATTATGCAAATATGAGTTTTTATTACTGTTTTCTTTTCATTATCTTTTTCTCCTTTGGTTTTTATTGCCTCCTGAAATACAGGTAAATATGGTGATCCCATGTGGAGATGGGGGTTTCAGTTCTAATGTCTCTGTTCTCATGCTTTGCATTCAATCCATGTTAATTTAATTATCCATGATTTCTTAGGCAAAGAGAGGAGTGTAGGCTCCATGCTGTCTGCAACGACTCCAGTCATTCCTTTACTGCCCGGGACACCATGTGAGACCTGCAGATGCTCAGCAACCTCTTCCTGCACCAGCTCGAAGAAGAAATGTGAACCATATGCAGCTCCAACCTGTTTATCCTTAAGCAATGCAAAGCCATGCAGCGCTGCAGAAGGGCAGTGGGGGAGAAGCACGGGGCTTCTGCTTGTCACTGGCTTACCTGGTGACATAGTAGAGCAGGAAGCACGGGAATTTAGGGCAAGCAGAGGTGAAGCAGGCCCCTTTCTTCCAACATTTCTCACTGAGGAAAGCCTTCTGCTGGAATTCTATGCATAGCCTTAGAATAGGTGGCCTGACTCCTGAAAGATTAGCCATCAGTTTTCAGATCTAGAGTCCTGACATGCTTCATTGTGGTGGATTTTGAATGCCTAAATACTCAGACAAAACCTACTAGTGACTGGTAAGACCCAAGAAATTTGTTAGAAACAACTGTGGGGTTTAATTCATTTTAACTCAGATTTAATTGGAATGGCAATGTTTATTTGTAAAACAGTTTTTATTTTACTTTTTGGTATAGATTTTTTTTTCAAAAAGCTCTCTTGGTCTTGCTGAGATTTTTAAAAATACTTTTATCTGAAAAAATTTTAGAATTATACATGATAAATTTAAGTGACCCTGGTAAATAGTTGCTGCAAAATAGAAAAAAAAAGAATTAGAAAGAAAACAAAATATTATAAACTGAAGATGTCATTTTGATGGCTGTTTTACTTAAAAATAGGCTTCTAAATGATATGTTTACTATTTCTACATCCTTAATTTGTCCACATACTTCATATTGCTTCTTCCTTGAATTATGAGGGAATATAATCACATATAAGAATATTTTGGAAAAATATTTTGCAAATGCAGCACTGTTAATCCCATTTGTTGGTAGCCTCCTTCAGACCCCGTTCCTTTGTTCCCTCTCTTTGATGCAGCCATTGCTGGAGGGACTGCAGGAGATCAGGGGAGACTGTTGAGGGAATCTTCCCAAGCATTAGAGGTAGCGAGTTAACGGTTCCGTACTGTAGGGAAAGAAATTGTGCATTTTCTCCTTAAATCCAATTTGTATTGGTGACCTGTTTTCAGTCATCCCATCTGTAGCTAGCTTTATGGATCGTGGCGTGTGAGTGTCAGCCTGAGTCTAAATTGAGCAAACTGCCACCTCTGTCCAAAAAACAACTATATTTGTCTTGAGTGGTCAAAAAGAAGCAGGTTCTACACACACATGGGGCATCAAAGCAGAAAGAGAAGATGCAGTTTTGGGGTAAGAGGACCGGTAAGTCAACAGGAATTGACAGAATGGAATATGTAAGATAAATGGGGCATGGAGTTGGGTTGCCTCACTCAGAACCCTGACACTTCCGCTCATCAGTTTACAAGCTCGGGCACGTTCCATGGCCTTTCTAGAGCAGGGCTTATACTAAGTGAAACTTAGGTGATTTTAGAATAAGCCAATATTTGAAGAAAAAGAAAACCATGCAGGCACACATTTTTAATGCTATTGTACTGTTCACATCAAGTCCCCACATTCCAGAACATTTGGTCACAACTAAAGTCAATGTGGTAGAAATATATCAAAAAGATTATGTAATTTGATGAAGAGGGATTGGTCCTAGGGATGGATTAGCATCTGAAAGCCAGTTTGTATAATGTACTGTATTCATAGGAAACATTGATAAACCACATGGTTAATTATCTCAGATGTAAGAGAAAACTTCCATAAAATCCAATACTCCCTCATGATAAAAATAGTAAATTAGCCATTGAAGGGAGCATCTTCAGTCTGGCAAAGATATCTAGGAAATGCTGGGGACTGCTGTGGGATATCTTTCTGTATGATGAGAATATGTGTTGCTCTGATTAGTTGATAAATAAATCTGCATTTGTCTATGGCAAGGCAGCTTAGAGGCAGGCGGGAAATCCAAGCAGATACACGGAGAGAAGAAAGGAGAAGAGGGAGAGAAGTCTGCCACCACCTAAGGAATAGCAAGATGCCAACAGACCAGTAATGCCATGGCCACATGGCAACTCATAGATTAGTATAAATGGGTTAAGTTATAAAAGCTAGCTAGCAAGAAGCCTGCCATAGGCCATACAATTTGATAATTAATATTACACCTTTGAATGATTGTTTTATAAGCGGCTGAGGGACTGTGGGGCTGGGTGGGCCTGGAGAGACTTCTGGCTACAGGTGAAGAAATGAAGGAGGATCTTAATACACAGAAAGACAGTTCATATTTATGAATTTTGAAGTATTTAATATCATTAGTGTGTCAAGGCTCCCGGGAATTGATCTACATCTTTTAAAACAATTTAAAGAGACTCAGAAGGAAGCCTTAGGACCACTTATTTTACAAATTAAATTTTGTGTGTGTGTGTGTGTGTGTGTGTGTGTGTGTGTGTGTGTGTGTGTGTGTACGTGTGTGTGTACGTGTGTGTACATGGCAGAGGTCGGGGACAGCAGATTAAGGAGGCCAGAGGACAATTTTTGTGCAGCTGCTTCTCTCTTCCCCTCTCCTTCCATCTTCACGTGGGTTCTGAGGATGAACTCAGTGACTAGGATTGCTCAGCAGCACCGTTGTTTACCAGGCCATCTCATTGGTCCTTGAAGACCATTGTATTAAGGACTGAGAGAAAGACAAGAAAGTAGGCAAGCTCATAAATCTTGGCAGCTACTGGAAGGAGGATGATAGAGAAAGAAACCCAGCCAATCCTTTTTGAGCTAGGGTTCAAGAAAGCAGGTGTATCCAACAACGGAGGTCAGTGAACAGCTGTATGGGGAGTGCTGGGGGTCTTTACAGAAACAGCAAGAAAGCCCAGAGTCTGAGAGTAAGCGCCTGCTCTCCAAAGAGAAGGAGAAGAGAAAGACAATGGAGTTTGGTAAGCAACTGCATTAAGGAAGGGGATTCTGGGAGGGAGAAGTACATCATCACTTTAAGGGAATAATTGCTCCTCCCAAATCTGCAGTAAGCCTTCAGGTGAGTCAGCCTTTCTGAGGGGCAGTCATGGCTGAGAGGTTCCCAGGCCCAGCTGGATTAACTCATAAAGAGGGCCATGGTAGTATTTAGTATTTTGGACAGCTTGGGACATCGTTCCACTCAGGGCCTGAGATAGGACTCAGATTATGTTCTGCTGATTGGGGATGGGGGTGGCTTTCCCTTAATGGCCCCTCAGCAAAGTCCTAGGACTCCCATCCTTCCCTGTGGTATTTCAAACACTAAGGGGCAGGCAGCTGTGAAACTTCTTTGTGTAGTATTACTCGGGGAATGAGAGATGGGGTTTGAAGCTGATTATGAGGGAGGGACTCACCCTTAATGTCTTCCAAAGTCAGCTAATATCTCTCTAGCTACCATAACACTCATACTTCTTTGTCTTCTCCTTCTTCTTCTTCTCCTCCTCCTCCCCCTCCTCCTCCTCCTCCTTCTTTTCTTCTTTGAAATTTTTTATTGATTCTTTGGGAATTTCACATCTTGCACTCCAATCTGACTCATTTCCCAGTCCTTCTGTATCTCCCCCATCCCCAAAGCTTATTGACCCTTCTGGGCATTGACTTGCTCCTTCACCAACCACAGCCTTCTCTCACTCCCATCACAGCTGTTGCATGTCTGTTTCCACTGTGTATGTACCACTCTGCTCCTCCATCTTTCCTGCCTCTCCATCACGTGTTTGTTCACCTTAGTGTCATTGGAAGCTTCGGTGTGTCACACTGGATATACCTTTTTGCCCAAAGGGCTTTACTTGCAAATGTTCATTGTAATGAGTCATTGGTGTGGTTCAATGCCTCTGGCTTCTGCTACACCACCAATACTGGATGCTCACAGAGACTCCTCTTGGATATCCTGCTGTTGTCCTGAGACATGAGAGCCTGTGGCTATGGTTTGTCATGTGCCCAGTAGCTCATAGATGGGGTAGATGTTAGGGTGGGCCAGCTTAAATCCATGAATCTGGGCCTGGGTGGTAGCTAAGTTGGTCAGTCCACCAGCTTTCCATGCAACCAGGGCCAGTTCTCCCACCTGTGGTGGCCGGTGAGGGGAAGGGCCAGCTCTGCGTGTCCCTCAGATATCAACATGGCTTCAGGCAGCAGCCCAGACCACAGACTCATACATGGCTCTTTGTGGCAGCATGGGCTGGACATCACCATGGCCTCAGGTGGTAGCTTAGGCCTCTCACACAAGGCTCTTCCTCATTGCCATCATGTCTCCAGTCATGCCTTTCTTCATAGCACACAAACTGCTCCTCTTCTCCTTCTCTCCCCTCTTTCCACCATATACCTGCCCATTGTGGTGGTGCCTGGCCACTCACACCTGGAGGTGGTGGGAGGATCTCAACACTCATACTTATTAATTCCAGAATTTACTCTAGAAGCTACCATAAGCAAGACATTTTGGATCTGCATAATGAAGATACATACATGAACAGAATGGACTTAAGACTCCAGAGGGTCTGGGGATACAGTGTAGTGTTAAAGCTCTTGTTTAGCATGCAAGAGGTCCTGGATCTGATCCTCAGAACCACATAGACACAGACATGCTCCCATGCCTGTGTGTATACGTGCTGCTGCTGCTGCTGCTGCTGCCGCCGCCGCCGCCACCACCACCACCATCACCACCACCATCACCGCCGCCACCACCACCACCGCTGCCGCCACCACCACCAAAATAAGTAAAATGCAGAATTGTGTTCAAAATTCAACTTTGTTTATGAAGAATCTTCTAGATATTGATTCATAAAATCCCTACAAATGACCAAGGAACACATGAAAAGGTGTTCAGTGGCGCTGTTGTTCATTAGAAGATGCAGAAGAAAGCCTCAATGAGATGCTGCCTCATATTCATTAAGATAGTTAAAGCAGAAATAAACATAAAACCAGTTAACAACAGTAAGATAGAAAAAGATAATGAAAGTGCTGGTGAAGATGTGAAGAAATCTGGCCCTGGTGCAAGGCCCGGGTTGTATAACACTATAGCCATTTGGGGAAGAAAAAGTTTGGTATTTCCTCAAAAGTTTAAATGTTTCAATGGCCTTTCTGCTCCTTGGGCTGCCACCCTTTGGAGAAACGAGAACTGTGTATACAAGAATAAATCTATATCCGGAAGTACAAGACAGAGAAAAGTTGAAGTAACTCAACCGTCTTTGGCGTATGAACAGAAGAGCAAAGTGAGATAGATGTAAACACGGAATGAAATAGTTCCCGGCAGCAAAAGTGAATGAAGGACTGATTTTATACAAGTCAAGGAATCAGTTATAAAAGACAAAATATCGCCTATTTCCTTTATTTATTTTCTCTCATTCTCCTCTCCCTCCTTCTCCCCTTTCCTCTTTTTTGTCTTCTTTTGATGTTTTGAGACAGAATATACAGGCCAGGCTAGCCTCAAACTCACTGTGTACCCCAGGCTGCCCTGAAACTCACCAACCTCCTGAGGGATGCCCCCCTGTAAGGTGTTTCCATAACATGAACACAATAGGCAAAGGCTCTGACTCCGGAGCAGATGAGAGGTTTCCTGGGGCTGGGGTGAAGAAAGAAGAGTGTGTTAATGGCTGTGGCACTTCCTTTGGAGGCGATAAAATGTCCCAAAGGTAGGCGGTAGTGGATTCCACCTGGAACCTACTTTAAAAAACCACACATTATACTCTTTGACTGGGCTAATTTTGTTTCACATGGATTATTTTTTAAATAAATCTTTCATGATGCAAACAGAATTTTGGTGGTAAGTTTTTTCCTTTGTTCTTCTATTTGGTTTTTTTTCAGGAGTTTTCTTCAGAAATCTCCAGCGACTTCTCAATAGGAGTGTAATTCCTCCAGTGGATTCATTCCCAGGGGCCAACGCTGTGATTTAGCTTCTGAAATTTATCAAGGCAACTTGTCAGTGTTATGACTTATCCTGCTTAATCACATATCAAAGGACACAATTTGTCGGGAAAAAAAAAGCAACAACAACAATCTGTGGTTAGCCAGGGGGAAAATAGCTGGGCTATGTCTCTTTTGGTGGTAAGATCTTTATATGATACTTTAGGCCTTGAATTTGAGTTTATATGGGCTTTGATGGCCAAGAGCATAGCCCTGATGCTAGTGCTGTGGCATATGATGGTGGCTACAGTGAGTGGAATTTTTCAGGGAGAAAACTCCAAACAGTTCATTTTAACTTATGAGCATTTGTGTGATAGTGTGTGCTCCCAGAAGCCGTAGGTCTTTAAATGAAAATCCCAGTGCCCAGAATAGGCTGCTTCCCCACAAGCTGTTGGTCAGGGAGACTACTGAGACCCCCCCCCCCAATGGAAACAGTACAGGCAGTGGCCACAACAGTTGCCCATCAAAATTAGATGGTAAGAGCCTAGTGCTGAAGACAACTCCTGCTTTGATCGCAAGGCATAGATCAATCAAGCTGGAACTGAGATGGAAGCTTCCCCCTGCTGGATAGTGGATATAATGCTGGAGGTTTTAAGGCATGCTGCTAGGAGGAAAAGCCATCAACAGTGTTGCTCAGCCATGGCCGCCCCTGTATGCTGCACTGCTGACCCGAAAGGCAAGATGTGCTTAGCCGTGCAATAGTGGTAAGTTAGTAACAGAGACAACCAATGGCTTTCTGATTGGAGCTGATGCCCGTTGCGCAGTGGGAATCCACATCTTGTATTGGAAGCCTGGTTAAAAGCTCAGGCAATGGAGGTCACATGCCCTGGTAGGGAGCTACTACTGTTGTTCTGTTAAATGGACATGTGCCCATTAAATCACCTTCTGAATAATTGTGCTTATGCCCACATATTAGTGCTGCCATCAGCTTTCCTCAGAGAAGCTGCTTTTTTACAGTGGGTAGAGGTGACTGCAAACTCATAACTGATGAATGTGCTGAGGGCAAGACACTCTTGAACTCTTAGCCATAAGTGGGGCATCTATATCACCACCTCCAAGGCTCAGGGCACACCATGGAATAGAGAGCAGGAATGATTCATGAGCAGGAGGGTAGGGTGCAGTGAAATGGAAGGCTGCCTTTGGAGTATGCCAACAACATTGCTTTCTTGATCTCACAGTGCTCTACAAGTCCTCCACAAAATTGGGCCTGCCAATATCCTGCCGTGGCTGGGAGAAGGACCCTGAAGCCCTACCACTTCCTAAGGATGTATAGGCAGATAATGGTGCCTGGGGTGAGGGCCTTTGAGATTCAACACTGACCTGAGTATCTATAGACAGTTAATGTCACTGGGGGAAGTATGACCCTTATCTCACCCAGGATCCTGCAAGAAATCCTAGTGAAACACAATGAGCCACCAGAAAAAAAAAAAAATGAAAATAATAAGGAGGATAGCTGGGAAGAGGAAAGAGATGAGCAAGGTAATATGGGGGTGAATATAATCAAAATGCATTACATACATCTACATAGATGCCATAATGAAACCCAGTAGTATATATAATTAATGAATGCCAATAAAACTCAGAGCTGACAGATTCTATCATGGTGCTTATTTCAAGAATTTTAACATAGCTTTCTAGGTGTAAGATGATTGATTTTTATGAAGCTTAAAAACAGAGTGGAGGGCTAGAGGGATGACCTAAGGGTTAAGACAATTTGCTGTCCTGGAGGACTTAGGTTTGGTTCCCAGCATCCAACTGGATGTTAACAACTACCTGCAACTCCAGTTCCAGGGGAACCATTACCCTCTTCTGGCCTCTGTGGCCAATACACACAGGCAAAACATTCATACACATAAAAATAAAAATAAATAAAACAACCCCTGGCTGACAACCCTCTCCCAGAGAGGGGAAAAAAAAATACTGATTGCCTTACAGAATGAGCAGAAGGCCTCTTACAGACAAAGTAAAACATTTCCCTAATGCTGGGTGTGGTGATTTAAAGAAAATGGCCCCCAAAGAGAGTGCATTATTCGGAGGTGTGGCCTTGTTGGAGGAATTTTGTCATTGTAGGGGTGGGCTTCAAGGTCTCTTTTCTCAAGCTTCCCTCAGTGTGGAATTCAGTCACCTTTCTGTTGCCTGCAAGATGTAGCACTCTCAGCTCCAGCACTACATCTGCCTGCATGCTGCCATGCTCCCCAACATGGTGATAATGGACTGAATCTCTGAAACTATAAGCGAGCCACCCCAATAAAATGTTTTCTTTACAAATGTTGCTGTGGTCATGGTGTCTCTTCACAGCAATTAAAAACCCCTAACTAAGACAGAAGTTGGTAGTAGGGACTGGTGTCTTGCTTTGATCAGCTTGACCATGCTTTTGTTTGGAGTGATAGGGACTTTGATACTTTGGGTTAGGAAAGCAGTGGGATGTTTTAAGCACTGTTTAATGGAGCATGCTGATGGGAGCATGGAAGACAATGGTGCTGATAATAATTTGAAATGTTGGGAGCTGGCTCAAGACGTTTCAGAGAAGAATTTTAGTATGTTGCATAGAAATTGTTCTCATGATATTTTGGTAAAGAGAGTGGCTGCCTTTTGCCCTTGTCCAAAGAGTCTACCTGAGGCTAAAGTGAAGAGTTTTGAATTAGTTCTATTGGTAGAAGAAATCTCAAAACAGCCTTGTATAGACTCTGTTGTGTGGTTATTAGTGGTGACTCTAATGAAGATTTATAATGAAAAAGAGCAAGCTGAGCAGGGTAAATTACAAAATATAAATTTTGAGGGGAAAAAGGGCACCAGGAAGTGGAATGGAGCTCAATCCTGTGTGCAAGGAGATAAATGGATTGAGAAATGGAATAAAGAGAGTGGTGACTCAGGGGAAGATCCCACCCACCTAAGTTTCCAACTTGTGAAAAGGAACTAAAGAAAAGCTTAGAGCTGGGTATGGTGGGGCACACCTTTAATCCCAGCACTGGGAAAGCTGAGGCAGGCAGATCTCTGAGTTTGAATTCAGCATAGTCTACCGAACAATTTTCAGGACAGCCAGGCTGTAAAAGATAGAGGGCTGGTGAAGATGTAACTGAATGAAGAGGGGAATGTTCTAGCCCCAGCAAGCCACAGAACTTGGCAGTTTCAGCCATGTGGTTCTGACTTTAGAGTTAAAGATAGAAGAAAGGAGTTAGTTATGGAATAAAGCTGCTGGGGCCAGGCATGTGTCAGGGGTGTCCCTGAATGGAGGCCTAATAGAGAGGCCATTGTGTGAAGCTGTGAAGATGAAGCCTGGATTGGCTTGGAGAACCCAAGATGCTGGAGATGCCAGAGGCATAGGATATCTCCAGAGGGGAGCTGCTAACAGGGAGTGGAACCAGCCCAAGAGAAAGAAGTGTGTTGTAGTCAACAAAGCTGAAAGGAGTTGGAGAAACATTTTGACATCAGACATGAAGATGCAGAGTTTGGAGCTTGCTCAGCTGGTTTTTGGGCTTGTTTTGGTCTAGTATTTTCTCTCTATGCTCCCTTCCCTGTGATTTGGAATGGTAATATGCATCTCTTGCCATTATATGTTGGAAGTACATGATCTGCTTTTTGGTTTTAATTTTACCGGAGATTGCAGTTAAGAGATTACTTGAGTCTCAGAAGAGACTTTGGACTTTGAAACAAGTTTGGGACTGTTGTAGACTATGGAGTCTTTTAAAGTTGAACTGAGCACATTTTTGCATTATGATATGGCTATAGGGCCAGGGAGTGGAATATGTTAGTTTGAAAGAAAATGGCTCCCAAAGGGAGCAGCACTACTAGGAGGTGTGGCCTTGTTGGAGTAGGTGTGGTTTTGTTGGAAGAAGTGCATCACTGTGGGCGTGGGCTTTGAGGTCTCCTTTCTCAAGTTTCACTCATTGTGACAGTTGACTTCCTGTTGCCTGCAAGATGTAGCACTCTCAGCTCCTCCAGCACCACATCTGCCAGCACACTGCCATGCTCCCTGCCATGATGATAATGGACTGAACCTCTGAAACCGTAAGCAAGCCACCTGAAATGTTTTCTTTACAAGAGTTACCATTGTCATGGTGTCTCTTCACAGCAATAAAAACCCAAACTAAGACACTGGACTTTAGCTCTAATTCATTAACTGACCAATCAATATCCTATACAACCATCATTAAATAATTGCATGCTATTTTTATTATGTTCACTACCAGCAAATAATGTTTATGGATAACTGCCCCATCAGGCATTATTTCATGGGAAATCAAATCGAAGTGACATATTCTGAGATTTGTTATTTGTCAGTGAGGAAGTTAGTAGAAATAATTTTGGAAATTAAAACATCAAAATTATGGATACAGTTGAGAGATTATATGAACACATTATTTCTTTTTTTCCCTTCTGATCCATATCTGGCCAAAGACAGAAAGAAAAGAGATAGATGCAGATGAGAGATTTTAAAAATATTTTGAAAAAGGCATTTGAGCTCATGAGCCTGGGGAACATTAAAATCTAAAGGTCTTGTAATGCTAAATAGTAGCTGAGTGAGTTGGTTTCTACCACTGAACCTTTAATAAGCTCAGGACTTGGCATTATCAGGAGAGTTTGGGAAAGGATAGCACTATAGTATGAAAAATTCTCCTTACTCATTAAAGTTAGCTTCTTCTGCTACTTCAAGTGGAAGGTTGCAAGGTTTTCTTCGAATAACCTGGAAGGACATGGCCTGAGGGATGGCTCAGCAACTGCCCCCAAGATGAGTCACCTGAGTTCAATCCCTAGGGCCCACATAGTAGAAAGAGAAACTGACCCCCGAATGCTGTCCTTTGACGTCCACATATACCACTATGGTGCTGGAGTGTTACCATCTCATGCATAAATAAATAATAAACAAACAAACGAATGAATACATAAATGTAAGCACGTCAACCTGGGAGGACAGGCCTCAGGATTCAAAGGCAATGCTTATTAATCAATAGTACTAGCTAATAACACTTTACTAATTGATTCTTAAGAGTATCCATATTCCTAAGGATATGAACATAGAAACTACCTGATGATGATGTAAAGATGGAGAAATTAAAAAAAATAAACCTTAAACAGGGTTAATGCTGAAAAGAGAAGATTGTTCTTAAAAGCCAACCAATCAATCAACCCACCATCCAACTGACCACACTACAACCTCTATTTAAAAAAACAAAACAAACAAACCCAAGCCCAAACTCAACCAACCAACAATCAATTTTATTAGACATAGAAAGAAGATCATGAAGCAACCATAAGACAAACAAAAAATGTTAAAGATAAAAATCACCCACAAAATTTTCAAAAGAATGATAAGATAACAAGAATGGGGAATTCAGAAAAGATAAAGAGGTTAGATACATAGAATCATTCGAAAGAAAGAAAAGCTTTGAAGAAAGCCAAATGGAGGACTTTATTAAGTCAAATATTTTGTCTTCACCATGAAGAACATGAGATTGTGGGTTCTAGATGCTCAGTACAGTGGGTGCAAACAAAATGAATGCATCCGAGAGTCTTGGCAAGGTCAGGGCCCTAAGGACAGAGAGTCTTCAAATTCTTAGCATAAACATAATTTTTAACCCAGAATGCTCTGCCCAAGCCATCAATAAAGAGCTTGAACATGGAACAAACCATTTCTGTCTGTCTCCCATATTTGTCTGTTAATAAGATATATATATATAATATAATAATAAGATATATAATATAATATAATAATATATATAATATAACAATAATATATATATATATAATGCATATATATATGCATGCTTTGGCAGAATAAGGGGTTAAATGGAGTTCAACGGAATCGCAGAGCTAGGGCAAAAGCATGCATTTCACATGTGTGTGGGAAGAAGTCCTGGATGGTATCTACACAATAGTCTCAGAAGCCAGTCCTAGAACAAGAAGAAAAATTTGAGAGCTATAAACAGAAAGGGTTCAGAAAAATTGCTGGGCATGGGGAGAGAGAATTGCTATGAATATTCATTAGCTATGTCTGAGCATTGAGAAGAAAAAATGGCTAGTTTAAATGCATGATGGCCCCAAAGAGCCTTAGAAAATGTTATGACTTTCTGATTTTAAACAACAACCAGCTACTCACATAAAATGAGTAAGCAACAGGAAAATTCCAGGAAAAGGTGACTGTGCAGAACAGGACATGTATCCTACTGATTGTTTGATACTCAAGTAAATAGCAGTGTGAACACTGATTTTTTTTAATTTGATTAACCTTTGTCTTAATTACATGAAAGTGAGAAGCGGGTATCATCAGAAAGTTAAGAGTTGTAGACAAAAGCATAATGGTCTGAGCAAATCATTTGTTATATAGATGTGAATTCCAAGAGATGCAATCCAAGGAGATGATTGCTCTTAACCATGAGAACCAGAGAAAGCTTGGGCAGGGTTCCACTACATTTCTATTAAAACTGATTTCTTAGTAATTATCGTCATGTCAATGGATTTTGGGGTAAAATAAATATAAAGGCATTTATAACTTTTTAAAAGATCCTACAGACAATTTTGATTTGGAGGTTGGAAACTACTCTGAGCTGTGTGTTTGCTGTGTATTCAGGAGGAACTGGGTTGGGATTCTGGTACCCATGTTAAAATCAAACACAGCAAAGTGGTCCTGTGGTCTCAGTACTGGGAAAGCAGAAGAAGAAGATCACTAGGGCTTGCTGGTAGCCAAATTGGGAAACTCCAGGCTCAGTGTGAAACATGTCTTCAAAAAGGAAAGTGGAGGAGCAATTGAGAAAGACACCCAGTGGTGACCTTTCACCCTTATACACACTTGCATTCATATGTACATGGCCCCTCCCATGGAAATGCACACGTGTACACACACACACACACATACACACACACACACACACACACACACACACACACACACACACACGTGCATGCATAAGATAATTTTTAATTGCAAGGCATCGTAGAATTGTGGAAAGGGATCAATACTATGCTATACTGTTTGTATTTCAAGCTGCCCAGTTCTCTTACATGGTATGTGAAGAACAATCTCAGACTGAAGAAAAAGAATCAGAAATAAAAGATCTGTATAAAGCAGAGGGTCACAACATGTAGGTCCTTTGAAGCCCCAAATCTATTCTTTGTATGCTGCAGAAAACAACAAGAAAAACAAATATAATGAAAAAAACAACAAAAATCTGTAAATTTAGTAACTACAAGGATCAACAGATAGAAATAGCAACATAGCATCAATAGACACAAATTTGAAATAGTTTAGGGTGTTGTAACCTGCAGTCTTACTAACAAGTCAATTAGGTATCAACCAAAAGCACTTCAGCTCCAGGAATCTAAGTGAAGACCACTGTGTTTGGGCCTATAATCCTTCAAGTTCCAGAACTATGAATTATTAGGAAAATAAATGTCCAGGAACCAGAAAACAAATCAAAACAAAAGTATCAAACAGGAGAATTATTCAGCAGCTCCTCAGGTAGAGTGGTCACTCTCTTGGCTGTGTAGCTGCTTGACACAGCAACATGGTACTGCACTTAAATGCCTCCTGATCACCGTCTGCACCCACGGTTCTGTTTGCCCAGAGAGTCCTAAGATTTCTGAATTAAGAAAAAAAATAGAGTAAGTCGACTGGTCCTTATCAGAACACTTGAATTCTACGGACAAGAACAGAGGATATAAATGTAATCAAGTGAGTAAACTGTGTTTGAAATTTTGATGGGCCAGTCAGTTTTGCTACAAAGAGAAGTTATGACAATCAAGGTTTATCAGCCTCCTTCTTCAAATATTGATGGCTACTTCCTCTGTTAAGAGGGGTATAAAGTTGAAGAAGACATATCACTTATATCCAAGTTATTTAGTGGAGAAAAATAAGCCCAATTAATCACTGCTAGATAGAACAAAATAAGACTCACTATAGTATTATTTAAAATTCTCAAATGGAGTCTCTCATGCAGCCACCCTGCAGACCCTTTGGAGTACTGATTTACTCATTCAACTTGAAATCAGTTCTTGAATGAATGCACACGAAAACTCAACTGGCTGTGGGGAGGAAAGCATCTTTGCCAGCATTTCTCTGTTCTAGTTCAGGCACGTGCTGTCTCTGTGCCTTACATAGTGATGTCACATAATCTCCCTGCAGTCCATGAGATTATTGCTCTTTCTCTGATTGCATAGAAAAGTGAAGCACACAGAGTTAAATATTTGGCTAGAGGGTACGCAAGCTAGTACGTGGTGGAGTCAGGATTCAATCCTAAAATGTTTGATCAATTTCATACTTTCCAAGGCCAGTCTGTGCAGCAGTTACAGTCTATTACAGAAAAACGAGGGAACGAGGCGTTGTAGTTTCTAAGTAGAAAGCTAAAGCCAAATTGGCTTATTTGGTGTGTCCTTTGTTTTCAGTTCCTCTTCTTAACCTGTAAGAGCCCATTGTTGGGAATAAAAGATAGTGACTTCCAGTACCCATACATAATATGGATTTTATTAGTACTTTTCCCCTATATAGATATGTGGTTTATAAATCTTTATTTTTATACAATGGTGGTTGATTAGATATATAGCCCCTTCTATGTATGTCCACACCCATGTTCTTTTAGATGTGTAATAATTACTATATACATTTGTTGTTAAATATTATACACAATCAATACTCATATTTAGGTGTGTTTTTACATATTTAAATATGCACATCATATATAAATATAAATATTTTAAGTATTAAAGAATAGTTTACATCATGTGGAATCTACAAATGAGCTCTAACATAACAAAACAACCACTCAGTCATTCTCGAGTCTATTCAATTACACATTCTTCAGAGAAAAAGTGGTTTTTGGCAGGTTGTCTATGAACATAGAAGAATATGGAACAGTGTATGAAGCACCCTCATAAAAGCTACCATGAGTGGCTTCAATTAAAAACAAAATTTGACAAATAATTAATCTATTTCTTCATTAACATCAGCTTTTTTGTTTTTTGAGAATGACATTACAAACTAACTAAGATATTTCATTTCAGATTTGGCACCTGTCCAATGGTAACCATTATGCAAATGGTATAAAAACCAATTTTTGTACTTTAAGATCCACACCAGAACACTGAATGGAGTACAACACTTGCCTTTATAATTGAAAACGTCCCTATTAATAATCCTTTAATATTTAATCTTTTTCTTGTTATGGTTAAAAATCTTTATACAGTTTCTTTCTACCAAGGCATATATCATGATGGCTTCATAGATTTTTGGCAGATATATTGATATATTTCATGGACAATAGATAAATATTAAGTTGATCATGCTGATATGTACATACCTATCAATATTCTATCCATCTATCTATAATCTTTCTATCAAACTATTTATTTGTAATTTTTCAGTGTTCAATGGGTTAGATACAACTTCAAATTTAATAGTTTGATAACATGACTCAACAAAAATAATCCACATAGATAATTAAGGATACTTACTGTATCACAAGGCAAAGAGAATGAAAACTTTTGAGTTAGTAAGTTACTAGGAGTTGGGTAAGAAATGTCTTCTGTACTGTGTACTTTTCTACTGGTTGGCATTGTACTAGATCAGTGGGCCAGCCCACGCTAGCAGTGGAGTATTCCTAGAGGAGAAGCCTCAGGAGGAAGCTTGCCGAGGACTGGAGAGCGAGTGAGTTAGATTCTGTCTGCCAGTGCTCAAATACAGGTCCTTCACTTAAACATGCTGTCTTGGGCAATTGCTTTATTTCTTTGTGTTCTAGCTTTCCCTTTTATAAAAGAGGGATTGGGTCCTCTGGAGCTGTGGTTTTAGGTGGTTGTAAGCCACCTGGTATGTGTGCTGGGAACCAAACTTGGTTTCTTTTGGGAGAGCAGCAGGCACTATGAAATGCTGAACCACTTCTCTAGCACTCATCAACATAATTTTTATCCCAGAAGTCTCTGCTCAAACCATCAGTAAAGATCTTGAATGGAAGAACCATTTCTTGATGCATCTCTAGTGCACTTATAGGGCATGGGGGATAACAGTGCTTGTTGTGAACAACAGGAGGAGGAAGTGAGTTCCAATCCCCAACAACCATGCAAAATTTGAGGTGTAATCAAGTGTGCCTGCAACCCCAGTGCCTGGGAGATCACACACAGGGGAACTGTGGGAGCTTGCTGACTGTCAGTGATGCTCCAGGTCCAGTGAGAGACCTTGTCTCAAGGGAATAAGGCAGAGAAGGCTAGACCACAACAACCACGACCATCCTCTGGCATCTCTGCATGTGTACGTGCACAGGCACCCTTACACACTTACATACACCATACATATGCATGAATAATGAGAAACACATTTATAGTTCTAAAGGCCATGACTGGTATGTGATAAATATTCAATGAATCTGTCCCCAGTTTTGATATACCATCTAAGTTCAATGGCATTATTGGGACAGTGTAGATAATGGTTTGGACCCAAATCATACTTTTGGACTAGTTCTTTAAGTATCTGGAGGTTTGGGGCATCAAGCATTTCATTTATTTAGCTGATATGAGTAATAATGTACCTTATTATTGAGCTAATGATGAGGTTGAAGCTACGGTATAAAGATTAATAGAAATTTGGCAGAAATATAAGCTGGGGTCACACTAACAAATGCTATTTAGTGAAAGTCATCAGGTGGTGGAGCTCTGTTCAGTACTCATGTGTGTATAGCCATGGACAGACATCTCTGGACAAAGTTGTATGTATGTTTGGTACTTATCGATTAACTTCTTTGCATGTGCACAAATATGTATGTATATAGTGGATAATTCATATGAAAGTGGAAATGAGATGGGGGAAGGAGGGAAGGAAAGAGAGAGAGAAACAGAGACAGAGACACAGAGAGATGATGAGACAGAGATGAAAATGTACTATTCAAGGTATAACAGACTAAAATTGTACAAGTATCTCACTAGGATTTTTAATATTTTAAAAATTATTTTAGAGGCAACCCTGGACAAAGTGATTATGGTATTTGTGTTTGTTTTGAGACAGATTCTCTCCAACTAGCCATGGCTGGCCTTGGACCACCGGCAAAGCCATCTGCCTCAGCCTGCAGAGCACTGAGATTCCAGGCACCATCATGCCTAGCTCATTGTTTTCTACTTCAAGTTCTCCAGTTCTGCTCTGTTTTTGTCCGTCGCTTGGAGCTGATTCTACATAACTTTGCAAATGGGTATTGCTCCCATGCTTTTTGAAAAGCTTCAGGAAAGCCAGCCAGTCCCTTCTGCATTGAAGCTAAGGCTTTCTTGAGAACAAACCCTGCTAGCCTACCTTCCGGATGTTGCAACTCCTCAAGTCCTTTCTTTCATAAATGTGAAGGGTGATATCATGTGTAGTACAGCTATGCTCTTTTTCTATTAAGAGTGGGATGTTAGTCCTAAAATATCCCTTCAACTTAAAAATGTTTCTCTTTTTAAACTTATAATGAGATCCTGACATAGTGACAACCTCAAACCGTTCACTTGTTACTGTTAGGGAATTCCCCTGAAACCCAGGGCAGTGTGAAAATGGGAAGAAAGTAATTTTTGTTTTCAAGCAGGTGGATGGCTGTTTCAGCTTTGTTCTAAGATTGAGGAGGAAATGCTTCTTCCCTCCACCCTATTGCCCCAGATGATTCTGAGGGAGTCATTTCAGGTCAGATCTCTTGGGACAGGCAGCTACTCAGGCTACATAGTTCTTACAAGGTGAATATTAGCAGCCTAGGAGGTTGGGAAAGGGTGTTTATTTTTATTCTGCAGAAGACAGGGTGAAGTCAGCCGTGCTTTGTAGATGTATGTGTGGTTATGTACATAGAATCACATAATCTCTGTGTGCATGAGTATTGTATACACACACACACACACACACACACACACACACACACACACACGCCCCACATAAATATATAAAGACACTGCATAGTGAATTTCCGTTAATCAGGAGATAAGCTGTGTCCCTTTGGACTTGCTGTGTGAATTCTAAATTTCTGGTTAAAAAGATCTCCGCATGAACGTGTCTGTAGGAAATCCCTGCCATTGGCGTTGTCAGAGGTCATTAAATGTACAGAGAAAGAGGCAAGACATGGATGCTCGTCCCTGTCTCAAACGAGCAAGGGTTAGCTCAGAATGCTGGCAGATGAACAAGTTATATACAGTCTCAGGGACTCCAGTCCCCTCCTGGGGACTGCGGAATTCTATGCCACCGTGAAGCGGCTCAGAAATGAGCCGACAAAGAAGTCCATCGACTTTAACGTGAATATGCTTGAATCACACAGAAGACAAGAATAAATCACCTTACAAATGTGTCTGGTGTAATTTTCCTGTCTCCTTCCAGTTCCCCCACCCCCAGCCCTTTTGTTCTTTGTGGTGTTTTTGTGAGCAGCAGCAGCCAGAAGTCCTTTTTTTGGGGGGATTTTTCTCTGGGTGACTAGGGTGTGGGCTAGGTATATGCTGCAGTGTGAATCTTTTAAAAACCGCCTAAGACATATTTAAGAGCCTGGTCTAGGAGGAACAGCTCTCCCAGGCATAATTTTTGGTGCTGGTTGCAGCAGGGAGCGTATGCTGGGAGGAAAGTATTATTTTTCTAAATGGAAGGTGTCAGATGGTCACGCAATGTGACTGCATGTTCGAGATCACTGCCTCCCATCTGCAATTTGTGACGTGTGAAAGATTCTGCCCAAATGTGCTCACCAACCGGAAATTCTCAGCACTTTTTTCCCTTATCAGGAGAGACCAAGATAACCAATGGTTTACAGATCAGGGATCCTATCAAATTAATATCACTGTAGGATAAAATCTGTTTTAAATACAACTCCTAAACTCCAGCGAAGTTAACTAGTACAAACAAGTTCATCCATCTGACTAAGAACCGCAGCTCAGAAAAACAAAATGGAATCTGCTTATTGCTGAAGCTTCCCTCAAACCAGCCTCCTGCTCAGAGCTTTTACAAGCAGGCTGAAGCCGGAGGAGGATAGATTTTCTTCCTGCTAATTAATGTCAACCAAATGACAGCCATCCGCCCAGACTGAAGGAAAGTGGTTTCAAAGCCGTGCTGGGTTTTGTTTGTCTTATCCATCCTTGAGTCATTTACGTATTAACCCAGCAAAGCTCTGAAAAGGGCAGGCAGTTCGGTTCGTGCCTCAGTAAGGGCTTCAGCATTTGGCATGTGAGCCTTCTGCATTCTGTTTGCTCTTGACTAGCCACACTTCCAAGCTGCTTAGATAAAAGGGTCGGGAAAAGACTTGAAATGCTTCAGACCTCGAACAGCTCACACAGAACCATATCTTGATGAGGTAAGTGCAAATGAATCAGAAACAAGCTGGGCTGAAGTCGCCTTGCTCTCCAAGTGGCTGCTTCTCACGGACAAAAGTACTTGACGCCCCAAGCACACTTGGGGACTCATCACCAATGCCCCCTGTGTAGAGGTTTGGCCCAACAGATGCTCTGTCTAATTCTAACCTGAGGGAGCACAAAGCATCATGGGTCTTCCTCAAATCTTTTATTTCTCATCTGTATAAAATGGGAAAAGAAGACTCGATGGAAGGAAACCTTCAGGTGAGTGTAAAAGCTGTATTCTTCCCCCAATCATTTTATAGTGTGTATTTTGCATCACAAAGCTCTTCAGGATCAGTGAGGAAACACAGAGGGATTACAGAGTCAAGAGATGGATCATCTTCACCATTTTGTGAAGCAGCATGGGCTGCTGACTACAGCGAGCTGAAAGAAAGCATTACAGGAGGCTGGAATCTTCCACACTGAGGAGTCCTAAGCTGGTATCCTGAAGGCCCATGCCCCAAGCTCCACTGGAGAGACAAAGAATGCCCCCATTCAGTCATCACTCACACCAGATATACCCATAGACCTAGGTCTTCTCAGGGTTGACCTAGGGAGGGCTGGGCCAAAACAGCTGTGATGCGATAAATAGACATGACAGATAGAACTACATCTGATGTGTTGAACAGAGATGTGTTCATCCAAGAGAAGGTCGGTCCCTAGTGCCATATCAGCAAACATCAACAGTCGAACATGAGCCTTTGACTCAGGAATAGTTCTTGCAATGATTCTTTGGATATTCTACAATGAAAAGGTAAATCAGTGTCGGGTCTTAAATCAGAGGGAGGGGTCCCGAGTCTACAGGTGTGCAACAGCCTCAGTGGTGCTTCTAAGCTATACTTTGGGCTGAGGAGTGTGTTGAACCTAGCAGGCGATATTTACTCGAGGTGGAAAATTTAGTCTAGGTGAAGAAGTCCTTCTAACTACTACCTCTCTACCCTACCACTACCTAGCAATCCTTGCTAGTCTGGTGTAGAGACAAGACAAAAGGTGAGTAGAAATCTAGTGTGTCCTTTGCTCCTTCATACTGTAATGTATTTGGAAGGATGCTGTTGAATGCAAGCTGTGGCTTGAATCTGATTTCAGTTTCCAGTCTGCTGAAACCTTAGGAGTGTCTTTTGGTACATAGGAGTGCAGAGGGAGGCCTGTGCTTTCTCACTTCTCACCTCATGGGTAGTGTGCTCCCAGGAGACTCCCTAGGACACCCGGCCCTCTAACTCTCTCATCCCTGAACAATCTGAAACTTGACAGAGGATGTAGTGATATTTCAAAAGCATCCCTCTTCCAATGTACAAAGCCAGCCTCAGCCTCACCTGTGCCAGCTCTATGACATCCTGCATGATGAGGAGAAAGATTCAGCCGGGATTCCAAAGGACCTCGCTTCACAGCTCATGGGGACTTCACCCAAGGGCTCTTCCATTCTTCTTCATGTCTTGATCTGGAAGGCTGGAAGAAGTAAGATGCTCTCAATGGAGGTGACAAATATACAAGAGAATGTTGGTCCCTAGTGACATATGAGCAAAAAGCAACAACAATAAAACTAGCGGAAACATAGTCCTCAGTAACAGCCTCTTGCATTGATTCTTTCAATTAATATCAGGATTAAAAATTAAACACTTTTTTGAGTTTTCTTGGTTTGACCCCCCTCTTTCTCATTCTTTAGAGATGCTGATTAATGTCTCAAGAGGACTATGTGTGTGTGTGTGTGTGTGTGTGTGTGTGTGTGTGTGTGTGTGTGTGAACCATGCAGTTGGAACCATGTAGAATCAATGCTATCTTAAACATTATGGAAAGGCTGAGCAGTTAATGCACAAGAATTAAAATGATAACACAGAGGAGAAAGAAGGAAAGACGTTAAGAAGGGTAACAGAAAAGAATGTGCTAGTCATATTTTTTGCCTGGTGTTTTCAAGGCCTTGATACAGCTTGAATGTCGCCAATCCCTTTTTACTAACATTTATCTCTTCTCATTCCATATCTCCTTCCTGAGATTTCATCTCTTTCAGTTGCTTGAATTTTTTTAACCTCATGAATTCCAAAAAGAGGCTGCTTAGCTTCTAATTCTTTTCCTGAGTGCAGAGATGTGTAATCATTCACCTGCCAAACGGCCATCCTTGACTTGGACTTCTCACGGGCATCTCAAAATTAATGTCGAAAACACCCCTTGTGATTCTCCCTCCCCAATGCCTGCTGCTCTTGTTGCTTCTGTCTTACATATTAACACTGCTGTAACCAGTTCACCAAGTGTAATCTTAGCACTTGGGAAGCTGAGAGGTGAGTATTGAGATTCTGAGGCTATTCTTGGACTATAAGACTGTCAAAACAAACATCAAAATAACAAATAAATAAGCCTCATTGGACCTCTATTTCCATATGCCAACAACCAGCTGATCATTAAATCATAATCCTGTTCCTTGCATATTTCCATGTGCTTTTAGTTGGATATTTCTAAGCCTGTTAGCCTGAATGTCACAGTCCCAATCCTTAGAAACGATGGATATTTTTTATCACGTGACAATGGAGATTGTAGATCCAATTAAATTAAGCACCTGAAAGGGAGATAATGTTCTATATTATACAAATGACCCAATGTAATCAGAAGGGTCTGGGAGGCTCAGTAGGAGAATGGGAGATGGGAAGACAGAAACAGAGGTAGATAGGAATGACATGGGGCCAGGAACCAAGGAATAGAGGGAGTAGAAAGAGTGGAAACCACCAGCAACAAAAGATTCTCCTACCATATGCTATTGAGTTGAAAGCACCAACCCTCTCCACTGCCAAGAGAAAGAACACTGTAGTTAGAAGTGATGTGTTTTAGAATAGCGTCTATACCACTGCAGAGTGTAACTAAGGGTTAATAATTTCATTACTCTAGGATTTAGCTTTTTGCCAGTAAGATCAGAATGAAAGGAATGTCCAAGTTCTAATATTTGATGGTGAAGTGATTAATAATGAAAACATAATATATGTGATTATTTCCCAACACTAAAAAGGATCAGAAGGCATGCTTACAAGATCATTCACTACTGCCATACTCTGACGATCTCAGTGAGGACAAGATAAGAATATCCAGTCAACACTGGGCCATGGCATTTTCATAAGCGTCTGGAGCTATAATCTGAACAAATCTCTACAAAGAGGAAAAGAAGATCTACTGAGAAAAAAGGAAAGGCAATTAAAAAAAATGTTCTCTGCATTATTAGAACACTCTGGACTCAATTTGCTGTAAAGAACGAGTCTTTAGATTTAAACAGTGGATTCCTATGAGAACAAATTGCACAGCATTCAACCCAACATCTGTATTTCAAGGACTTAAGTTTACTAGTTTACCCTTCAAGGCCATTTTCAATATATTTAACAGATGCAAATGGTTCACTTAATAATGGTCTTTGTCTTAGTGTTTCTGTTGCTATGATGAAACATTATGAACAAAAGCAAGTTGGGAGATGTGGTAGTTTGAATGTAATTGGCCTCCACATGGCACTGTTAGGAGGTGTGACCTCGTTGAAGTAGGTATATCCTTGATGGAGGAAGTGTGCCAATGTGGGGGTGGGCTTTGAGGTCTCTTTTGCATCCCTCAGTGTGACTTTCAGACCATTTCCTGTTGCCTGAAAGACGTAGGACTCTCAGCTACTTCACCAGCATCATGCCTGCCTGCACACCACCATGCTTACCACCATGCTTGCTGCCATGACGATAATGGACTGAACCTCTGAAACTGTAAGCGAGCCACCCCAATCAAATGTTTTCCTTATAAGAGTTGCTGTGGTCATGGCGTCTCTTCACAGCAATAGAAACCCTAGCTAACACTTCCACAGCACTGTTCATCATTGAAGGAAATCAGGACAGGAGCTCAAACAAGGTTGGTACCTGGGGGCAGGATCTGATGCAGAGGCCATGGAGGGGTGCTGCTTACTAGTCTGCTCCTTACAGCTTGCTCAGCCTGCTCTCTTATTGAACCCACGACATCAGACCAGGGATGGCACCACTCACAATGGGCTGACACCGCCCCCCCCCAATCAATCACTAATCAAGAAAATGAAACACAGGTTTGCCTATAGCCACATCTTAAGAAGGTGTTTTCTCAATTGAAGCTCCCCCTTCTCTGATGACTATAATTATGTCAAGTTGACCTAAAAGCAGCCAGGACAATCTTGAATGTAAATCTGCCGTGATATTCTTGCTTTTGATCTCTTGCCATTGTCTCTGATCCCAAACAAAAGAGACCCCTACATCTATAAGTAAAGGTAGAGAGTGACAGACTCCTTCAACACTCAGGGCAGGTGGTGAGATGTCATGACAAATTGAATTCAGCACCCACGAGGACTAGGTTTGGTGGCCCTGAAGCTCAAGGTGAGCTATCAAGATCCTTAAGAGTGCTGGAAAACCATTCAGTGAGAAGAGAAAATGTCAACACACAATGAAAAGAGCATTTCAAGGTCTTTGGTGGGAATTATTTTTATCAGTGGGAGCGTTTTCAACTCTCTCCGACAATTCACAATCAGTGGCAATGTTACAATCCCTCCAAGTCTTTATGAGGTGAGGAAAGCCATCAAGCAGATGAAAAACAACGAGGCATCTGGAGTTGGTGGGATCCCCGCTGAAACCTTCAAATAGGCTGAGGAAAGCACACACTATGGCTCCTCACTCTCATCCGGAAGCTGGAGAACGATGAAGAAATTCCACATGACATCTAAATGCTGCAGTTGTGATCATTTCAAGACAAAGACACAAAGATATTTGGAAAAAGAAACACTCACCCATCCAATTCTGGAAACGTCTCGATGAAGGGGCTTCCTTGGTCATAGCAGGCAATAGAGACACATAAAAAAATGCTTCTGGTGTAATTTCAGCTGTTTGGCGGGAGCATTTTATCTGCTGGTTTGTTTGGAAATGAACAGATACCAAGCAGTGCAGACCAGTGAAGACACCCACTGCATTGTTGTTAGTTCCATGTGCTTGCTCACCCCTGGAAATTTTTTAAGGCAAGAAGTGCCTGATTAATTATCTTGTCTCCTTAGTTTCATAGACTCCACAGACAGCATAGTAGATGCAGGCTATCATAATTGATGAATTAATGAATTAATTGAACATTACTCAGCTACTTCAGTGTTAGCTAGAGAAAGATCAGTTGCCTGCATATAAAGTCTAACAAATAAATGAGAGCTGTACCTCTGCCCCAGGCTCTCTGGCTACATTGGTAGAATAATGAACAGAAACAGGATGGTGTTGGGCTGTGGATGGCTCAGTTGGCAGATCGCTTCTGTTTAAGCATGAAGGCTTGAGTTCTGACTCCAGAACCTATGCAAACTCCAGGTACAGTTTTGGGAGTATACATTCCCAAAAGGCAGAAACAGGCCCGGAGCTTGCAGGCTAGTCAGTCTATCCAATCTGTGAGCTCCAGGGTTAGTTGGAGACATTATCTCAAAAATAAGGTGGAGACCAATTCCAGGAAAAGCCCAATATCACCAACACATACACATATACCCCACAACAGAAGTGTACAGACAAAATAATAATAATAATAATAATAATAATAATAATAATAATAATATAGAGCATGCGTGTTCATCTTTACCTACTTCCTTCTTGACAGAGGGTACATGATGGAGAAGAAGAGAGCTAGAGATTGGTAAAGGCAGGGAACATAGCTAAGAAAAGCTTGGGCATCAACCTTTGCTTTGATAGTTGTTGATTTAGTTTCTGATCAGAGTTGAGCAGCAATCTACCTCAGGGTCAAAAATGAACAGATCAGCATTCAGTCCAGTCCCCCTACTCCATCCGGCTTTCCTCCCTGTCCCCTGCAGATGACTGAGCCAAGAAATCAAAGTTTCCACAAAAATCGGAGCCAAGTTCTGTTTTGCCTATAAAGTTTATGTTTTGTTATCCTGTGTGGAAGCCAGAAGGCCAAACAGAATTGTCCGGGGGCCTAGGGTGGAGACATGGAGGATCGCGGCTCCATCTCCTAGGCACTGAGATAACAGAGTACATTGTGATAATTAACACTTAAAGCTGCTGCAGACTAAAACAAACAAATGCGCACCCATTCCGGTTCCACTTCCAAGACCTCATCCAGAGGCCGGAACCGTTTGTTTTACAGCTTCCCTGGTCACGTGAGCCTCAGTATAATGAAACCTCTCTAATCTCTATTTTTCTAAAGTCTGTGTAGATACAGATGGCTCTGTTTTGGTCTCTGGGTTTGATTCTTATTTTGCCACAATTTTAACCTTTTATGTATCTCTTTCTGTGAGATATTCTCACGGATTCCTCCCTGCCTGGGGGCTTTGAGAGGTCTTTCTAACCATCCCGTACTGCTGTTCTTTGGAATATTTGAGATTTTTAAGTTACAGAAGGACCATGGCCACAGTTACTTGAGGATTCTGATACAGTGGGATGCCAATTTGTGATTCATGAGAAATCCACTATCAGCTTCATCTTTTTTCATAAAAGGTTGAGGAAGAGATGCTAAATTTTCAAAGTAACCATAATTAGATGTGCCTGGAAAGTCATCTACAGTGGAGACAGGTCCCTAGAAGTGTGGTCTTATGTATATCTTATGCTGTGGGACTGTTGGGAGAATAGGAAGGGAGGAAGGGACCCATGGGATCCGACGTAGGCCCTGCACAAACAGAATCAAGAGGCAAAGCACTGTGGGTGTGTGCCTCCTTCCAGCTTTAGGTTATCACAGAATGGCCGAATGTAAAACTGACAGACATACCCCCCCCCCCCCCCCCCACACACACATTTGTCTGAGTGAGGTAGGCGTCCGTCCAAGAGGATGGAATTAAAAGGAGACTCTGTATTGTTGGAGCAATCATTCAAGCATGGGTGGGGTGGAATTCCATCTGTTCAGTTCGGTTTGGTTCAGTGAGCCGGGTCACTTTGAATGGTTCACTGGGTTGTGACTATCTAAAAATTATAGTTAATGCGTTTTAAAAATCTTGAGCTGCATGACAAGATTGCCTTATTGCTTGTTTTTCCTTGCCCTCGGGTTCATCCTCTCCGAGGACGGGTTAAAATGGAGTGCCTCCTTCCATGACACTGGGAACTGGGTGTCTGAATCCTGTGTCTGATGCTCCCCCTTCAAAATGACAGAGGAACCCCATTTCTATCCCTCTCTCACTCCATCTTCTCCCTGACTGGAATTTAGTGGCTGAGATGACAATTTCTCACTCCTGTGAGATGAATCTGGGAACATCTTTTCTGAGGTAGAGGTAAGAAGCAAGCATAAGACTAGAAAGTAGAAAAAACCACTAAGAAAAAAATAATTACATGAGGGGAAAACTGTAATTCACATTTTATAGGAAGGTATGAAAGTCTCAGAGGACAAGACACTCCAGGGAAGTGTTCTTCTCAAGGCGGAGCTCCTGTCCAGTGTCATAGGATACAACACTCCCAAAGTTAAGGGCATAAGATATGCCTCAGAAGGCATAAGAAAACTGTGTTTCCAGCATTTGAGATCAGTATAATTGTCTTCCTCTGAGTGACAATACAAGCTTCCTACCACAAGGTGAGGTGAGGATTTTTTGGTGTTTTTTTGTTTTTGTTTTTGTTTTTTTAAATTGGGGACACTATGAAATGTGTGTATGTGTGTGTGCGTGTATGTGCGCGCGCGTGCGCGCGCGTGCATGTGCGCATGCACATGAGTGTGTTGGGGGTGGAGGTAAGATCAAACTACAAAGAGAACACCTTTATATCAAAGAGGAAAATATCAGTCATGGGAACAAGCACAAGTGACTGGATTTTGTTCCCTCACTGCCTTTAGGTGACCTTGATTTTATTAGTTGTGTTATCTTTACCTATTAAAAGTGCATCTTTTGGATACTGGTTAATGTGGCCTCTTGTTGCAAAACCCTACTTGGCACCTCAGTGTGCTAAGTCGTTGGTGATAGCACAGTAGAGAAGAACAGTAATGGTTGAAAATGATACCTTAAGTTTTCAAATAGGAAGTGACACAAAACCAGCCCAAGGACAGCTGCAAGTTTAAAACCAGCAATTCTTCCAGAAGAAATAAAAATTAGAATAATGTCTTTGTCATCACAGGGGCTGTTGCTACTGAAGGGTGATGAAGAGGATCTGCATAATCCTTACCCTGGATGCCTCTTTTGTTATTCAGATGTGGCTAATGATTTGAGGGTTATCTGGCCATACTGAAATTTGATTTTAGGAACTAACTATTTACCCATGGAAAGGAGGTTCTTCATGGTGAGGTGTCTTTGGAGAGCATTGTATATGTATTTTTTCACTCAGTAGATGAATGATAAAGCACTTAGTGGGCTGCGGATGAAGATTCTTCTTATGCACGCACATAAGGGTGGAGTCACACAGTGATTTGGGGATGTAAGTTCATTTTTGGGGGGAAGGGACTACCCCCACCCCCAGCCTTCTTCCACACACTTTTCACACCTGTTAAACAACCTTTCTCTAGAGATGGTTCACCAGCAGAGGTCAGAGGAGCTCCCAGTTCTGAGCCAGGGCTCTTCAGCAGTGTGGGAGCTACTTCTGCCAATGTCCTCCAGTAGTTCCCGCTGGAGTAACTGTTGAGGCAGGACACCACCTGAAGGAACATTCCCCCTTGAGACCTAAGTTCGTCATCTCCCAGCTCTCTCCTGCATTTCTGCCAAGATAGCCTTTCTCAAACATGGATGAGATAGATCTCCTGCCTTGATTAAGTGTCTTTGGCTTTCCACAGTGCAAAATGTGATCTCAGAAGACATGAGGGTCTTCTCTCTTCCTTGCATTAGCCCAACATTCTCTCCAGGTTCATTATTATTTTGTTGAGTTTTTATTCATCCATCCAACTCGAACCAATAGTTCTCTTCTTTGAAGGCTTTTCCAATGATTCTGCCCAGCCCCCTTCATCCTCTTGCCTGCCATGGAATAGCCATTTCAGGGTATCAGAAGGCTATGTCTTGCCTTTCTCTGCATTTCCACTCTCTAGGTAGTGTAGCAATCAAACCCAGGGGTATAGCCATGCCTCCACAATGTGGATGCTTGGTGAAAAAGAAAAAAAAAAAGGCTTAATTGCATAGGAAAATCTGCTCTTTTATATGATTTTCTAAATCTGTTTTCTATTCCAGCTACTCAATTTAATACAGTCCCAAGGTATTATTCCCATCTCTGCTACTTTCTTTCATAATATTTATGAATATAAGTTTATTTGAACATGTACTAGTTTATTGGTTTTCTCTATTAGTAGAATATAAACTCCATAAAAGCAAAGGCGTTGCCTCTTTTTGTTTACATTATATCACTCATTCCTATCTTTGTGCCAGCTTAGGAAGTGTTTGTGAATAACATAACAAAGAAACAAACACAGTCTCTGGCAGAGGTTGCGAGGCTATAGACACTTCACTTACAGTGGTTTTGATGATGGACAAACTTACTACTTTCTTCTTCAATTTCAAATTTAAAGTAGTTTTTGTTTAAAAGATCTTATGCCAAGGGAAGGGAAAAAATTGAGTGACAAATTTACAAAAAAACCCTTTTACATGTTGACTATGGAATCCTTTTATGAATGGCTGACTTCCCTCAATCCACGGCCCGCTGGTTACCACCCCTTCTTCCTCTCCCTGCTTCTTTTTCCTACTCACAGATCTGCCCAGAGCTGCTGGCTAAGCCGTCCCCAATACAAAGGGGAATTAATACTGTAGAACATTTGAGATTCAGTGAGCACTCCTCTGTGATGCTTTAGGAAACCAAGGTAGACTTTTTATCTCTGACTGTAAGTTGGAATCTTAACACAATGGAACTTAACTCATCCTGGTCCTAGCTGGCTGTGTGAAGTGTTAGGCAACGCTACTGTGAGAGATGAACGTTAGAGCAAACGGGAACCCAAATTTTTCCTTTTCATAGTATCAACAAATTATAATACTAGGGTTAAGTCATAAGAACAAGACAATTAAAGGTGGTGTGTGTGTGTGTGTGTGTGTGTGTGTGTTTGTGTGTGTGTGTGTGTGTGTGTGTATCCATGTTCAGGGCTGCTCTTAGGTTAGGCTAGTGGTACAATCCTTTGTGGTATATTATAGTATTATAGGCACTCATTTTGATGATTTGAGGAGTTTCTGGTGATTGAGCCTACTACCAGAAGGAAAATCCCATCAAACACAGATGCTCCCAGTGAATTTTTGTTCCCTCTTAGTTTTACCGATATGTTGTGGGCTTCCAAGATAATAAGTCTGCTACCAACATAGACTCTATCTGGAGCCAGGAGCTGAAACAACTCAAGACCATGGATATGAAGGAATTTAGAAGTGATACCAGACAAGCTATTCAATCTTTGGTGCTCAGTCTGTCTTCCTGAATAGCTTCACAGTCATGGAGGCTACCGTGTGGGTTAGTAAGAAGATGGACTGGAGAATGTAAGAGGCATTCCACACCAGTGTCTAGCACACTCTAAGTCAAGTGCAGTGGCTGTGGATCATTGCTGCTGTTCCATGCTTACGTAACCCGGGAGTCCTTCTTTCTTCTTCACGCATTGTCTCATCAGAAATGAACAAACAGTAGCCAGGAACTCAAAGGCATTCACCAGTGACAAAGAGCGTGGAGCGCAGATTCTGGCTTTGAATTCCAGCTCCTTAACCTACTGAGAAGGTGATTTTGGGCAAATGACTTTATCTGTTATGCTCCTGTCTCCTTGTTGGTGAAATAAGGGTCAAGACCTTCCTTGCACACACACACACACACACACACACACACACACACACACACACACACACACACGAGCATAAAAAGTGTGTGTAGTAAACATGTAAGAGGTGGTGGCAGTCACATTATAATTTTTATCACTAAAGGGTCTTGAGAATGACCGAGGCATTCCACTGAACAAGTATACTGTACAATTACCTCACAAGATCTCACAAGATCCCAAACTATAGAGCATACTACCATAGTAGTCCTTTGGTTCCTTTTTCAAATCTCCAAGAAAAGTCTACTCTTTCCCTTCCCAATGAAGGTCCTTGCACCCATAGATATTCAGGGAAACCAGGAATGTTAAGCATGTGGGATTGTCCTCTCAAAGGAAAGAATGCAAAAATCTGTCCTTCAATCCAGGCTGGGAATTGGAGGTGATAAACAGCCTGGTATCTGTGTTATCCCTTGGGCCAGGGCATATCAAGCTCTCACAACCAGGACCAGAGGTGGCTAGTAATCTAAATAGCCCCTACATTATATGTATAGCTAGGGGCTCCCCCAAGCTCCCACAACCCGGACCAGAGGTGGCTAATAGCCCAAATGACCTTTATGCTATCTGCATAACTGAGAGCATTCCTGATCCTTCCCTAGGTCCTTAAGCTAATATAGGTAGCCTATCTCTAGAACCTATCTTCTTGGAAGAAATGATATGTACTTTGAGTGGACTTTCAATGTAATTATGCCTCCTTGTACACCAGGGATTGCATTACACCAGGAAACTCTTTTCCTAATTATACCGTGTTTAAATATGTGGGCAATAAACCTCCTGGCACCAGACTCTCCAAGTTTGAGCCAATCTAAGTTGGGCTGAACTAAGTTTTCATTCTCACCTCTTCTCACCCTGCCTAACCTGATACTTTCAGGGACCCCCACATCTAGGTTGATACTTCTCTTTGTGTAAAACAGGCCAGTTCTTGATATTCGCTTCCATCTCCCATCTACTGGGGAGCAGAGTAACTCAATCGAGCAAAAACCAAGAGGGGATTCCTCTCCAATAAGTCCATAGCTGCAGACACTTTATATTTCCATAGTATTTTCAGGTCATGTGATATATATATATATATACACATATATATATGTATATGTATATATATATATATATATATATATATATATATGCCACCAAAGTTGCTGATTGGCATATGCAATTAGCTCAGGCTAACCTCTTGCCTTTTACAGAGCTGATTTCCTAATGATGTCTTGTTGTCTAGAGACACCTGAACCAGCACCTGGGCTCTTGAGCTGCAGTCTTGGTTTTTATCTTTTCTCTACCTGTGACATCTATGAATCCCCTTTGTGCTTTATGGTATCAATGCAGACAAAAAACTCAGGTTACCAAGATATACACCAACGTGGTGCCCAGGTAACTGTGCACCTTCTTGAACTTCAGGGTAGTCCTGCAGATGTATTGCTTTCATAATTTCTTGTTGGAGTAGACACTTGATGTGTGGGTGGCTAAGTAGTTTGTCAAGGTCAAGGAGGCAATTTCTGGAATTATCTATCTTATCTTGATGAATTTGGAGTTTTATATTGAAACCATTTTCTATCACAACTTGTATTACCATCTTAAAACTACTTTTTTAGATCTCAAAACATTTTCTTAGATAAATGATTTAAGCTTTTATATCTCTCAACCTTATAAACTTTACATCCTTATTTAAGTTTCTTTTCTGAATTTGTTAACAAGGAAAACTTTAAAACTGTAACTATCTAGTCTTCAACCTCCATCAGAGACTCAAGAAGGATAAAATATTACTTGAGTAAATAGGAAGTACAGAGCAAACAACTTCCAAAACTATAGAAATGACAAAAACAGCTGGCTTTTTAGATGGTCTCCCACAGTTACTCTGCAACATTGGGAGATCCATTTTTGGCCTATAGGCCTAAAATATCTGACAGATATTTCTGTGAAGCAGAATTTTGAAGGACTGTCCCACTTTGTCTTGGCAAAGTTTGTCAAATGCTTTCTTTTGTGTCCTGCTTATCCACTTTAGGCAGCATATTGTGAGCAATTGAGGCAGGGGCAGTTTCTTGCCCAAATGACTAGCACTACCACAGTGAAAGCAACCTCCATATGGAGGTTCTTTGATGCTCATCATCCCTTTTTGAAGTAAATTGGTACTGACAAGACCAGACATGTCTCAATGTCATGAAAAATTTTATGTTATTAAAACATTTTAAATGCCATATTCTGTAGGTCTCAGAAGTGTTTGAAGACCATCTATCTATTCAAAATACATCTCCAGTTGACCTAGAAAGTATACCTAACATGACTATAAGTTTGATTGTTATAAATAACTAACTACTATTCTGTATTTCTTTATTATTCTAAATAGCTTTCAAGGACTAAAACTTTACATTTTGAAATGACCTGCATAGGTACAATACCTTAAACAAGAAATAGAAACATATAGTGTAACAAAGATAACCTTGATTTTGTATCAATGTACAAAAATCCCTATCAATGTAAAATGTTTGAGACTAGTGGTTGTTCAAAAGTAGATTCAACAATCCGCCCTTTTATCCCATCATTTCTATACTATATCCTCCCCTTTTCTCTTCAGAAAGAGATCCTTGAATCTAATCTCCTTTACTTAGCTTGTTTTCTGACCATTGCCAGTAACAACTTGTAACCAACCCCACTAAACGATGACAAATATTCATAACCCACTGAATGACAAAAAACCATCCACCCCACCTCTTGGAAATATGAGTGTTGTGTTCTTTAGACTGTTTCCTGTTGTCTGTGGTGATGACAAAGTTAGAGGACCATGAGAAAATTAAGATAATGGTCAAGTACTAGGAGAGCTAGCTGTTGTTTAGTCTCAGTGTGATGGGCAAATGTAGAGCTTATCTGAAGTCTTGCTGGAGTAGTCTGTGAAGCTGGATCATCTCAGCCAGCAGTCTTGAAGCTGTTCTGGATGTAGAACTCTGAGGAAACTGCAAAAGAGGTGCTCTGAGAGGCTGGATGACCCTGGCGAACCATTTTCATCGGTGTCTGGTCCCCATGTTCTAAAAACATACAAACTTTCAAAGGTAACATATATATCTGCATTAACACAAGTATGGACTGTGCATTGTACACAAGCCCTGAAGATGATCTTTTGTTTTATGTTTGAGCAGGTAAAATATATGTCACCTGTCTTGTAGATTTTCTAGGTTTATTTTTTTATGTCTGTAGTCAGAATTTTCAGGGGGTCTCCCCCAATCAAATCTGATCCTTTTAAACCTTGAATGAATCCATAACCTTTTGTTTTCTTTTGAAACAAAAGCAAAACTCTCCTCCAAAGTAATGCATTTTCTGACTTCCATTTTAAAGTTAAGGCATTTCTGAAGTATCCAGGCTAGTTTAATTCAGCAGTTCATTTTACAATCCAATGCATTTCAACATCTGTCATTCTCTCTTCATTAGCATTCAAAAATTTAAAGTCAATAAAGCATCATGTAGGATCCAGATATTCTGTGTATTGCCCATCTTAACATGGCTTTTTAAAAATATTGTTATATTTTAATTCTTAAGACTTTATTATTTTTAAACTATTTAATTTTTTCTATGACTGTCTACCCATTTTATTTTCTTTCTTCAGCATCTAAGCCTATTTTTAAATATTACTGTACCTTTTTGGAGGTTTTCTATGTCTGGACCTAGCTCAGCATCTGCAGCATTTTCTCAATGCCTGAGACAAATCTTAAACTACTATGTCAGCCTCCAGTGTGGCTAGGCTTAGTGCATGGCTCTGGTAGCTGGCTCCAGCCTACAGGCAAGTCTTTGTATGCCAACCCTAC
Source organism: Peromyscus californicus insignis (assembly GCF_007827085.1). NCBI lineage: Eukaryota > Metazoa > Chordata > Mammalia > Rodentia > Cricetidae > Peromyscus > Peromyscus californicus. Next base: position 11,858,983 of record NW_026294469.1, read on the forward strand.
CGAGAGACCTTGGTCACCAGGAAACTGCACCAGGAAGCCATGTTTGACTCTGTGTTCTGGACTTTTTTTTTTTTTTTTTTTTAGCTTTCTCAGGCCTTATGTGGATATATATGACCAGACATTCAGTGCCATTTATAGATGGATTTTTTTGGGCCACCAGCACACAAAAATGACACAGAGTCTTATTATTAATCATAAAAGCTCGGCCTTAACTTAGGCTGGTTCCTAACTAGTTCTTATAACTTGAATTAACCCATATCTTTTAATCTACATTCTTTTACACGGATTGGTTACTTTTGCTCTGTACTTCCCATCCTGCTTTCCCTCCATCTGGCTGGTGACTCTGCCTTTCCTCTTCCCAGAGCTCTCTGTCTGTCCCCAGAAGCCCTGCCTAACCTCTTCCTGCCTAGTCATTCAGCTCTTTTTTTTCCAGCTCTTTATTAAACCAATCATAATAGTGACAAGTTTTCACACAGTGTAAGGGAATACTCCAAAACACATCTTTGATGAGCAGTGATAGCTACACTTATCTGTGGATCTGAGGATACAATTTAGAATGTAGTCAGGCATTATGCTGTTCTAGCAAAGTGATAGTAGCAGATTCCTTTCTAAAGTTCATGACTTCACTAGTCCCAGGAAGCTGAGTAGGTTTCTAGTACCAGGTATGACTTCTGTCCTGTTGAGTGGACCTTAAGCCCAGTTAGATAGCTGTTGGTTGCCAACTACATGTGAGTATCCTTTGAACCTTTTTTTATATCTTGCTGTGCTAGTAATTGTCATGGTTCATTGGTATTCTATCTGGGTAGGGCTATTTAATTGCTTCCCTCCACTGGCAGTTTGCATAGTATTTTCCAGAACCATGAAGGCTAGACCTCAGGAAGGAGTCTGTCAGGTCAGATCCAGCTCCAGTTACCTGATTCATGTGTCCTAAATGCCGAGGGCTACATTGATATTCAATACTGTTGTGGTAGTCACTTGGATTACCCTGACCAACCCTTTGAAAGGAGGCTTCTTGTGTGTGGTATTGGGGGTTTTGTTGGTCTATGGTTCTTGTGCAGAACACTGTCAGCCCTCATGGCTTAACTTCCTTTAAGACATTGTATGTGTTTGTGTATACTTGTATGTATTGTGTGTAATTTAGGTAAATATAAAACTACATGATTCAATGAGGCTTTATCAAGCAGCCTTGATGTTATTTGTCTCTCCATCTCCTGTACTGATCTTCCTTCCTCTTCTCCAGTTGGAGCCTCTTCTCATTATTCCATTTTCAGCTTTATACTCCTGCATCCTAATAGTTTCGTCCTTAGCACCCAACACCTATGGTCCCTTTATACTTTCCCAGTTGCTGTGGTTGCTCTATGTTGTGCATTCACATCTGAGGGTTAAGAGCCAGTAATCACAGATGAGAGAGAAGACAAGGCATTTGGAGCTGACTTTATTTCAACTTCAGATACTTGACATATGATCTTTTTGGGGGTGAAGATCATGAATGAGATGAAAAGGAGTGAAAGATCCTATTATGTGTTGAAATTTTTCTCTATTCATTGTCCTTTTTCTTTTTATCTGCTTTCCACATACACTTCATACATGCACAATTCTCTCCCATGTATATACATACATGTGTATACAATTCGTTTTGTATGTATACATATGTATGTTCATATGTACATATTTACTAGAGACAATCTAATTTTTACTAGGAATTTACTTTAGAAGAAACTGATAAAAGATTCCTCTTCACCTCTGTCATTGTGACCAGATCTGGGAATCTCCTTGCTTAGGCTAAGTGATCAACTTTCGGCAGGGTCGGTTGTTTGGCAACACCCTGCTTTACCCTTGTTTTCTGGACTGGTACCCAAGCCTGGGTGGACCCAGGAGTGAGGAGTGTTTTGTAGGAGTTTACCTGCCCCAGCCACATCCCAACAAGATAGGATGAGGTAGGTACAGCAATGTTAGAACCTACTGCCTCATTGCCTCTTGAGATTCTTGCTGAAGTCCTGCTTTAGAGGTCAAAGATGGTCTCAGTCTTGCCTGACCTGCAGGGCAGAATTGACTGATGAATATAAAAGCTCTCTCTGATGGAGCTTCCTCTGACAATTTTTTCTCTGTTTTGAGGGACTCAAAGGCCTATGTATCTATCCAAACAGCTCTCTGTCCAATGCTGCCATGATTCTCTGTTCTCAAGGACACTTTCCTACCTTTGTTAATTTAGGTAACATCTTTTCTTATAAATATAGTTGATGGATTTGAAAAAGAAATAAAAAGGAAAGGAAAGGACATGACTGTTCCTAGGTATGGTGGAGGAGAAAGTTTATTGTAGATAAAACAGAAAGCATATCCAGAGGCAGGGACATCTGGGAGAGTCCATAGTAGACATGACCAAGCTGAGCTGGGCCATGTGGGGAGAGGGAAGGGAGAGGAGAAAGGGAAACCAGATACAGCAGCCATGAGGCCAAAGTTACAAAAGGGGTGAGTAACCAAAAGTCTGAATTATAGGGAAGAGCCTCTGGGGGAAGGGCAGCCCATCCCCTGGGCTGGAAAATTTGAGGTAGAGGGCAGGGTATGCCAGTCATATCCTGTAATAGGTAGGGACTGAAGGGTTCTGGGAGAACCTGGAGGCCAGGTCCACTGTGATATGTTAAATAGGCACCTCAGTTGCTTGTTTTGGGTTTGAAACTTAACAGTTGAACCATTAGTGATCGATGGGTTGATGGATTGTGTATTTGTGTATGTGTAGGTATGTGTGTGTGTGAATGCTTGTATGTACCCATGCAGGCCAGAGATGTTCACCTCAATTATTCAGAAAGGGTCTCATTGACCTGTTCCTAACTAAGTAGGCCAGGCTGGCTGGCCAGTAAGCCCTGGGGATCACTATGACCCTACCTTTTCAGCACCAGGATTCTAAACATGTGCCACCACAAGCAACTTATAAGGTGGGATATTGGGATGAATTTAGTTCTTCATACTTTTGTATCAAGCATTTTGTGGAATGAATTATCTTCCCAGATTTGAAACACTATTTAGTATTTACCTGGAAAATATATTAACATGCCTTTTAGAAGAATTGTACCCGAATATGAAACATCAGAAAGGTAAAAGTCCAGGAGATGCTTTAAGTCTGTTAGGACCAAATGGTGACCTAGAAGGCTGACCACAGGAAGTAAAGACTGATGTTTGAATGTTGAAAATAAATCGGGGGTCACTGCCACTGATGCACATTATTCCAAACAATGTATTTTCCAAAATGCTAGAATGTGTATTAGAATAGTAAGCAAAGATATTTGTGTGAGTAGTGAATGTAAATGTACATGTATGTACAAAGATATTTCAAAAGCAGAATGCCCACAGTTGGTTGCAAAGTTCTGAATGGCAGAGTAACTCTGTAGCCACACATGCATTCCTACAAAGCTCGTAGGAAGAATGCTCTGATGCAGTCAGTAGGAAACATAGCCAACACAGAGGAATTTCCTTCTGGGAAGAATATTCCTTTCTTCTTGTGGCTTTCTTTAAATTAGCTAAAAGGAGAGAGAGAGAGAGAGAGAGAGAGAGAGAGAGAGAGAGAGAGAGAGAGAGAGAGAGAGAGAGATATGCTAATGACAATTTGAGCGAGACTATAATTGAAAGGAGGCAAATGGGATGGACTGGGTGGAGGAGGTGAGCAGTCTGGGGGGAGGTAGAAGAATACCAAGGCTGATGGAAAGAAGGACAGTCACATCGAAGCAGTGTATAGCACTGAGTAACAGAATATTGAAAACAAACCTACACATGAGGTACTCTTGATGATTCTGGAAGTGGAGAAGGAAATCAACTGATAAGTTTGCTGGGATTGAATGTAGTATAAGCAGAAGAGAGCTATGAGACCCACTTTGCACACCTTTCAAGGGAAAGCTTCCTGTTGACTTGCTGTGCCTTTTTGGCCACATCGTTCTGTCTAATAAGGGAAATGTAAACTGTGATTAATTGATGTTTACAACTTAGAGATAAAGTATTCATATTTGTTGTTACTTTGTGCCCCAAAGTTCTGTGAAATTTCTGAGTCAAAACTTTGTGTTTCTGCTTCTGCAAGTACTATTTCCACCAGTGAAATCCACCTTAGAATGCCTTGAGTGGAGACACACTGCTTCACACTTGAGCAACCCATACCTGCTTCTAAGCATCAAGAATCAGCCCATCTTTTGAGGTTATGCAAGGAGTAAGATCATAAAAGGAACAGAAGAAGAGGAGAAGAAGAGGCCAGCTAATTTCCTTGTCAGAATATTTGAATGAATCAGACCAAACCTCTGTTGGTCTGGCTTTCACAGAGGTTACTGTCTACCCTTAACACAGGGAGGGAAGCTGGAGCTTCACTTCCTCCTTCCAGCTGTCACTAGGACCCCCTAGCAGAAGCCAAAAGGACCCTTGCCTTATGATTAGAAGTAAAATCTGATAACTCCTGAAACCCATGTCTGCATTCCCAGCAGGTGGTTGTGGTCTGTCTTTTGTCTGGGAACTGAATCAAAATGCAAGTGAAACCTCCAAAGGTCAGAATTTCAGAATAACTGCCACACTGTATTGTCACCAAGTTATTAATGATCATCTCCCTCATTCACTCTTTTTTTTTAAAGAGGTCTGGTCATGTCCCAGGGAATGCCAGGTACATTTTTCTTAATGTATGAGCACAAGTTACATATAACAACCTAACAACACAATACTGCCTCTTTAATGCTAATCTATTCCTTGCAATCTACTAGATACATGTAGAGTCATTGGTGTGTATCAAGAGAGCAAAATCAGATTCTGAGAATATCTGAAAGGGTGCACCAGAGTGTACATAATAATGTATTTTAATCTGCCAGGCCTTAAAATTAATCATGAATTCCCACAGAGATTTTAATAATTTTGAGATGATGTTTTTTTTTTCTTCATAGAGTAATATTCTTGGACAGAGTTTTCTAAATGCTGCAAGGGTGCAAAAATTAGGTGGGGGAGGGCAAACAGGGGCAATTTCTCACTTGCCTTCCTAACCGGAGACGTGTTTACCAGGGAATATGCTTTCTTTTGCTCCTCACTGAAAGGCAAAGTAGGCATTTCAGAGGAAGGCTTCCTGACCCCTTAAAAGCCAGGAAATAGTGGGAGTTTCCTGGGTCGACTGCACGCACCTGGATAGCAGTGGTGATTGTTTTGCAGCAAAGAGGTTCACTGCAGTGAAGGGTGGGTGTCTAGGTGACAGCAGGCAACTTGACTCTCAGGAGTTCACACCACTTCAGGAGAGGCAAACCTTGGTGAACACCTGCAATCCGTTTTAGAAAGGGTGCCTATATAATTTATTGTTCAAACTGGGACTTTTGAGGGGAAAAATAAAAGTAAACAATCATAGGAGAATATATGTTTGCTTTAGTTCAAGGACACATAGCTGAAGTCTGGCACTTAGCTTTCCCGTTTAGCAATGCCCTTACATTTTTCAGAGGGGATGTAGGGAGTGTGAGCCATATTGACTCTTCAAACCTTATCCAAAATAGGTGCTACATAAAACCATAAGCACATAGTGTTTTTCACTAAAAATAAACAAAAATAGTTGTTGTAACACCTAATGATTTTTTTTTTTTTTTTTGCAGAGATTTTCCAAGGTGTCAGAAAGGAATGAATACCTAGAGGCATGCTGGACTTGCTCTGTCTTTAAATGTCCAGAGAATAGTCCATTGTAGTTTCTTGCTATAGGGAGAAGAGGATTGCTCTTGTAAAACACATGTGTTTGCTTGGTCATTTTCCATGAAATACAGTTATCAGACAGGTCTTTGTTTCTTTTCTTCCTATTCATTAAACAAGCTTTCTTCTTCTTATTGTTGTACTAACTCCCCTAAATCTTACCTCAAAACTTTACTAAGGACAGAAGTAGAGAACGGTGTGTGGGAATTATGCAGAATCTGGAGTTTACTCTCATTTTTGGGGGAGGAACAACACATTTTTTTCATGGCTAGTATATAAGTGAGGTATTTTTCAGATCTTAAATAATATAAATGACACTTATGGGAAGGATAAGAGATAGGAGATGGTGCAGGGAAAATGTGTCACTATACATATATGAAGCTGATTTCCTGCTGCTGTATTCTAGGACGGGGTCTTACTTTGCAGCGAGGCGGGTCTTGAGCTGGTACTCTGCCTGCCTCTGCCTCATGAGTGTAGGATGACAGGCTTGTAGCACCATGCCAATCGGGATGGATGCTTCGATCGCTGCTAAATAACCTGCATGCTGGTAGAAGCAGGAATCTTCCCAGTATGTGTACACATGTAGGAAATTGTCCCATTACTCTTGGGTTGAACAATTGAAGAAGTTATTATCTTGCTTTATCCTGCAGTTCTCCCCCCCCCCCCCCCCCCCACCCCGTTGATTCAGTGTCCCCGCTCCCAGGGACAATTACTGAATAGAGTAAAGACATAACTTACTATAGAAGGAAAAAGAATACAAATCATTGGCTTTGAGTTTCAAGAAAATCTCTAGAAGATTCTTGTAAACAATGGCCTTGAGCACATGTCTTTGTCTGGCATTTTTGGAGTAAGACTAAGGCCCCAGCTTGGCAACAGTTTGTCCTTGACTAGTAAAACTTCCTTCATTCCAGTGTGCTTATGAGTCACCTGCAGAAGAACGGCTTCTTGTTGAGATTTTGCATGGTAGTGTGCGTGTGCTTGTGTGTATGTGTTGTATGTGTGGGTAAACATGTCCATTTATGTGCATGTAGAAGCCAGAGGTTGACATCAGGCATCTTTCTCTATTGATCTGTAGTTCATTTTTTTTTTTGAGGCAGAGTCTTTCACTGAACTTAAAACACATTAACTGGCCATTCTAGAAGATCAATGAGTCCTTGGGATACTCCTGTCTTTATCTCCTAGCTTTGGCTTTACAAGTGTATAATGTCATGCCCAAATTTAATCTGGGTGCTGGAGATTTGAACTCAGGCCTTTGTGCTTGCAGAGCAAGTACTTTACCCAGAGATCCATCTTCCCAGGCCAGAAAGCTGGGAGATTCTGCAAAACTACGAGTTGCTTGTCTATGTACCAAATAACAAAGCTTTCAATAATAATTCAGAAAGCTGTAAATTGAAAGGCTTGGTCAACAAGATACAGGCTAGAGAAATACTTTTCATTTGGGAAGAGTAGCTGGCTTCCAAAAATTTAGCTTGTCCCTATGAAGAGCACTCAGATGTGGTCCTAGGAAAGAAACTTTCCTTTACAGTAGTGTGTAGATGTGATATTGTAACAGTGTGGATGTGATATTGTAACAGTGTGGATGTGATATTGTAACAGTGTGGATGTGATATTGTAACAGTGTGGATGTGATACTGACTCAGGAAGAGCCTTTTCTAGAAGTTCTTCTGGGCACCATGCAGCAACACAGCCCTGGGGGCAGAGAAGTGGCTTCCAGGACCTCTCCAAATTCTTTCTTGGCTTCCTCCTCTTCCTCCCCAGAGCCGCGCAGAGGAGACTTACATTACTGTGTGTTCTGAAAGGGGAGCCTGCAGGCAGCAGAGATATGAGAAGGTAGAATATAAATACACCCCGGGAGACTGATGAAAGTGAAGCAGTGTGGGCACTGAGATGGAATTCTAAGTGCCTAGAGAAGAGAGCCTGTAGAGACCTGTTTATAACTTTGCATCCAAAGCACGTTCCCTGAAGGCTCATTTTCAAAAGCTTCTGAGAAGTGATTAGGTCATCAGGGATGGATGTGTTTATAGTTAAATGACCCTTAGGGCATGGGCCTGACTGGAGGAAATAGGGCAATGGAGATGTGCCTTTCTTTGTAGGGCATTCTGTATCCCCAGACCCTTCCTCCCTGTCTCCTTCAGCTTTATTCCTCTCTGCCTACCATGCCGTGATGCTCTGTCCTGTTGATGAGGCCAGGCCATCGTGAACTGAAACTGTGAGCCAAAATAAACCCTTCCCTTAGGCTCCTTTCCCAGGCGTTCTACCACCACGGAAATGACTGATAGATGACTCACTTTCTGTGGAGCAAACTTTGAGCAAAAGTCAGCTGGGGATTTGAACTCTAGTCTTTGAGCTTGCGTAGCAAACACTTTACCCAGGGATCCATCTCTCCAGTCCAGATTCTACAGTTCCAAAATGGTTGGAGATTCTGTGTGCTTACTAGAATGGGGATGCAAGTCTCAGGGAAAACTTTCAGGGTGGTTAGTGCCTAGTCTTTATAAGACTTCCCAGGATTTTACCCTCTGAGCCATCTTACTGGCCCAACTTAAATTTTTGATCCATAATGTGTATTTGGAAAGAGATCTGCCAAATAAAGCTAAAAAGGGCGCATGTCCTCTAAGGAGTCTTTTACTTGTAGTGACAGAGATTGTCCTTATTCTTCTTTGTCCATGTGATTTACCTTTAGAAATCGATTGAACATCTCCAGAAAAAAGTGCAGACAGTGGAGTTAATAATTGCCCTGTTATTCAGGTGGAATGGGGTGGCTAGAACCAAGAGAACACTGCCCCTGGGATGCAGGGCTCCACCAGCCTGCAGTTAACAAATGCAGTAATATGGCTGCAGTTTGCAGGATAAAGTAAAAAAATCCCTCTTGTAACCAGTGCTTTTTTTAAACCCTCATTCTGGGTCTTGGGAGCCCTTAGTTAAGAACATAACGAGTATACAGTATACTGCTGAGTCAGCAGATAATGGGGTTACATTGTCTCTGCCTCTAGGTTCACCAATGACCACAGGGACTTACCCAGAGCATTCCACTGTCAGAAGACCAGTGTTGGCCTTGGTAGAGTTGATATTTAGTTGTCTGGTTCTCCTTCTGACCCTAGAAGGCACTGAAAACCTGTTGTGAACTATTAGTGTGTTTCAAGGTAATGGAGACAGCAGAAGACTGTATTTCTTGACAATTATATCAATGCCTCTTGCTCATAATGCTCAGGACAGTTTGGATATCATATGACAGTTTGGATATCATACTACAGTTTTGGTTATACAACACACACTGTGTGTAAGAAATGGTTGAAATACAATTAATTCATATAAAATTGTATACATATAGAACTTCATTCAATACAGCTTCTATGAAGGAGGAATTATGCCCATTATACAGAGGAGAAAACAATATCTAACATGCCAGGCAGAGACAAAAGTCGATCAGAGATTTGAAAATAGGTTACTCATTTCAGAGTCTACCTTCTTACACCACAGGTGACATTGCTCACATAGGTGCTGCTTGCAAGTTCTCAGAAGGGGGTAAGTTGTAGCTTGAGCAACCAGATCAATTACTTTCTGATGCCGCATTCCCATCACTGTGAGTGACGGTGAACTTTGATCCACCAAGAAATTAAACATCTTCATTGTGGGCATGGCATGGCAACCCTGGCAGAGGGTGAGATGCGGACTCTGGCCCCTGAATCTCCTGCTTGCACCATCACCTTAGTAATAACAACTGCAAGATAATTTTGGTGAATTTATCTGTTAGATTACACCATTATGTGGGGCAATTTCTTCCAAGTCCTTCTCAGCAATTTTTTCCCAGCCATCCTAAAAAATCTGCCTTGTACTACTTTAATTGGACCATATCAGTTGTGTTTCTAACACTGACATGGGTTTTATACAGCTGTTTACCCTAGTATGTGTTAAAATGCATAATTACTGAAGCAATCACAGCCTGACTCAATAATCTAGCCAGCTCTTAAATATATAGTCAAGTCTTAATCAAACCCAAACGTCAATGAACATCCTAAATTCCTGCAATTTGTAAACTGGATTAAGGGCCATCAGTGCACTCCTTTAAACAGGAACACAGAGTTTTGCACATTTCATGTTAGATTGCTCATCTGTTTGCTTTGTTGTTGTTTTCCAGATTTTTTAAAAAAAACCTGCATGTTTCTAAAATGAAGTCAGAGTGAGATGGGGGTTGTTTATTAGTGAGATGAAGACAAAAGTTCCATAGGGCCCCAACAAGGCTATCGTATGACAGCATTTTTAAATGAGGGGCTTTATATTTATGGGTATATTAAAGAGTTGATGGATGATTCTTTATCCAAAAGGGTAAACTTATTGTAGTTTAGTTTTTGATCACTTATGAGTTATTGGAAACTATAATAAGAGCTGGTAATTACAGTTTAATGTCACACAGGTTAGATTACCATATGATATGTGTAAGTCATTTTGGGGGCACAGAAGAGGGAGTAGTTGTTTATCATTGAGGGCTGAGATAAAACTTCATAAAAGGTATTTGCATTGAAGAAATAGAGGACATCACAGGAGGATAAGCTGGGGAATGGCAACAGGAAATAGAAAAGGATAGTCATAGTCATCAGGGGGATAAAAGAGGTAGAAAGTTCTGGAAGCCACACTATGGTAGGGAGGAGTGAATTGCTGGGGGAGACTCATGAGGTACAGGCTTGGAGATAACAAAGTAAGCCCACTGATGAAATGGCATGCATATGATAGTAAGAAGGCTTGTGTTCTACTTTGTTTTCTGTTGCTGTGATAAAATATTCTGAAAAGGCAACTAAGAGGAGAAAGGAGTTTATATTAATTCTAGGTCACAGTCAATTGTCATTGAGAAGTCAAGGCAGGAACTTCAAACATCTAGTCATATCATACCCACAGTCAAATGCAGAGAGAAATGAATGTACAGATGCTCACATCTGTGCTTGCTTGCTTAGCTCTACTTTCCACTCTCATACAGTTCAGCACCCTCTGTCTAGGAAATGTGCCACCTACAGTGGGCTGGATCTTTCTATCTCAATAAGCCAATCTCCCACAAATATGTCCACAGACCAATGTAGATAATCCCTCATTGAGATTTTCTTTCCAGTTGATTGTAGATTGGGTCAACCTTACAAAACTAACCGTTACAGTATATCAGCTACAAAATACTAAAAGATAGGAGTCAATTGGTGGGCTGCTCTGTACCCTATGGGGATTTTGCTAGCACTTACCTAATTCATATCTAAAGAAAAGTATTGTTTCAACATCTAAATAGCTTAGATATGGATGTTTCTGATGTCCTATAGACTTGTTACGTTTTTCTATTTCACTGTCTCATTATTTATTCTTACATCAGTTTAATAAATGTCTGTGCAACCCTCACAATATCTGTGCTAATCATTGATGAAATGACCATGATGTTGTCTTCTGCCCGAGAAGAAGAGATTATGTGTTAGGAATATGAGGGGGTTTGGGAAAAGATGAAAATGGTTATACCATCTCATTATTTCATCACTAGAAATATGTCTTGTTCTTGATTTCATAGATACTCTAATTTCACCTTCTGCTCTCCAATGTGAAGCTGAGTGAAGTTTGGCGTAAACTGCCTCTATCTTAGGTGATTAAAGTTCAGCCTAAAGAAGCTTCCACACTTAGTGAACTATAACCTACTTGGATAGAGACTACTGAGCTATTCCTCCCATATTTGTCATAGGTTGTGAAGTAGGGGGTTGTGATTAAGAAATTGATCAAACGCACTCTTTGTAGTACTGTCCTTGAGAGAATTATCAGCATACTGATACTTGCTGTGACTCTGTTGTCATGTGTAGGGTGCTCGCAAGTTTCATTTCCACCATTCATAAGCCTCCCAGACTCACACCTGTGTGATTGTATCATTATCAAGAAGTATCTAGCACCTTCTTGCTGTAAGTACATCAATCCCCTTATTACAAAGACAGTGGAATTATCTAAGGATTCTCTCTGGTAAGGCCCATCAAGGAGAGAGTGGCTCTTATGGAATACATCCAAGATACACACGTCTTTGGAGAAAGACATCACTCAACCCTAAAGACCAGGGTGAGAATGAAATATTTATCTCTAATTATTCCACCAGAAAAAGTTGTTGAAAATTATTGACAAGACCAGATCAAAACTATACTACTCTTTCTAATTTAAGTAAGTATTGTTAGTGGTTTTACTGTTTTAACAAATAACTCCAGAATATAAATGTCTTGACAAATGAAGTGTTATTTCTCACCCACATCATCCCAGTCTGTTTGGAGTATTGGTAGGCTGTGTTTCTTCTATTCAGCAAGCCAAGGGCTGATGCTTTTCCAATGGGATCCACCTTTGTTAGGTCTTGGACCTTTCTGATTGCAGTTAATGGACAAGGAAACTTAATCTGCTTCCCAGGTGGGACTGGATAGTAGCTCATGTCGCTTCTACTCACAGCCTTTTGGCAAACTCTTAGTCATACATACATAGAACAGGTTTAACATTTTATCTTGCTTGAATGTCCAGGAACTAGAGGAGAAACGAGACACAGGTGAATTCTTGAGGTCTCCGCCAAATAAGAACAGAAATGAGGGTTCTAATCAAACAAGCAATAGCAGGTTGAGGCTTTATCTGTGGATCAGCCATGGTTTATATTCTTATCTCTCCCAACACGCAAAACATTAACTTTTGTCTATTTATGTGAGACAGTTTCTTCTCATTTTTGAAATCTCATATTTCTGGTATTGCTCAGTTGGTTTTGATTTATTTTGTATTGCGGATGGCATCAACAATGAAGAGAATAATTTTTTTTGCTTATTCATAATGTCTTAGTTACTTTTCTATTGCTGTGAGAAAACACAAGGCAATTTACAAAGAAAGCATTTAATTTGGCTTACAGTTTCAGAGGATTAGAATCTATGGTGGTGGATAATGGAAGAGCTGAGACCTCACATCTAATCTGTCTGAGAGTGTGTGTGTGTGTGTGGGAAGGAGAGACAGAGAGAGACACAGAGAGAGACTGAGAGAGAGACAGAGGGACAGAGAGAACAAGGAATTGCGAGAGTCTTTTGAAATTTCAACTCCTTCCCTCAGTGACTTATCTCCTCCAACAAAGCCACACTTTCTAATCCTTTCCAAACAGTTCCGCCAACTCTTCAAATATGGGAGCCTATGGAAGGGTTCTTATTCAAACCACCACATACGGCTCCTGGTTGATCATTTGTAATCATCCCATAGCTGTAGTAATCACCACTGAGGTTCTTAGATTTCTTTTTTTTTTGGGGGGGGGGAGGTGAAAACTGAAAGATCAGAGAAACAGAACAAGCCAGCCACATTTTTACCTCTACAAAATCCTCAGCCTCAAGAGTGAAGAGTTCCTGCTTCCTCACACTTTATATACCTTTCTGTGTCCTGCTGTATTACTTCCTAGGATTAAATGCATGTGTGCTTCCCAGTATTGGAATTAAAGATGTGTGTCATCACTGCCTGGCTCTGTTTCCAGAGTGGCCTTGAACTCACAGAGATCCAGATGGAGCTCTACCTCCCAGGTGATAGGATGAAGGCTGTGTGCCACTGTAGACAAATTGCTAAACGGTCCTATTAATAAAAAACCTAGAGCCAGATATTGGGGTTAAAATGGAGAGATCAGAAAAGCAGAAAGAAGCCAGCCATGTTCTCACCACTTGGAGAGACTCAGCCAAAGAGACCTACTTCCTGTGTACCCACGCCTATATGCCTTTCTGTTCTGCCATCTCATTTCCTCTCTCTGCCAAGCTACATCACTTCCTCTTCCTGCCCAGCTCTGTCACTTCCTCTCTGTCTGTAAGGTTCTTAGATTTCTTAAGTATCAGCCATTGGTGATAAATACTGAGTCAAAGCGTGATTGGGTGTTATGCTGATTTTTACTCTATGGCCTCATGTTCTTAATTAGATGTCTGGTCTTTAGCTCGTGGTGCTATTTTGAGAGGTTATGGTAACTTGAGGAGGTGAGGTCTAGCTGGAAGAAGTAGGTTGCTAGGGGTGGGCCTTGAGGTTTATAGTCTCGCCCAGTTTCTTGTCCCTTCTCGGCCTTCTGAAGCTGTCAGCTGCCACCAACTCCTGCAAGAGCTACTTGTGGCGGCCGCTCCTTACTTGTCAGGATAGACTGTTTTTCTCAAACTATGAGCTAAAATAAATCTTTCTTTGCGCAAGTTGCTTTGTTAGGTTTTCAGCCTCAGTGGTTTTTTTTTTTTTTTTTTTAAAAAAAAAAAAATAAAAGGCTGAGGGAGAGAAAGTGTTCATGCTTTAGAATATTCTAGAACTGTTTTTAATTATTTTTGATGATCTTACAGCGAATCAAGATCTGGTGTTAGTTTCTAGAAGGGTCTAAAGATGTCAGTACCGCAGAGGTCCCCTTCTGCCTCTCCATCCTGCCTTGATCATTTCTTATGCCTGGGCTGCTCTCTCTGGAGCTGCCCTGCCTCCTCCAGTGGCATATTCATGCTGTTTCCTCTGAGGAGAGCAATTTTCCTACTTGGTCATCGCTGAAGTGCATGCATCAGTCTTTCTGGGGTTGCCATAACAACAGTGTGCATAGCTTAAGTAACAAAAATTTGTTTCCACAGTTCTAGATAACATCGCATGGAAGGCTGTAACCTCAACATAAGAATGGGGTGGTTAATTCAGTCTACAATTTGAGATTGAGAAAAGGTTCTCATGATAAGTACTACTTTTTGTTTTCCTAAGAATCTAGTTAAATTACTAAAATTCTTCTAAGCTGTGAGAAATTACCAGAAGCCAATGTAGTCAAGAGTTTAGTTAGAAGAGCAAGACTGGAAGATGAAATCCATCCTAGGAATCTTAGTTGAGCTGTTTCAGAGTGGTGACCTACACTTAAAGTCCCTCAAAGTCACATTTCAGGTTTTGAACTGATGATCTGCACAGGGAGGATGATTTCCCTCCACTTCAGTGGTTCTCAACCTGAGGGTCGTCACCCCTTTGGGGGTCAAATGACTCTTTCACAGGCATTGCCTAAGACCATTGGAAAACACAGATATTTACATTATGATTCGTAACAGTAGCAAAATTACAGTTATGAAGTAGCAAGGAGAATAATTTTATGGTTGGGGGTCACCACACCACGAGGAACTGTATTACAGAGTCTCAGCATTAGGAAGGTTGAGAACCTCTGCTCTACCTCATTCTAAATCCCAACTAAGTACATCTTTGTTTTTAGTATCTTCCTCTCAAGTATACCACACACTGAGGCTGACAGATTCTTTCATTATTGGTCTCATCAATACTTGCATACCCCTATCTCTCCCCTCTAAGTCTCAACTGGGAAACTTTCTAGTGTAATAACATAAGAAGCAATTCAGATAAATATGGAGGTAGAAGATAAGTGTTTTAGGCTAGGGCCTCTTCTGCATATCCATTAGAGGGACGTCTTCCAGAAACTGAAGGATTTATTCAGATTGGTGGCCACTTGAGAGCCTGTGATGTGGCGGGGATGTCCCTCCAGTGCTGTGGCTGGTGGTGTTCCTCAAGTGTAGATAATCAACCTTGCATTTTCCCTCTGAAGATCTAAGCCGTGTGGTTACATTCTTCAAAATAGACCATCCATTTCAAACGAGTACATTTCATTTTGATCTACACGGCAAAAGTTTTCACAAATGAATTAAAAACAAAAAAAGCCAATCTCTGAGTTCTCCCTTAATTCTTCCTGAACTACCTGCATGTTTCAAAGTCCAGAAAGGTAGAAAACAAGATTTTTTTACTTTTTATTTCTTTAGTAAATATTGTTGGTGTGCAGCAAATGTTCAGTGAATACATTTTCTTTGGATATAGTGTGAAGGGTTTTGTTTACTTGCTTTTGATTTGTTTCAAATACCACTTTTATCACCATGGCCTTAAAATATATAACCCAAACAGAGGAGAGAAAGGTTCAGATTTTGGAAGCAGATTTAGCTGATGTAAATTTATTCTAGTGCCCCGTCTTTCCCAACTCCAAGTATGTAAACCATTAGGGTTAAACACATGCTATTCCAGTCCGCATTCCCTGTGAGTGGCATTATTATTGTTGTTTATCACTGTCTCAGATTTTACAATATGCTTGGTGCTGTGGAAGACATTAAAAAGTCACAGCTCTTGCCTTGGGGCTTACACTCAGATAGGCAAACAAACAAAATGTATTTAAGAAGAGGTAGATTGATCGCCGAGATGCAATTTCCCAGGTGTCTGTATTTGTGCTTTGGGTTCGTTTGTCTTTTAACCAGCTGTGGGCTAAATCAATCCTGAACTTTTCCTTCAGAACAATGACATACATGATAAGAGATCAGAAGGAGCCTTGAGGGGCAGACCACAGAGCCGAGTGGCCCGAGAGCCCGCATCTGGAAGTCTGGGATTCTGAATCACACTCTTTATTCATGTCTTTTTCATTGATTCAAACTGTTTGCAGCAGATGTGTTCAACCTTTTTTGGCTTCTCTGGGCCACACCGGACAAAGAAAAATTGTCTGGGGACTCACATGACTTCTTCATTGTGAACAAAATCATCAATTAAGGATTAGAACACGATGCTAAGGAGAGGGCTCAGAGGGTAAAGGGCTTGATGGGCAAGCAGGAGGACCTGAGTTCAGACCTCCAGCACCAATGTAAAGGCTGAGGATGCTGCACACATTTATCTGTCCAGTGCTGGGGAGACCGAGACAGACGGGTCCTTAGAGCTCAGCAGCCAATCAGTCTAATCAAGCCAATGAGCTCCAGTGAGTTCCAGGGAGAGGTTCTGTCTCAAAAAATAAGGTAGAGAGCAATAGAGAAAGGCATTTGACATTAACTACACATACACACACTCATATGCAGGAACATATACACCACACACACACAGGAACACATGTACACACACACACATACACACACATCAGACCATGTATACATGCATACATATAACATACACAGGAACACATCTTCATATACAAACACACACAAACTCATACACAGAAACATGAACACATACATATAACACACACACACACACATTCACAAGCATACGCATGCACACACACACAGGCAAAAATTAGAACATCAGGTTTTGTGGCCAATTTTCAAGCACTAGGCCAGTTCTTTATTAATGAATTTTAAGTTTTGAATTATATTTATGTATTTGTGTGTATACATGTGTGCACGCGCATATGTGTGGAGGTACATGTCACAGCACATATATGGAGGTTGGAGGACAACTTGCAGGAGTGTTTGCCTTTCGCTGTGTGGGTCGTGGGGACTGAACTCACGTTGTTTGGCTTGGAGGCAAGTGCCTTTACTGCCGACCTACCTCACTTGCCCTACTAGCAAGTGTTTTAAACATTCACTGGTTCTTTTTACCATCTGAGACACTCATTTGTACAAAATGTCAGGAAACCTTTATTTCATGAGTGTATTCAGGTCTAATTAATTTACAAACCAAAATGAACAAAAATATTATATATTTTACTATTGGTGAATATTTGCATTTTTTCTCTTGCAGACATAAGGTAGAAACAAATATTTCTATTTTGCAAATTATCTTGGTGATTGTAGAAAGTGTGTGTGTGTGTGTGTGTGTGTGTGTGTGTGTGTGTGTGTGTGTGTGTAAAGATGCAGGAAGGACCTTTCCCCTAGAAATCTAAAGACTGTATACTCAGTTTTGAATGACACCAGACACCTGTCTCTGGGAGCAGGCATCACCCAGGAAGCACCGAGGACTGCAGGTACATGCTCGGTGAACCTGTGGAGATGTCCGGACTGCCGGCGGGTTGACAGTCACTTCCTCACACTGATGAGAGCAGCTTCCATTGCATTTGCTCAGCAGAGAGTTTAGGTGCAGGAAGGGGTTCCTCACCAGCTTCTCCATCAGTGGGAAAGATTTCAGCATGCAGAGCCATGCCTCTTTCCATCTTGGTTTCTGGAGTGTCTTTTTAATTGCTCTTTCTCATCACATGCAGCAGTGTGGTATGCCCTTCCAGATGGCCCACACAAATGCTTTGTCGTACTTCACTCACTCTTTGCATGTCAAGCATCTCTGGGACTACATACACCACCAATTAGCATCTTATATTCATTTGACAGGAAGGATCCTGCAATGTTTTATACAGTTTTCTTGGATAACATTTGCATGTCGCAGTATTCTTTTCTCTTAAGAAATGGGATTGTGATTGTGGAATTTTCCTTCCACCCCTCCTTCCCCCTGATGGTCCCCCCCCCTCCATGAGGCAATGCTTGATCTGGATTTTAGTAGTAGTGTCTTCTGCACTCTGATATTTATGGAAGCTGGTGAGACCATGCTAGCGTGCTTACCAACGTAGTGTAGGTGTTTACTGACATATCTCTCCTGGAGCCTATGTTTCTGTGGGGGTACTTTCTGTTGCTTATAGGTCATGAGTTCCCTGACTGATCCAAAGTTTTGGTGCTGACACCCTTTTCAAAAGTCATCTTACCCAACCTTCCTTCCTTATTTTGAGCTCTGTGATAAGCATTTGATAAGGTGAAATTTGCATGTTGGTACCAATTGTGAGTAGCAATCTTGCAATTTTGATGTAAAAAAAAATGCATCCATGACTGGGGAGATGATTTAGTCAGTGAAGTGTTTGCTATGAAAGCATCAGGGCGTAAATGGGATCCCCGGAACCCAGGTGAAAAATGATAGGTGTGGTGGTGCACACTAGCGATTCAAGCTCTGGGGAGACCAAGACAGGAGGATTTCTGGGGCTCACTGGCCAGCCAGACTAGCCTACTTGACCAGTTCCAGGCTAGTGAGAGATCCTGTACCTATGGAACACCACTCAGGTCTGACCTCTGCCTCCCTGCCTCCCACACTCATATTCTACTAGTATACAAAGGAAATAAAATGCACAGTATGATCATATTGTATCTGAGAGAAGATGGCATGTAGCTTTAATGAAGTTCCCAGTCTGACCAGTTTGGACTTTTCACAGAGCAGGGAGTAGAAGGCACAGAACCCCACTGCTGTGTGTTTTCTACAAGCCCACGTTCCTGCTGCATAGGGACTTCAGATGTCACAACCTCATTCTTGGGATCTTTGAGACACGTTCTGCCCTCAGTGGGTGGTATTTCTCATAGCCAGTTACTCAGTCAAGGAGCCTGGAATAAGCAGGAGTTCCTCCAGTTCTCCCATCTTCCCTCCAGAAGTCAGCCATCAAGTTCATTTCCACTGTGTATTTCTTCAGTCAGTTCAATTAGTGCCACTATCTTCTCCTGCTGCTGCACTCGACAGACACTCCAGTTCCTGGAAAGCTCCTGTGACCTCACACTGCCCTCCCTGCTGCCTGCATGCCGTAGAACACTCATCCCTTGGCAACTACAGGGAATTAGTATCAGGTCTTGAGGATAAAATTTGCAAATACTCAAGTCCCTTGTTTTGAATGCCACCTGGATACAACCTATGAATTAACTATTTATTTATTTGTTTATTTATGCATCTGGGGATTAGAAGTAGGGCCTCACACTTGCTAAGCACATGCTCTACCCCTCAGTTCACAACACTCATAGCCACCCAACTCTAGATTATTCATAATGTATAATACAATGTAAATACATGCTATATTTACTATGAAATAATGAGAAGGAAACTGTCACATATGTTTAATACAGACACACTTAAAAATATTTTCTGGGGTCTGGAGAGTTGATTCAGCAGTTGAGGGCACTGGCTGCTCTTCCAGAGGATCCAGGTTCAGTTCCCAACACACATACGGCAGCTCACAACCATCTCTAACTCCGGATCTAGGTATCCAATGCCCTCCTTTGGCCTCCGCAGGCAAGAAGAGTGCATGTGTTGCACAGACATACATGCAGGCAAGGTATCTATAGACATAAAATTTCAAACTTAAACAAAATTCCGTCTGCAATTGGTTTCATCTGTGGATTCAGAACTTGTGGAGAAGAGGAGTCAATTGGAGCAGATTCCTTCTGACTCCTCTTGTGCTGGTTTTCTGTTGGACTTGGAACACAGCTCAGATGTGGTTTCCAAAACCCACGAGTCCCTCTAAATCCTGGCTCTTCCGTGTCCTTCTGCCACTTGACACACACAGGTAAGGCCTCACCAGACTGCTGCTGGATGGAGGCCTGCTTCTGAACAGCTTTTGATTCTTTCCTACCTTGAGCAGTTTGCGCTTGCCTTGTTCCCTGCGGGAAAAGTTTCTACTCCTTGCTCTTCATTTTCCTTTCTACTCATTTATTTTATTTGTTTTTCTGAGATAAGATTTCACTCTGTAGCCCAGGCTGATTTGGAGCTCTAATATTTGTGTCTACAGTGCTAGGATTTCAGATGTGTACCAACATGCCCAGCTTGCTTCTTTTAATTTCTTTTTTTCTTTTCTTTTCTTTTCTTTTTCTTTCTTCCTTTCTTTCTTCCTTCCTTCCTTCCTTCCTTCCTTCCTTCCTTCCTTCCTTCCTTCCTTTCTTTCTTTCTTTCTTTCTTTCTTTCTTTCTTTCTTTCTTTCTTTCTTTCTTTCTTTCTTTCTTCCTTTTCTTATTTCTTTTTCAGAGAGGCCTTCAAGGGGCACTCCAGCAACGCAAACTCTCTGCTTACTTTCTGGTGTGGAACTCTGTTTATTTCCCTCTAACCATCAATCAGATACTAAAAATATTTTGGCTATTTATCCTGTTATTTGCCTGTTGACAGTCTACTCTTTCTTGTTTAAGATAAACAGTGTATTCACAACCAAGGATGTGTTTAATTTACATTCCTGACACTTAGCATAGAGCCTGGCACAGAAGTTACTGGGAATATAATTGCTCAATGAATGTCTCCAATGAGTTTGTTGTTGTTTTAAATTTTATGTGTATGGCTGTTTTGTCTGCATGCAAGTCTATGCACTATAGTGAGCCTGGTGCCCACAGAGGCCAGAAAAGGATATCAGATCTCCTGGCACTGGGGTTACAGATAGTTGTGGGCTGCCATGTGGTTGATGGGAATCGAATGTGAATCCTCTGGAAGTATGGTCAGTGTTTTTAACTGCTGAGTCATCTCTCCAGTCCCACCACTGAGTTATGAAAGGAGTTGAGTGGATATATGGTGTGTGTGTGTGTGTGTGTGTGTGTGTGTGTGTGTGTGTGTGTGTGCAAGTGTGTCAGAAATGAAATAGATTCTAACTGGTGGTAGGAGAAGAGAGAGGAAGGCTTCCACCAGCACTATGTATGGAAAGTTAGGTCAGATGCAAGGCCCCAGCCCGGGATCAATGCACAAGATCTGCAGATCTGAAACCAGAGGCCTGGTTTTCATAATGCTAGCAATTGCTGGAGATCAGTCAAGTGTGCACTGATTGGCACCCAGAAAAGCAGCACAATGTACTCATTGACATAGAAGAAAGAAGAGAAGCGCAGCTCCAGGGTAGAACAGTCAACAGAGCTTCAAAGCAGTCACATGATGTGACTGGGTCACTTCCCACTCAGTATATGGGACAAACTTCCACTTCCACAGGTACATATACATGGAACTCTTTTGTTCAAATCACTCAATCCCATCACTTGCAACTTAAGTTTAGAAGCAGGAGGAGAGCAAGAAGGGCTAAGTAAGCAGTGGTTCTCAACCTTCCTAATGCTGCAATCCTAAATTTAATACAGTTCCTCATGTTGTGGTGACCCCCAACCATAAAGTTACTTCGTTGCTACTCCATTACTGTAGTTTTGCTACTGTTATGCATAGTAATGTAAATAGCTGATACGCAGGATATCTGATGTGCAACCCCCAAAGGGGTCATGGCCCACAGGTTGAGAAGCACTGGTCTAAAGGGACACATTTTTCAGATCTGTATAGACAGTGAAATGAGGTAGTATGGATGAGAACTTGTGTTGTTACAAGGCTTAGGTTGAGGGAAGGAAGTACATTCTTCCAAGAAATAAAAACATTGCTCTCTGATCTGATTAGAACCCAACCTACATGGGTCACATGTAGTAAAGTGCGTGAGCTCGGAGACTCATAATAATGCCCATACCGCATGCATCTCATAAGTGCTTGTTACACAGTAGGCATCATATTGGCCTACTGTGCACCTGACATGAAACCCCACAGCACATGTATGAAGTGGTTTCAATGTCTGCTCTATTTTCAGAGCAGACACAGAGTTCAGAGAGATTAAATGCTTTTCGTTGCAAATGTGAAAAGTGGGATTTAAACACTGCTCTGTGTTTATTTACCACTTCAACTACATTGTCCTCTGTCCACAGACAAGGACACTTAATCAGTGGGGACAGGACTTGGCTTCTTCTAGAGAAGTGGAAAAATGTGCAATGTGCATGCTCCTGTTCATGCATGGGCATGTATGTATGCGTGTGCATGCATGTGTGTGTGTGCATGTATGTGCATGTGTGCAGGGCCCAAGGTAGCTTTGGAAGGTGTTGTTCTCTGGGGTTGTCCACCTTGTTTACTGGGGCAGGTCCTCTCAGTGGTCTGGAACTTGCTGAGTACACTGACTGGCCAGTGACTCCCACCAGGACTGAGGATTACAGGTGCATGTTGCCACTTTCTATATGGATCCCGGGAATGGCCTTAGGCCCTTATGTTTGTGTGGCAAGTGTTTTGCAGACAGAATGATCTCCCCAGTCTGCTGGAGTGTTCTTGAGGTTGTTGACACCAGGAAATACATATTGTCTGAATAACTACCATGCAGCAAATAATCAAATATGATACGTCATCATCAGCTTTCCTTCCTTTCTTCCGTCCCCTTCCTTTCCTTCATTTCTTCTTTCCCTCCCTCCCTCCTTCCCTCGCTCCCTCCCTCCCTCTGCTAGAAGACCACTATCTCAGGTCTTGACACTGTTCTCCTCATTCTGGTCTTCACCATAGTTTCTCCATTTGAAAACAGAAGTCAGACCCAGTCCTGCTCAATGACCCATGGAATTTTAGAAAGTCATTTCACTCTTCTAACATAATCTAGTTCAACAAAACTATGCATAGTTATTTAAGAGTAAGCGTTCTAAGGAAGAACTCACACTCCAGTGTTTAAGTTTGATTCCTAAATAAACTCAAGTGGAAATGTTAACAAGAACTGTTGCAAAGGAGCCTGAGGAGTCCATTTAAAACTACAAAGAGAATAATGTTATTTTTAGATATTATTCAACTTTGAAGGATTATCAGTAAAACAAAGATGCCCCACGAAACAGGGGAAGTAAAAATAAAAGCTGACATGGAAGGGGGAAATCTCACAGGGCCTCACCTATAGACAAAGAACTACACCAGGTAGGGAATGCTAAGAGTGGGAGGAATAGGTCTCCCCAGGGATGAGCCCCCTGTGTGGGGCTAGTTATCCAATACTAAGTTGTCAGACTGGAAATCATATACATACAAGTAACAAGTAACACTAAATAGACAGAGGTTGTATTTATATATTTAGAGGTGTGTGTGTAACAATAACAATTAGAGAAAAAAGATGCCAAGATTTTGAGAAGGACCAAGGGGGAAATGGGAGGGATTGAAGGAAGAGAAGGGGAGAAATTATGTCATCATGTTTTAATTAAAAAACAAATATAATGTTAAAAAAGCAAAATAAGGGAGCAATCTGGATTTGTTCTTGAAATTGTCACTTAGGGGAATTGTCTTAAAGAAGACATTGAAGGTTTTACCGACTCCATTGTTCCTATCTCCTGTTTCCAGGTAAAATGCAAACCAGATACAAGCAGGTTTTAAAAACACCATTTTACATGTGAGATAGGCCAGAACTGTTGAAGCAGATCAGATCTCTCATTTTCATATGCATTTACGCATTTAAAAGCTTATATTATTGACTCTGTTGAATGCCGTGACTTCTGCAGGCCCATTATAGCTCACTGGATAGCTTTTTATTTGGCATTGTATCAATTTGGAGCTTAGAATGTCATGATCTTAATGCAGACAGCAGGTATGCATGGGAGATGAGCATGGCAAAGAATAAAGGAAGATGCACATGCAGTAGGCAATTTTCAAATGTCATCTATGAAGAGCAGAAGAGGGCAGGTTCTACTTCTTGGTCTATGTAAGGTACTTCCGTTCCATGACCTGGCTCACCACAGTGCCGAAGTACATGGAGGACCATTTGCCACTTAAATAGCACAGGATACTAATTTATGTTACATACTGTGGACCCAGGAGGGAAAAACACTTAATTTTATTAATAGACTGGATTTTAAATCTCAACAGGAGACTGCAAAAATGCCCCCAAAGAGGCTAATCCGTGTTATTGAGAGATGAGACATTAGAAAAGCCTGGGGGCATTTTTCCACTCTGAGTTTATTCTCATGGAAAGTTACCAGAATCTGAGCATCTTCTGAGTGAACAGCGTTGATCTATACCTGATGTACAAATATCTAACCCCTGCGCTTTACAACAGGGCTATTAATGCTTGGCATAAGCCCCAGTGAAACAAACTGAGCCAGGATAATAATTTTGTAACCTCATGTTGACATAACCCACCAGCTTGCTGAAGAGCCCCTCATGTCGAGGAAAGAGAGAAACTATAATGATTTTCAGATACAGTTGACAAGAGACCATTTAGTAAACTTTTATTTTTTTTTAACTAACAGTATGCAAGGATGCTGTATTCTAGGCTACTAATAATCTCATCAGAATGCAAAAGCAGCGACTGTGTTATAAAACCAATGATCTGTTATATTCTGCAAGAATTTACAAAAGCCTAATGTCATTTACTACACCATGAGAACCATACTTGGGTAAAAAAAATAAAACACAACAGAATTCAAAAACTGATTACAGCTGACGGAAAAAAATAAACTGTGTGTGAATCCAGGGGTTTGAAGGTATAGGACACCACAGTTGAAGACGTGGAACTGAGGGATGGCTTGAAAAGGGGAGGCATCTGTGTTTGGGAATGTTTAGTTGTGCTGTGTCATTTAGGACCAAGGTGGAGCCAGGACACGGAGCCAGGACGCTCTCTGGTCTACAGTCAGTATGGAGTATGTGGCAGCAGCTCAGATCGTGGGGAACTTGGAGCCTAAAAGAGTTTGTTTCCCTGCTCTAAATCCTGCTTTCTCAGCTGACACATACATATACAACACATCATAATACACAAATATAAACACTATATGTGACCTAAAAGAGAGGACTTTTATTTAGCTGCATTTGGAGCAGCTTTCATTAAAAAGTCCATGGCAGGGATCTGTCAGGATTTCTGTGCAGCTGGGATCCACAGCAGCTTGTTCTCCTGTCCAACTAGTGTCCTGTGACCAGTGGAATAGCATAAGCATTTCTTTTGAACACCGTTGGCTTCATGCTCTCAAAGGATTCATGGACTCAACTCAGGCCCTTTGTGGACTTTAATTTCTTTCTTCTATTTTTTTTTTGTTTGTTTTTTCGAGACAGGGTTTCTCTGTGTAGCTTTGCGCCTCTCCTGGAACTCACTTGGTAGCCCAGGCTGGCCTCGAACTCACAGAGATCCGCCTGGCTCTGCCTCCCGAGTGCTGGGATTTAAGGCGTGCGCCACCACCGCCCGGCCGGACTTTAATTTCATAGAGAAGTGAATGTATTTCATTTTTCCATTGACAACCACAGCAAATTCATCTGCCTTTTATTCAATAATAGAAATAAACACAGACCAGTTTCCTGAATTGAATATTTTATTTCTTTCCTTCATTCCATACAGCAATAATATATCCTACCCACCTGTCTATCTTCATTATCATCTATCCATCATCCATTTCTACTCATCCATTACCTATATATCTATATGTTCATTATCTATTATCTATCATCTATCAATCTATCTATCTATCAATCTATCTATCTATCTATCTATCTATCTATCTATCTATCTATCTATCCATCCTTCCATCCATCCATCCATCCATCCATCCATCCATCCATCTATCTATCTATCTATCTATCTATCTCTCTATTGTGTATCACCCATTTTCCATCCATCCATCTATCCATCCATCCTCTATCTCTTCCCTTTCTACATCTATTAATTGTCTACTTATCCATTGTTTTTCTATCTACTTATTATCCATCTATAATAGTTTATCTATCTATCTATCTATCTATCTATCTATCTATCTATCTATCTATCTATCTCCTACCATCTATCTATGATATGTACTTCTATCATTATCATCATCTATTTAATATGGAGAGGGGGAATTTCATGTTCTTACAGTTGCTGTATTTATTTGGAAGAAATTGGTTAATTCTATCCTTTTAAAATTAAGTACTTTTGAACCATTTACAAAGTTCTCTGGAATGGAGGTGGCAGAATGAGAAGCACAGTTTTGTTGCTAGAGGCCCTTTTGAGTTTTGTTTACTAGCTTCTAACAAACTGACTCCTCATAACAAACATATTTCTGGATGTCCTTGAGTACACTTGGTCTTGCAAACTTGGAGTCATTTTGAAGTGTTGACTAAGGCACCTCTAAGACATCTGGCAATAATGAAGATGGAGCCTTGAATGCTTTGGGATTTTATGAATGAGTTATAGCACAGTCACAGATGAATCATTAAAGCAAATCTCTGTAGAAGGAGGACGCCCATATTTTTTGATTGCTTGGAAGTTGCACATCCTGGTAGCTGTCAAGAAAGAAGCCCAGATCTCCTTTTAGTCCCAATACCTTTAGGATCAAATGGATTGAACATTAAATAAAGTTGAGTTGTACCCAAGAAAGGGCTTACTTTCCCGAGACATACATCAGTGTTTCTTAGAAGAGGTAGGTACGTGCATGAAGTATCTGTATCACCCACGGCAGCAGTTCAGTGGAAGAGCAGTCCCTTGCCTTTGGGTGCCCTGGGTGATGGGAGAACATCACAGTTCATTTCCACAAGAGCAGATCTTCTTGGTCTCCTCAATCTTCTTAGATAAAGTGAATTAATCTTCTTTTATGTGCCTACAATACAGTACACATCATTACCCCACACCTCTCAACTGTACTATAAATATGCTTATATATGTTTGTTTATTGTTTATCCTACCAGATGACCAGGTCTACAGTAAATAGTATTTTCATTTGCAGCATATAGCTGAGGACCTGCCACACTTAGGTTTCTACCAAATGGTTCAGTAAATGAAGAACTGCAGGAGAATTAATGTAAAATAAGGCTTCCAGGGACACTTTTGAACAATAATATTCACAATTTAGTAAATCTGGACTGCTGAACACTCAAGAAAGGTGAAGGGATTCTTGACTTCTGGGGGAAAGAAAAACTGTGAAAACACATTTTTTCTTTAGTCTAAAATGCATGGCATTACAACTGGAGAGTAGATCCTTTTTTTAATCCAATAAGAAAAACCGAAATGAAAATGTTTCATGTGCTTTCATGACAAGACTATCCATATATAATCAAAGTTATCTATCCTTCTGAGGCATGCATTTGCTCACATTTGCATATACATGCATGTATGTACAAACATATGCATGTTATAAATTACTCTGTAAATGTTGATAATCAGTCAGAGAGATTAAATGATGTCACATAGTTAACAAGTGGCTGAGAGAAGAGTAGAACTCTTCAAAGTCACAGTGCTTTTTACTCAGTTACTCTTAATGTAAATAGACAACATTAACAAATTCTTCTACATGTTACCACTTCCCTTCATCTTTAATATGTCTCTAGGAAGTCCTTTCCCTGGGGAGATCTGAGCAGATATATATTCATCACAAACAAGACAATAACAACAGGCCAAAGAAATGATTCTACCCAGCTTTGGTAAACTAATGATTTTATTGGAATTACTTACAATGTCATAGATGAGGGGTTACTCACAAAATTATAGGACACTTGGTCAGTTGGGTCATACCAAAAAGCTCACCCAAGTATGGGTGGGAACTCATGAAATTGACATCTCTGTGAAACTCAACTTTCATGCACTTCCACCAAAGAGTCTCTTCTTCTGTGATTTTTTGACTGCTTATATAACTTGAGGGAGGGCACCACTAGAGTCTTTTAGTTTTCACATGCCTTCTGCGTCTTGTGACTCTCCCTCCAACTCCAGGAGGGAAAGTTAAAATCCAGACGATATGCTACACAGAACAGGTCTATACTTCAGTGCACAAAGTGTCTTACCCTTTAGAATATCTTGAGACCATGTAGAATGAGTCCCCTGGTTCTGAAATTGTGTGCACAGTCACAGAATTGATAAGGAAGACAACGCCATTCTGGTGGTGGTGAAATCACAGTCAACAACCTGATCCAAAATGATTACTATGGAATGAAAACTCCCAAGGGCCCTGGTTTCTGATGCCATGCATACAAATGAAACCTCTCCTGTCTGAATTTTAAGAACATGATAGATGCATAGTGTATCAGTTTCTTTCTGTTGATATGATACAATCCCTGACAAAAGAAACCTAAAGAAGGGGTTTATTGTGGTTAAAAGTTCCAGGGTACAGTCAACCACAGTCATCAAGGAAGGAGCAAAAGGCCACATTGCTTCCACAGTCAGGAAGTAGAGTGAGATGAATGAACGCTGTTCAGCTCTTTTTCTCCGTCTCACTCCATCCAGGACCCCAGCCTATGGAATGATGCTGCCCACAATTAAGTTGGGTCTTTCCACTGTAACCTAATCAAGATGAGCCCTTGAAGGCAAGCTCAGAATATAACAGTCTTAGATAATCTGTTACAGGGGTGCCTGGAGTCTTGTCTTCCACATGGTTCTAGATACTGTCAAGTTGAAAATCAGTATTAACCATCACAAGCAGGTTCCTTGACATATTGCATAAGGTGTATAGAGAAATTGAGAGGGGGAGCAGAGGGAAAAGAAGCAAGCATCTTTTAAGTTTTAAAGATGACGAAGCAGGGCTGGGGAGGGGATGGTAGTGCTAATGTTGGTAAAGACGATGAAAGGAAAGGGCCACACATTCACGCAGTATGTTTTTGTCTGAAACCTTCAGCTTGATTCCATCTAGCATCTTCCTTCTGGCAGTTACGATGTGTATACAGGATTACACTTTCGTTTCTGCAGTGTACAAGGCTGGCTCCATGTGACTGTAGGTTAGATTCACAAGGCTGAGAATGTGACCATGGTATCTGCCATCATTTATTCCCCGAGGGAAAGCAAGTCTGGCTGTCTTCTGCTAGAAAGCATTTTCTTCACTGAATGAGTTCATTTTAGCTGTCAGCTGTGGGGTATCTAAGCATCACTGTTTGTATGCAACATTGCCAATAGAATGCCCACCCACCTCCACTGGGGATAAGAATCCCCAGTGGGGGGGAAAGGCAGCTTCCAAGTGAGTGAAGCAGCTGTTGTTTTACACAGAAATGTCAAACGCACAAGCAGATTTCTCATCACCAATTGGTGGTGTCATGGCCAGTGAAATACTTTGTGATTTTATGGGATTTGAGGAGCAGCAACTGGTGTTATGTGGCTTAAGTTATAAATATTATAAACTTTACCTGGAAAGTGAACCATTCATTGACTAGGATTTTATTGCTTATTGCTTATTTGAAACGGGAGGTGTGGAAGGCAGAGTTACTTTAGCACATATTGTTGAAAATCTGAAATGACAGTGTTATCTTTTAGTTTCTTTTTGTTAGTAGTTAAGTGGATATAATTATGTTAGGCATCTGAATATAAAGAGTTATTCCATTTTAGTTGGGCCTGGAGTCATTTCTGTAATCCCAACCACTCTAGAAGCTGGGGTAGGAGGATCACTAGTTCAAGGCCTCTATGAGCTAAGAGTTAGTTCAAAACTATTGGGGGAAACTTACTGAGATTCTATTGAAGATAAAAAACAAAACAAAACCTTCTGGGGATGTCGTTTAGGGATACGCACTGGGTTAGTAAGCACAAGGTCATAGGTTCAATTCCCTAGTACTACAAAAATAGGGGGAACGTGTGTGTGCTATTTTAAAATTGATATATTTTCTTGGACATAAAATATTGCCATTTTCCCAAATAACTACAAAACCCTCAAGCATCTATAAGATTTTTCCAGATGCAAAGAAACAGAAGCTTTATGCTATGTTTTTCTGTTGGCCTTCCATTTACTTGTGTATCACCCTAGACATCCATAACTTATCTATGAAGCTATGCAACCATCTGCCATCTCACTCATCTAACAACGACCAATTAGGGGGTTCTGTAAGAGGTGTCCTGTGTTTGACGTCATAGAAAATTGAAAGGAACACAATTTTTATTCTCTGTTTTCTAGAAGTTTACATCTTTGGACTTCTCATTTATAGTGTGAATATGAGTGAGCTAACACATCTTTGTAGTGATTTTCAAAATAGAAAGTAAACCAATGCAGCTTCTCTTCTAGTCTACAAAGATGACGCATTAAGCTACACCATCAATATGAGGCCAACCCCTAGATCTCCTTTAAGACAAAGCCCTGGTTAGGCACAATGTCAATGAAATGCATTGAGTTGACTCTAAAACGTTGTCTACGGCTCATGTGTTAAAGTTGGCTCTCAGCTGGTGGAACTCTTTTGGGAGGTGTTGAAAACTTGAAGAGGTAAGGCCTACTTGGGGGAAACAGATCGTGGTGGACATGTTCTTGGAGATGGACCTTGCTAGCAAAGAGTCCAGCCCTGACTTCTTGTGCACAGCTAAGCAAACTGCTTTTTTCCATCTGTTCCTTCCCTGATATTCTGTCTCACTGTGAACCCAGAAGCCATGGAGGCAAAGGGCCATGGACTGGAGTTAACTGAAGTTAGCTGTGATGGAGATCATGAGCAAACAGGTGGTCCCAGCAGGTTGTCTAACACATGGCTTCCCTGTGCTCCCCACTGTTAAGCATTTCTGCTATTTGCTTTGGTCTGACTGATTGTGTGAGGGAGGAAGTAACTGGGTCACTTAGGAGTTAACATATGTCATCATGGTAAGTTATTGAAAACTAGTATTGTAATTTCCTCTGGAGTTGAGCCATTTTAAACTGGCATCATCTTTTCCAGTTCTGCAGTCTCTAGTTTAAGAACTGGTCAAGGTGGGCTGGAGAGATGGCTCAGAGGTTAAGAGGACTGACTGCTCTTCCAGAGGTCCTGAGTTCAATTCCCAGCAACCACATGGTGGCTCACAACCATCTGTAATGAGATCTGGTGCCCTCTTCTGGCCTGCAGGGATACATGCAGGCAGAACACTGTATATGTAATAAATAAATATTTAAAAATTTAAATAGCCAAATGAATGGAAACACATGAACTATGAACCAATGGCTGAGGGGTCCCCACTGGATCAGGCCCTCCGAATGGGTGAGACAGTTGATTGGCTTGATCTGTTTGGGAGGCATCCAGGCAGTGGGACCAGATCTTGTGCTCATTGCATGAGTTGGCTGTTTGAAACCTGGGGCCTATGCAGGATTGTTTGGCTCGGCCTGGGAGGAGGGGACTAGACCTACCTGGACTGAGTCTACCAGGTTGACCTCAGTCTGTGGGGAAGGCTTTGCCCTGGAGGAGATGGGAATGGGGGGGGTGGAGTTGGGGGGAAGGTGAGGGGGACGGGAGGGGGGAGAACAAGGGAATCCGTGGCTGATATGTAGAACTGAATTGTATTGCAAAATAAATTTAAAAAAAATTAAAAAAAAAAAAAAAAAAAAAAGAACTGGTCAAGGAGATTACTGGACTAACTGGGACAGGAACCAACTAGTATAACTCCAGACCAGAGCTCTATCAACTCGACCTCTTTATATGAGAAGTTTCATTTTTAATGCCTAGTAATAATAAGACATATCTTAGCGTTAAGTTAGGGGAGCAGCCTAGGTTTTAAACTCAACCTCCTCCATCCCCTTCAGAATCTGTTTCTTTCCATGCTATGTCGAGTGCCTTTTACCTTCCCATTCCTCCCATTTTAGGACATCGAATCTACAGTTCTCTAATTGGTTGCATAATCAAGCGATAACCTATTCTTGTAACAAAAAGAGTCTCAGGTGATTATAAGGTTCAAATAAGGCAAACACCGTGCTTTGGATAAGCCATTTATCTCCATACTTGGCTCTGCTTTCTTGTTGTCGCTTCCTGCCCTGTGTACAAATATGACCTAAACATTTGGGAGGACAGATCAGTATGGAGCACCTTTGGTTTAGACTGCTACCAGATTATAGATTCATAAAGACAATTACAAACAGTAAAAGTAGGTTTACTTTATATAATTTTCTTGTTTAACAAGAAACTTATTTTGGCAATTTATTTTGCAGGGCTTTGTTACCTCACATTTAACTATGTAACAATAGTTCTAATGAATTTGCAGGTCAACTTGGAGGTTGGTAAGGCAACAGCAAAGTTTATTTCCTGGGATGGTGAGTCTCAGGGTTGGACATGTATCAGAGGCTGCTTCTTTTATTTAGTCTGTAACAGGCCTTGAGCAGGCGTGACAAAAATTCCGATGATACAACACATCAGACTTGTAAGAATTCTCGGGAAATGCTTTCGCTAAGTTTTATACATTGTCAGAATCATTGGTGTCTTAGTCACATAGAGCCAGGCTGTAGACTCGTAGGACACACAGGGGCAGAAGCTCGGGCCTGTCTACTTCATCTCTTTTCCCTCTTGCCTGAACTGCCAAGTTCAACCCCTGCTGGGGCTAGCGCCTGTGAACACCCCACTTTCTGTCTCTTCTACCAAGGACCATAGAACACTATCAGGAAGATGTTTTTCCCAAACGAATAATAATAAAGATGCTACCAGATCAGCCCACCACATCGGCTTCAGAGAGCTCTGAATGTTCTTCCTCCTTAAGAAAAAAAAGGATCTTGTAATAGCTCCTTTAATTTTATTTTCCCTGTATTCTTAATTATATTAAATACCCATATATTCCCTCCTTGAGTATTCATTTAGAGAGAAGGTTTTGTAATAGTCACATTTAATTTATCAGGGTGCAATAATTTGTATTTCCCAATCATCTAGCCAACTTTGGTTCATTATACTATTGTTTCACATGAGTAAGTTAGCAAAGTTTGGATTGATTGACTCTAATTAACTAAAACTGGTTCCAGGCTGTGCATCTATTGTCATGGTAGCTAGCCGCAAAGCCCTAAACTGCTAAGCAATGGCGATAGAAGGTAATATTGATTTGAAAAGTGTAGATAATATGTAACCTTGGGCTTATCACTGTTTGGAAGACAAACTACTACAAAAAGGAGGGAGATGGAAGGGAGATGTATTAGGATGTGTTTTTAGGCTGCTTGGGAGTATAAATTGGAGTTCTCAGTGGGCTCTCTTCAGAGATGCATTGAACTAAAAATGAATTCAAAGTTGAGCAGTAGGAAGGCTAAAGATTTCATGGTTTTTGAAACTGTGAAGAAAGGAAACATGCTTGCTGACAACCATTCCAAGACCCATCAGAAAAAAAAATACAACAGGGATGCTTTGAGCTTGGTAAAGGTAACCCTTTTATCTAGAGAGCTGTGAGTGTCAGCATTTGAAATCTACACTTTTCGGTGTTGTTATTTTGTAGTTGATAATAATCTTCAGCTGAGAATAAATGGCTCTCAGACCATATAACCAAGCCAAGACAAAATAAAATAAACAACACAAACAAACAACAAGCCAGACTGCACTTGGATCCTGTAAGCGTGAATGAATACCTCACTTCTAGCTCTTGAGGTTGAGGGACAAAAAACAAGTTAGAACAATTGCCAGGCAGAATGTTTAAGGTGAGCATCGCCATTGGAGTTTCAGCTTTCTAATGTAAAGCGGTGTGGGCTCTGAGGCTCCTGACTTAATGTCTTGGTTCCTTAATGTCCTTGTGTGTGATAGCTGCAGCTTCCCTTTCCAATTAGACCCTTTTTGGTTGGTTTGTTTCTATGTTTGGATGGCGCCCAGTGCCTCCTGTGTGCTAGGAAAGCTCCCACCACTGAGCTATATTCCCAACTGGTGTGTGTGTGTGTGTGTGTGTGTGTGTGTGTGTGTGTGTGTGTGTTTAAATTATTAGATATTAAGAGCTCCGTGGTCCCTGTTTCCGGTGACACTCTTAGCCTAGCTGCCTTCTCTATCTGCTATTTCTCATGCTTTCATGCCCGCAGTAGAACAGTCCATATTCTAGCAAATGGATGAAGTGAAAACTTAGCTAATACAAAATAGAAGCTTGTTTGAGAATTCCTTTGTTGGCTCTTCAAGCTGCCTCCCTCATTCATTCTGCTAGGAAGTTTTTTAGGCTTTGGGCAACTGGGGACAGGCAACAGGTTTTTGTTTTTTGAGTTTTTTTTTCTTGGGGGGGGGATGGTGTTTGGGAGCGGTACCTTATGTAGTCCAGGCTGGCTTCAAAGTCCTTATGTAGTTGAGAATGACCTTGAGCTTTTGATCTTCTTCTACTTCTAGGATTACAAGTAGGTGTTGCTATGCCCAACAAGGACCTTTAATGTCAGAGTTGTTTAGAGTTCTCTGAAGAAACTGACACAACTGGATGTGTGAGTAAACATGCACATTTTTTCTATCTAAATATCTATATTACATTTAATCTGTAATCTATCTGTCTATCTATCTATCTATCTATCTATCTATCTGTCTGTCTGTCTATCATCTACCTATTATATCATCAATGTATCTATCATCTATCTATCTAACTACCTATGTCATCTATCTCCCATCTGTCTGTCTATCTATCTATCTATCTATCTATCTATCTATCTATCTATCATCTACCTATTATATCATCAATGTTTCTATCATCTAGCTAGCTAGCTACCTATGTCATCTATCTCTCTATTTATCTTTCTATATCTATCATCTATCTATCTATCTATCTATCTATCTATCTATCTATCTATCTATCTATCTATCATTTACCTGTATCATCTTCACCTATATCTATTTATCTGCTCTATCATCTATCTAGCTACATATCTAACCTCTATGGAGAAATTTATGTTAAATTCTTGGCTCACATCATTGTGGCAGCTGATAAGCTCTCGATCTTTGAAGTGGACTGGCTGACTGAGGCTGTGGTAAGAACCATCCCCACCCCTCCACTCCAGTCTGGGGCCACCTTCTGGAGAATCCCCTGTTGTTCTGGATAAATCATACATCCAGGCTTCTCACCCACATTGTGGAAGGCATTGGCTTTACTCAAAGTCCATTCATGTAAATGTAAATCACATCCTTAGCCACTCTTAGAAATGTCCAGATAACGGTTTAACAAATATTTCGGCATCATGTCCCAGTCAAGCTGACTCATGAAAGCATCTGTCACACAGCCTGAAGTCTGCACAGTGCCTTTTTTACTGAAGAGTTGGAGGAAAGGAAGATGAGAAAGAGAGGAACGACTTTGTTTCCAAAAACAGACAGAGGAACAGAATGCTCCCAATTTCTCACTGGTTTTGACATTTAAAAATGACTGAGTTGTGCAGATGACAAACATCTGTCTTCTTGGATATCTTAGTGACAAAGTACCTTCACCTCCCCTGTTAAGTGCAAGTAGGGTTCCTCATGCTGCTAAAGCACTGGGCCCCCAAAAGCCAGACACAGTGGCAAAAGAGAAGCAGGCACAGCTCTGCTCAAGCTCCTCTCTAGCTCCCTCTAATGGGTAGTCTTGGGATTGCACACACACAGCCCAGAGGCTTTTTGCCTGTGCTTTCTTTCAGAATCCAATACAGCAGCAGTCCAGCAGATCTTTTGGTGTATTTGAGATTCGCTTGCATCCTTGGCAACAGTTACAACAAATTTACTTCTTACAAAATAAAAAGAGAAATCAGGTATTATATCTTGATAAATTAGATATTTATTTTAACATTTTTAATAACTGGATAAAAAAATATTCCTTAAGTCTCTAAATAGCTGAGGAGAATGCAGAAGAAAAAGACATAGTCTCTGCCTGTAAGAAGTATATGGTTTTCTGGAAAGCAAATATAATGTGTAGTGAATTATAGAATAGAGCAAGATGTTAATTATTACTTTCATATGGAAGTTACAGGTGTTGTACATAAACATGAAATGTAATGGCTCTTCCTGTGTATTGATAGATTTCAATGTATGCTACAAAATTGAGCTACTGGGGGTGGTGTGAACTGTGCTAAGAATTAGCCATTTTTATTCAAACATTTCACTCTTTTTCAATGTCTTGTTTTCTTAGTGTAGTTTTTAAAATTTTAATTTATTTAACTAGAAATCATCTTTGTTAAAACTGTATAGGAACATGTAAGGATTTTTAAAAATAAATAGATGAGCTTATTCTGAGCAATTGCTGGTAAATGGAATAGATTCTGGTGTTAGCTAGCTTTCTACTGCTACAACCTGAAATAATCGAATTACAAAGGAGGAAGGTTGACTTGCCTTATATGTCAGAGGCTCTGTCTCGGATTGGCTGGCTCTATTGCTTTGTGGTAAGGCAGCAGTAATGGAAGAAATAACTTATGGCTGAGCATTACCTGGTCACTTCAGAGCAGACCTGGCAATCTTTGAAAACATGCCTAGTGATTCTAAGAACAGTCAGGCAGCTCACATGTTGAGATTTCTGCTGCCTCCCAGCAATGCCTTCCTGAAAACAAAGCCACAGAAACAAGGTCCAGGGGTCAGGGGTCAGGGGTCAGGGGATGGGGTCAGCAACGGCCAAACTATAGCCTTCTCTACTTAGCTTCTTTTCTGAAAAAGCTAACCGTTTTGTCTGATGGCTGTAGTTATTATTACGAGGTTAAACTTCAATGTGGTTTTCAACTACGAACAATCTCCTCTAGCTTTTGTCTCAAGACAAAATTATTTAGAGTTCATACTGAATGCATTCTACCTTGCTAATAATTCCTGGATGTGTAAAAGTATTTTCGCTTCTCCATCATAGTAAGTTGATCTTAGAATCCTTCATGGTTTCAATCTCTTTTTGGCCCAGGAAGAACCTGGTAGAAGAAAACAGCTTCCGAGAGATGTACTCAGTGCTCAGTTGAATAATGGCTACTGAGGGGCATAGGTCCTCATGGGTAGACGTTAAAGGAAAAGCACCACTGCCCTGCTGACATGTATGCACCAGGATGACCTGGAAAAACACACCAACTGCAAACATACAGGAAAACTGTGATCACTGAGTGATGGGACTTGCTGGAAGGGCTGAAACAGGATGATATTTGAAGGAAGGTCAAGGAGTGGAACTCAGGGCACGGCAAGCTTGTGTTTCCTTTCCATAGGCCTGCAGGTCATGTACCAAGGAAGTTTATGCACTAAATATGACGACCAGACAAGGTGGGACAGAGAGCTTAACTGCAACCCAGCTCCAAGCTCTGACCCTTTCACTGGCAGACATATGATAAGGAGCATCTTCTAGGTATGAAAAGATGAAAAGACACCCCTGCCCCACTCTCATGGGTTAGTGGAATTAATCTTGTGAAAACGCTCTATTACTGAATGATATCTACAGAAGCAGTGCAATCTCTTTTAAAAAAAGCCCAGAGGCATTCTTCACAGAACTAGAAGACAGGAAAAACAGATTGGAATTCATAAAGAAGCACAAAGGACCTCAAATAGATAAAACAATCTAAGCAGAAAGAGCAATGTTAGAGGTATCACAGTCCAGGACCTCAAATTATGTCACAGAACTATAGTGACAAAATTAGCAAAGTATTATCACAAACCAGAAATGTAGCAAATGTAACAGAAAATAGAAACCAATAGTAAACCACTTATTCTTTGGCAGAGACACCAAAAGTGACATTAGAGAAAAGACAGACTTTAACAAAGCATTCTGGGAAAACTGGCTAGCCACATGCACACTAAACAGATCAAAGACCTTCTTGTAAGATAGGAACATTGAAACAGCTAGAGAAAAGCATGGGAAAAGACTTTAGGCCATCTCTATAGGCAGACTTTCTGAGAAGAGTTCTAACAGAAGAGGAAAGGCTCCTAAGGATTGACAGATGAGACTACAGGACATTAAAACCTTCTGGGCAGCCAAAGAAACAATCAGCAGAGTGAAGAGAAAGCCTCCAGAATGAGAGGAAAATCTTTGCTCACTGTCTCTCTGCATGAGGACTAATATTTAGACTCTATAAAGAACTACAAAAATAAAACACCAATGACCAAGATCATGCAGCAATAAATGCATGAACTGTTGAATTAAATGGAGTTCTCAAAGAAGAAATACAGGGCTGGAGAGGTGGCTCAGTGGCTAAAAGCTCTTGCTGCTCTTTCTGGGGACCCAGGTTTGTGTCTCAGGATTCATGTTGGGTGTCTCACAACTGCTTGTAACTCCAGGGTAATCTGATGCCTCTGGCTTCTGCACGCACATGGAGCTGTACTCTCTCTCTCTCTCTCTCTCTCTCTCTCTCTCTCTCTCTCTCTCTCTCTCTCTCTCTCTCTCTCTCCAGAAGATAAATATTTGAAGAATAAATGTTCAACATCCTTAGCGATCAAGGAAATGAAAGCTAAAACTTCGTGGATGTACCATCTCACATTATCAAGTGAACACACAGTAGGGAGGATGTGGGTGGTAAGCAACCCTTTGTGAGAATGTAAATAAGTGCAGACACTACAGAAATCAGGATAGAGATTCCTCAAAAGAACTGAAAATAAAGTTATCACTTGATAGAGGTAGAGCACTCCACAGCATATGACCTAAGGGACCTAAATCACTACAGAGACCTTTGCAAGTCCATGTTTATTGCTGCACTCTTCACAATAGCCAAGGTACATGGAGCTCACCCTGGATGCCCATCAACAAGTGTATAAAAATATGGTCACTATACAATTTATTTTAGAGTCAGCCATAAAGAAAAGTGAATTAGGCCATTTGCAGTCATGTGGAGGAGCTAGTGATCATTTTGTTAAATGAAACAGTCCAGATTCGGAAAGAAAATATTGTGTTTCCTCTCGTGAAGAATTTAAGTTTACGTATACAGATCCTTTCTCTCATATGCGATATATATGATATATCACATACATGAATGCAGCAGTGGAGAAGAGGGGTGATAGGAGAGTGATAACATGAGCAAATTCCAG
This sequence comes from Peromyscus californicus insignis, assembly GCF_007827085.1. Classification (NCBI taxonomy): domain Eukaryota; kingdom Metazoa; phylum Chordata; class Mammalia; order Rodentia; family Cricetidae; genus Peromyscus; species Peromyscus californicus. The sequence goes on from NW_026294469.1 coordinate 11,897,458, forward strand.
TGATCTAAGTGTGTGAACTGTCATAAGGAAGTTCATGTTTTCCTCTATGCAAACTAAAATAAAAAAATAAGAAGAGAATTCTTTAAAAAAAAACCACACACCAAAATTTGTTTATCTGAAAGTCAAGAGGTTGAAACAAAGCAGGTAAGGTGAGCCCCACTCTCAAGGGATGCTGGGGAGGCCCTGGCCTCATGCCAGGCCTCAGACGCAGGGAGCTGGAAGCTGCAATTTAATGGTCTTGGCAGGTGATTCTTGAGCAGGGCAATGTACTTGTGCAATAGTTATAGAATGAGCGCACATAGGTTCCACATGAAACCGAAAGGTATTTTTCCATACAATGCTTGAATTAGAGAAGAAAGCTGTCTTCCCTAGACAGCCCTGAATTTGAATTAAAAAAAAGACTTGGTTTTGTATTGGCTTCTGCTCTCTAGTCTACCCCTGCCCTTTCACCTGTTTATGATGTGTTTGTGATGTGTTATGGGTGCAAGTTCTTCATTGTCTTTGGTATTTTCTTCAGATCTTAAGTGTCTCTCATGGACCGTGAACCAGGATTAATCCTGTCCCCAGACATGTCCTCAGCACACAGTACCTACAAAGAACACAAGCTGAAGGTAGGTCTCTGCTTCTTTGGGCTTTTCTAACTTAGTAAATTGACTGTCACATCACTAAAAATAGGAAGTTTGAACTCAGGCTCCCCTCCCTTTTTTTGATCTGAGGTTACTTTGCTTACCATAAATGAAGGCCACAGAAGCTAAATATGTGTCTACTTGAATGATGGCTTTATAGCAATAAAATGAGCCCACAGGGGCTAATGACTCTGTAATCAGCTTTTTCAACCACTTTTTATATTGGGCATAATTTTCTCTCTCTCTCTCTGAGAAATTCCACATCATTTATCACTAGACTAACATGAACGGAATGGGGAAAGGCATGAGCTGAAAGATTAGAGGCCACTGCCTGGCTGCTGTGACTTCTTAGGGTGGATTTGCCTGGAGCAGACAATTCCATTTTAGAGACTGGTCCAGCTCTGGTTCAAGCTCTTTTTCCGTTTAGGAGTCTTACGTTGGCATTGGTTGAAGAATTTATGTTTTAAGAGTGTTTAGTCTGTAGTTTAGAAATGAGAACTCCACAGTTCCTCGGATCAGTTCTCATCGGTCTAAGTTTCTTTTAATGGTCTATGATATCTGGTTGCCATTAAGAGAAAGCTATCAACCCCTTCCTGTTGAGATGTCTGAAACTTGGTGTTGGGTAAGCTAGGCATTGGTGGTATGTGTACCTGTAATCCTAGCACTGGAGAAACTGAGACAGAAGGATCTTGGCTTCAAAGTCATTTTGGGCTGCGTAATGAGATTCTATCTTAGAAACACCAAACCAACCAACAAAACAAGAAAAGAAAATTGGTTTCAGGGTAAATCTGAGGTCAAGTAATGCTGCTATATTGTCTTCCAAGAAGGATGCACCAGTTTACATCCTCACCAACACTGACTGTCTCTTCTCTGTTTGGTGAGAGTCATGGCAACTCATCATGTTTTAATTTGCATTTCTCTAATGATTAGGGATATTAAGCATCTTTTATACACACCAGTTGTCCATTCACCTGCTTTCTTAGATTTGTCTATGATTCTCTAATGGTAAGAATCAAATATCTATTCTTTGGTTATTTAAAAATGCATTTTCAATAGTTTTGCTTTGGTTTGATTGAGTTATCTAAATAGCTATTTTCTTTATTGCTTAGGAATTTGCATAGCAAAATTTACATACTCCCTACTATTTACCAGTCACTCTGCTAAACTTCTTGGAGCTCATTATCTACCAAGATTCAGCATACTTTAGATAAGGCTAACCCAAGCATCCCTCACATTGGCCTCACATTGGGATAAACCCCTGCAATCCAGAGTCGGGTTTAAACCTCTTCTCAGGATGTGCCTGCTATTTTGGAGACTCCAAACAATAGCCCCCTTTTAATGTTATACCAACCTTTGTTTTTATTAATTTAGTATAAAACGCAAGTAAGGAATCTTTCAAATCTTACTCCTTACACCAGATGCACATGTAAACAGGAGGGAAGAACTTTCACAAATAGTTGTTCAACCATTTGCTGTTTTCAGGATTTCTAGATCTGGTCTTTCGTCATTGACCTGGTTTCTTGCATTACAGACATAGGTGATTCTGAAGAACCTCTCCCTGACGGTTTTCTTGGTTTCCAGAAGTTTCTGTGTTATGCTACAGTTACAGCCAAAGATAAATCTTTTACCTGCCCTGAATCTTGTTTATGAGGGGAAATCCTTCCCGGTAAGGGTAGGAGTAACGTTACATTCAGGTTTCCTTCAGTTTAGGTTAGGACAAAATAACATGACTGGTGGCAGAGGAAACATTTTGTGTATTTTTAAGTGACCTTTGACTGTGCTAGTACAAGTTAAGTGGCAATACCAACAGATATGAAAGTCCAGGTGTTTAAAAAGTCTTGGTGTTCTGTGAGTGAGAATTTAAGACTGGTGTGTGCTCTTCTCAGTTTGGGAGGGAGTTGAGTATTCACCCACTTTCCAAGATGTGGAACCTAGCAATAGTCCCAGTTCTGGGCAGAATACCACGTGGGAGATATATAAAAGAAACTCAAGAAATAAAATACCAGTTTTTAAATACAGAAAGTTGAATTTATTTTATAAAATTACAATCTCTTCTTTCTCCGTCCCTTTTTGGTCTGTGTATCATTCCCCCTGACGTGGAAAGAGAACTCTCCAACTCATTCTACGAGACCAGAGAGACCAGAATTAGGATCCCATGTTCTGACAGAAACTGTCATGAGAGTTGTTGGCGTCAACGCCTGAGCTCTGATGGCCCTCAGCACCCCAGCTCTGCTGCCTGCCCTCAACAGCCCAATCAAACAAACAAGCAATCGTTTCAGGAATAAAACTGATTTATTTAACCTGGTCATACTGTGAAGAGGAGCAAAGATGGCCAGGGACCATTCAAGTTCACCTCCCAGGGAAGGTTTGGGTTCAAATTCAGAGCATATCATTAAGCCGTCTTGGTCAAAGTGTGGTCAGGCACATCATCAGAATCTCAGCTCCAGTCTCTCCCAGAAGGTGGACTGAGAAGTTGTCAGAACTCTGGGAAATCACTTCCTGGGAGACAAGTTCCCACTCTAACTGGTACCAGGCTTCAGTCTTTTCCCTCTCTACCATGAAGATGTACACAGAGGGTGACTACATTTAGTGAAGAAAGAGATCTAGGGAATCTGGAATGCTCCTGCAACACTGGTGGGGATGTCAGATGGGAAAACAAAATGTGGAACATAATTTGGTAGTGATGATGATGAAAAAGTCAAGTATATATAACCACTACATAAACAAGACAATCCGCTTTTGTGTTTTTACTTAGGAGAATGAAAATGTCTCAAAAATTGATCATGAACAGCCATGGTAGTCTTATTTATTATGCTAGAGGCGACCCAGACACTCATGAACCAATGCTAAGTGAACACAATTTGTGAAGTATGTACAATGGATTTCCACAAGAAAGTTGAATTGAACTAGCAACATATGCTAAAATATGACTGGAGTAAAAATATTCGACCAGAAGAACTAGTAAATGTTGTTTCTTTTTTGGCTTTTTTGGGGGACCTGCCACCTAGCTCCCAAATAAATCACACATGGAGGCTTATTCTTACTTATAAATGTCTGGCCTTAGCTTGGCTTTTTGCTAGCCAGTTTTACTTAACTTATCAGGTGTAGTTTTGACCTCAGGTTTTACCTTTCTCTATTTCTGTATACCTTTCATTATTTCTAACTCAGGGTCTGGCTGTGTAGCTGGTGGCTGACCCCTGATGTCCTCCTCCTTCTATGGCTCCTAGATCTCTTCTCTCCCAGATTTCTCCTTCTATTCATTCTCTCTGCCTGCCAGTCCCATCTAGCCTTTCTCCTACCTCACTGTTGTCCACTCAGCTCTTTATTAGACCATCAGGTGTTTTAGACAGGCACAGTAACACAGCTTCACAGAGTTAAACAAATGCAAGGTAAACAAAAATGGCACACCTTAAACAACAAGTAAACATTGGATAAATACTGTATGAATCTGCTTATTGAAAAGTCTATGAAATGCAGAAAATAGGTGAGTCATTTCTTGGGCACAGGATAGGGCACAAGAGACAGAGATGGTCCTTTAGGTTTAAAAAGAGGATGAATCAAGTTTTGGGGTGAATATGTTCATTCTAATAATGGCTTTGTGGATGTCAGGACATCCAATTGTGCTTTCAAATATATGTAAATATATGCTCTTTATTTCATGTCAATTATATATTTATATATTATTCAAACTTGGGAGAGGGAGAGAGAAGGGAGGGAGGGAGAGAGAGAGAGAGAGAGAGAGAGAGAGAGAGAGAGAGAGAGAGAGAGAGTCAGTCCAAGTGCAAGTGAGAGCAGGCAGATCTACTCCAGGGAAATTTTGCTTTAGTAAGAAGTTAGTGAAGAGTCTTTCTGGAAAATAATTTGTTAATATATTCTATTTTAAATTCTTTGTCTTTGAGATTATAACACAATTACATCATTTTACACTTACTTTCTCCTCTCCAAACCCTCCAGTTTGCCCCTCCTTACCCTTTTCCAAATTCCTGGCCTTCTTTTCATCAGTTGTTACACTGCACCTTTGAGTGGTTTCTGTACACATCTCCTTTCTCTCAAACTCTTTCTCTCCTCCTCTCACTACTCCCTTCCCCGCATTGTGAGAATGAAATATATTTTTAAGAATTTTCAAAGACTATAATTCTTTCCCAAACTTTTAAAAATTACATTTATTCTGTGTGTGCGCATGTGTAAACATGCCACACTATGCATGTGGAGGTCAAAGAACCTTTTGCAAGAGTTCTTTTTCTTCTTCCACCTTTGTGTGCCAGATCTCAAACACAGGTCTTCAGGCTTGGCAGCAAGCTCCTTTCCCCGCTGAGCCATCTTACTGACACAAGACTCTAATATTTGAAAATAACTCCATAAGTCCCTTGGGTGTAACGCAATATCTTATTACCTAGAACATCTGGAGAAAAGAAAGCAAAATAAACAGACCAACTGCTTTCTACCAGAAATGAACAGAGCCTTGGGAATGGAGGGAACATAGAAATACCACAGAAGTGATGGCAGGAAATGTGCACTGTTGCTGAAGGACTTCTGATGGAGATGTCTGTGAAGGACCTTCAATGGAGACATCTGTGAAGGACCTTCAGTGGAGATGTCTGTGAAGGACCTTCAATGGAGATGTCCGTGAAGGACCTTCAGTGGAGATGTCTGTGAAGGACCTTCAATGGAGATGTCTGTGAAGGACCTTCAATGGAGATGTCTGTGAAGGACCTTCAATGGAGATGTCCGTGAAGGACCTTCAGTGGAGATGTCCGTGAAGGACCTTCAGTGGAGATGTCTGTGAAGGACCTTCAGTGGAGATGTCCGTGAAGGACCTTCAGTGGAGATGTCTGTGAAGGACCTTCAGTGGAGATGTCTGTGAAGGTCCTTCAATGGAGATGTCTGTGAAGGACCTTCAGTGGAGATGTCTGTGAAGGACCTTCCATGGAGATGTCTGTGAAGGACCTTCAATGGAGATACCTGGTGTTTAGCTCTGGCTACTTATGGTTGTGCTATTGTAACATAAAACCTCCATAGAAAGGCTCTTTGGGTCAGTCTCAGAGCAGAGAAAGGAACAGTTGCTGAACACACATGGAGAAGAATTTGTTATATAGGACAGATTTGTCAAAAAGCAGTTGGAGATAGAGGCCTTATGGGTAATTTTGAGAAGGTATTTGTACTATCCAGCTGAAGAGAAAGAGGTACTCATGATATTTGGACAATTTCTTGCGACTTTTAAATCATATATGCCAGTGTTAAGAATTCAGATGTTAGTATATTACAGCATTGTTCTCTTATAGTACTGACTTAAGTGGTACCTAGGGTGACAGTGGCACCTATGGTAACAGGGACTAAAGGTAGAGGATATACTTTGCTTCAGAATTTCTCCAAGGTCCAGCCCAGGGGCAGTTAGTTGTGTGGCAGCCATGGGTCCATGGGTATGACCTTGAAAGTGTGTGTGCATGCCTGTGTATGCGAGGGACTTTCTACAAGACCTACTCAAAATGAAAAACAACAGCATAGCATCCAGGTGGAAGTGTTCTGGCTAGTTTTATATCATTTTGACTCGAGCCAAAGTCACCTCAGAGCAGGGAATCTCAGTCAAGAAAATGGCTCTGTAAGATCGGGCTGTAGGCAAGCCTGTTGGGTATTTTGTGGTGATTGATGGGGGAGAGCCAGCCCATTGTGCATGGTGGTATATCTGGGCTGGTGGTTCTGCTTCCCTTCCTTCTTCCCTCCCTTCTTCCCTTCCTCCCTCTCTCCCTCCTTCCTTCCCTCTTTCCTTTCTCTCTCTCTCTCTCTCTCTCTCTCTCTCTCTCTCTCTCTCCCCTTTCTTTCTTTAGTTTATTGAGACAGCATTTCTCTGTGTAGCCCTTGCTATCCTGGAACTCACTCTGTAGATCAGATTGGCCTTAAACTCAGAACTGCCTGACTTTGTTTCCCAAATACTGAGATTAAAGGTATATGCCACCACTGCCTGGCTTGGTCTGGCTTCTGTAAGAAAGCAGGCTGAGCAAGCCATGGGGAGCAGATCAGTAAGCAGCACTCCTTCATGGCAGCTTCTGCCTCTAGGTTCCTGCCCTGTTTGAGTTCCTGTCCTGATGTCCTTCAATGATGAACAGTGGATATAGAAGAAGAAGCCAAATAAACCCATTTTTCCCCAAGTTGCTCTTGGTCATGGTGTTTTATCACAGCCATAGTAACCCTAACTAAGACAGGGAGTGAGTATAGAGGTGACAGAGGATGAAGCTACCCTCTCCAGCATTTCAGGAAGAGACCATGTTTAGATTGGCTTTTTGATCTAGTTCCTGTGTGTATGTATGTGTGTGTGTGTATGTGTATGTGTGTGTGTGTGCACGTGCGCTGTGGGATGCTCTTTATGTTGTGAATGTGTTGTTCTGATTGGTTAATAAATAAAATGCTGATTGGCCAGTAGCCAGGCAGGAAGTATAGGCAGGACAATCAGAGAAGAGAATTCTGGGAACAGGATGGCTGAGTGAGGAGACGCTGTCAGCCGCAGCCATGAGGAGCAGGATGTGAAGTACTAGTAAGCCATGAGCCATGTGGCAAGGTATAGATTTATAGAAATGGGTTAATTTAAGATATAAGAACTAGATAGCAAGAAGCCTGAGCCACACGGCCATACAGTTTATAAATAATATAAGCATCTGTGTGTTTATTTGAGTCTAAGTGGCTGCCAGCCTGGGCAGGACTGGAGATAGCTCCAGTTGTGTGTGTGTGTGTGTGTGTGTGTGTGTGTGTGTGTGTGTGTGTGTGTGTGCATATAAGCCTGTGACATGGAACATTTGTGGAGATCAGAGGACAACTTTTGGGAGTCAGTTTCTTTTCTTCAGTATGGGCTCCAGGGGTGGTTCCCCAGTGAACCATTTTAGTGCCCCCCTTCCCCTTTTAGTTCATCCTGGGACCTCAGCTCATGGGATGGTGCCATCCACATCCAGGGTGGGTCTTCCCTCCTCCATCAAACATCTCCCATACATACCCAGAAGTGTGCCTCCAGCAGGATTCCAAGTCAATCAGGTTGGCATCTCTTGTTAGTGAAGGTTAACCCTCACACCCCTCATTAACCAGATTTCCAGCACTAAGATAATCTCAGTAAGCAAACACTAAAGATAACTCCCCAGGGTCAAAGTTTCAGAGAAATCTATGCATGGCTCTTTGACTTTTAGGCCTAGGGCAGCATGTTATAGACAAGAGCATGTGACAGAGCATCAGTTCAAGGAGGGAAGTGACCAGGATACCACCATCCTGTGAGGACACATGTCTGGGGATCGGACTGTCTCCCACTGGCCTTTTCTTCTTGTTGTTCCATCAACTCTTGGAATCCCACAGGCTAGGCACCAAGCCTTTAGCACATAGCCATTGGGATTCATTCCAGATTCAAACCACAGCAGACTCTGAGTACTTGACTCACAGGTAAGGTGAAGAGGTAACGTGGAGGTGGATCAAGCTGCCTTAGGGGAGTTCTCATCTGAGGAAGGCAGGCTGTTACTGGGATCTAGGGTACTGGACATGAGGATAAGGATCAAGAAGCTGTAGTGGGTAGCTGTTCCAGCTTTGACCTGGAAGTCCTACGCCCATTGAGGCTTCGGTAACTGTCACACCTACAAGGCGGGGCTGAGACAGGACCCCTGAAGACCTGAGATCCAGCTAGGCCAGCTCTCTTGGTTCCTGGATCCTGCATGCTGGAGGTAGACTGAACAGAGTTCTCCAGAGAACACCACTGGACTGCACTTCACCTTTCCCAGACCCTGTAAACTATCCCTTCACTTGTAAGTTACCTCACAAAATAAACCTTCCTTTTTAACTACGTGGAGTGGCCTTAATATTTCAACCAATAAGAAGCCACTGGCTTTCCTTCTACAACATTATGGGACAAAGGAAATTAAATTAATTTTTGACAAGGTTTCATATTCCACCGTTGGCCCCATCCACATATTAGTAACTAAATCTAAATTTTATCCCCCCACTACTTCTATATGAAGAAAAAATAACATTTTCTTAGAAGAAATTTGTAGGGTGAAAAACTGTACTTTATACATAAAAGACATCTAGTAGACACAGAACATCTTTTGCTTATGTTTAGTTGTTATCTCTAGGGCTCAAATTTTTACTGAAATTAGAGTTCAACACTTAAAACTGGGCCAGGGCATTTCCAGGAAAAGCTGTTTTTAAAACAAACAACAAACAAAAAGGACTAAATTTACTTTTTTGTATAGATATGTATGTGGTATGAGTTTGTGTGTATGTTCTCATATATGGGCAGAAATGTGTGCAGGGGCACACATACACCAGTGTGCATGTATGTATGGAGACCAACAGTTGACCACGGGGGTCTTCTTCTATTGCTGTCTAGTCTACCTTATATATCCAGGAAGCCTCTCTCACTTTAACCCGGTTGATGGTTTACCTTATTTAGCTTTATTCATCTTGCTCCAGGAATACAAGGTCTTAGCCTCCCAAGTACTGAGAGGACAGGCTGGCTCCCCACCTGGTTGGCATTTATGTGAATGTTGGGGTCTGAACTCCAATATTAGGCATGTGGGGCAAGCGCTTTAGCCACTGGGCCATATCTTCAGCCCCTGAGGACTAAAGTCTTACTGAGTGTAAAGGTCTGGCCCAGGCATCAATCAGGGAGTGCACCAAAGGCGTCAAACAGACCTTGAAGTGGAAAATTATTATTATAACCCACTTAAAGCAACTAGACAGCACTAATAAAACTGATAGGGGCTTTCACTGCAAAGACAGAAGATGCCACAGTCCCTGATGCTCTTAGCATACTGTTGTCTTTAGTTTCAGTGCAGAATACTAACTAATACTGCAAAGTACTAACTGTCCCCTAGTGGCCAGAAAGAGTTAATGCTGCATGTACCCAGGTGACTGGAATGAATAGTAGGTTACTTTTTTTTGCCCTTTTACCAACCAGGAACTTTGACCTAATAAGATGTTCCCATTCTGAATCGATTTATTCTTCCATTGTAGTAACTTGATCTTTCCCCTAGACACTACTAATTACTCAGAACTGCTCTGTTCTCCAATGCATTCCCTAGTGTCCATCTCTCCTGGCTTACGCAGGTGGTGGTACATTGTTTATGAGACTTCTAATGTTAGGATAGGAATCTTCTGGAGGAAGACCCCTGGCTAGTGCTGCAGAGGGACCCAAACCGGAATTCTGTTTTTCTTTTTCTTTTTCTTTTTTTCCTGGCCAAGACAGCTTTTACTGATGCTTGTAGATTTTATCAACCTCTTTTGTGACTGCAATTGTTTGGGCTTTGATTACATCATACACTCACTCTTAGGCTGTTTCAAGCCAATGGACATGCCAGACGCATTGACACAAGTGGGATGGTGTCATAAGGTCAATCTGCTCATGACCTGTCACTCCAATAACCACCAGGGGCTGTTGGCGGAGCCAGCAGCCTAGGAAGGACACCGTTTTCCTTCAAGCGCTCCCGAAGTGTCCTTTGTGAAGCTGTGGTCTCAATCAGAGAATGAGCACCTGCTGCACTGGATGACTGATTGCTCCTGGGTTCCCTTCTTTGGGTTTCTTCCCAGCGTCTCGATCTCCAACAGGTCACTTTGCCACCAAGTCTAGTGCCAGTCTCTATTATCTGTGCAAGATGTACAGCTCTTGTGTAAACCATACATAGGAAGCAGCCTGTCCATGATCAACAGTACTGTGCAGGCTATAATGGCACAATCAATGTGAAAGAATTAGCAAGATAATCTAGATACAAAAATTGACCCAGAAAGAAAGGAAATTATGGACACTTCCAAGGCTCAGCATACGAATGTCCACAATGGTCTGGAGAACGCATTTTAACATAGTGAGAACAATGTGGACACCTGTAGAACTCAGTCAAGTGCGACTTTCAAACTTGAATTTATGCTTGGTCTGTCAGAAATAAATTGGTCCATTTATAGACAGTTGTGTGGATACAACACAGTAGAATTGCTCTGGAGTTCAGCAGTGGACTTCTGAATGCCTTGTTAAAATGAAGTACTCTTTTAAGACATGGAGCTGACTTCTTAAAAATATACCTTTCTTCTTCTATGAGTTGTCTCAAATAATTTAATAAATTCAGAGTCTAAAATAGTATTTTAATGCGTGGTTTGGTTTAAAATTTCAAAATGAAATTGTTGCAAAAGACTCTCACGTGCGCGTGTGCACACACGCGCGCGCGCACACACACACACACACACACACACACACAAAATTGTGCTCAATCACAAAGAAACTTTCATGACCTCCTCCCTCACACACTGACATGTACCCTCATTTCTCTGTTTCACAATTTTGATGGAGAATCAGAAACAAAGTCCTGTTCAACAGCTTCAAATATTTCTCAGTTTCTCTGGCCTGCTTCCTACTCTTTCATGCTGTTTCCTACAGGGTAACCACATTATTTTGCATATGACTGGCATGAACTCACTACTCCAGGAGGTAAATGAACACATGAGCATATTGTCCATTATTTCACATCCTTTCCTTACACCTGTAAATGCTTAGCCCTAAATTGGACATTTATATCATCTCAGGGAACAATGCAAAGGACAGAGTGGATGGACATAGGATCTGGAGGAAGGGGTGGAGTGATGTGCGATGCTGTCTTCTAGGCATGGACACTGCAGTCTTCAGCTCTCAGCCACTGGGACTATGTGCACAAAACCTCCAGAGGACTGACTCCTTCAACATCTGTCATGGAGCAGGAGAAGCTCATGAGCACTTCGCCCTGCCCCCAGGATCTATATGAGGTTGATGGCTGCTAGGGACTGGAAAGATGTGGACACTGGTAAGTATTTTCCTATAAGAAACTCTAATTAAACTCATTAGGTCACTAAAAAAGACCTAAAGTAGGGATAGAAGAGTTAGGAAGAGGAAGGGGATCAGCAGGAGTGGAAGGGAGGGGGCACAAGAGATGGTGATACCATCACAGTGCACTGTATACATGCATGAAATGCCATAACAAACCTATCATTATATGTCACTGTTATTTGCTAATAAAAACTTTACAGAAAAATAAGAACTGGCTAACTAGGCATTATAAAACATAGTCAAGTGCATTAAAAGTTACACCTAGAGTAATAAAGTTGGGGGAAATTTTAGCATCTGCTTGGTACTGAATACCAGTGGTATATTTCTGGATTCATTGCATGATATTAGCTCCTAATACTCACCTATAGGAAACTAATAGAGAAAGTAACTGCCTTAATGGGAAACGTGCTGAGTTAGTCAGGGTCGTGGACAGATGGTCATCAAAGAATTCGAGGGAGATCTTAACCAGTTAATTCTTCTACAGAATTTCAAGGGGTTTGCAGGTTGTTGTTGGGAACATTTTGATCTAGAACATATCCTCATTTTTTCCATGCAATACATGTTTAGACTTTCTTCTTGTTCTAGGGCTACAGTATGACTAATACTGCAACACAGAACTGAAAATGGTAAGTATAGCTCAGTGTTAAATAAAATATCATGTTGTACACTCCTCTCTATATAATGTCCAGGATTACTCTCACGGAATGAGCAACCCATAGTGATTGTGGCTACTATTGGGAGCACAGTGGTCTGCCAACCCTGAGGAATTTCCAAACCTAACTTGGGATTATTGCATGCAAACACATGGAAGTATTTTGTATTGACTTCAACTTTTGGTCAGTTTGATTTCTGACTGTATCCCTCCTCTGCCTGTCCTGTCAGCTGAGTTACTATTCTGAGTTACTTTCTATTACTCTTCATTAATCACCCAAATTATGTATGTTCTATAAATTCCATTTTACAGCACCTACCTTAGTTATTTTGAGTTCAGTTGATAGAGAGAATGTAAAACAGTGAACATTATTTATATAATGTAGAAGGAGTGATTTGTATGTAGTAGGAAATTTCCCTCATTTACAAAATATTGTCTATCTACCAAAATGCCAACAAATTTTATACAACCTACTCTGCCACTGTTATGTAACACACACTAATTCTTTTGTCTAGAGCAGGTTTGTGCAGAAATTGGCAATAGAGACCATCTCAGCTGTGGGTATACAGTTGAAGGCAGTGACAGAGAGAGAAGAGGGAGAGAGATGGGAAGGGAGAGTGGATAGAAAGATGGAGAAAGGAAGAGAGCAAGAGAGAAGAGACTCTTAGCAATTAGTTTAAAAACTCAGATTTCCTGGTTCTTCTTTGGCTTAGTATAGAATGGTAATGGATAATGAAGATAATAAACAAGCCAATAACATTATGGATGCCCAAGAGGTGGCTTCAGGCAGCCTCATGTTGAAGGGTACTTATTCTTATGATGCTTGAGAATTAGAGAGGAAACGTACATCCTTAACATCTATCTTTTCTTTCACTATGCTAGCTGGACAGCCATTTTTCAATGAACTTTTTTGATTGCAATTATTTTTTGATTCCTTGTGAGTTTTAATTTAAAACAGAGCTGTTTTGTGTATGCATGCATGTACATGAGTGCATGCTCACTATGTGAAAGTCAGGGTTTGACGTCAGGTATCTTTCTCAATCGCTCTCTACTTTGCTCTCTGAGTCAGTCTCTCACCGAGCCTGGATTCATTGACTTGGTTAAGATGGCTGATCACCAAGTTCCAGGGAACCTGTTCTGTCTCCACATTTGCATTGGTGTCAGAGGTTAAAGCCAGGTCCTCACGCTTGTGTGGCAAGTGCTTTATTAAGTGAGTGACCTCCCGAATCCCTGGATAGTAATGATTACATCATCTACTTCAGCAAGCACTTGTGATAAGGTGTGCCTAGCAGAGAATTTAACTGCTTCTGAGAATTCTCCTTTCACCAGCTATGTATAAAGTTTGCCTTTTCCCTTCCATCATTTTACTGGGAAAAGCTTTGAGACCGATAAGATACTTTTCTTCTCTAGCTTGCTCTGGCGTTCATCTTTTCTTTCTACTTTCCTCTGACATAGCTCCAGCCCTTCCACAAGGATGATCCCGGTTTGTAGCTCTCAGGGTTGTTAGAAAGCTGGTGTCTGTGGCTGAGGCTTTTCACATCTGTGTCGTGTTACACAGATGACTCTAATATACATGTAGAAAACAGAGCCCTCCATAGGGGAGGAGGTGGGTCAGGGAGGTTACCATACTAAACGGGATCAAGAGGTTATGTGAAGGACAATACCACCTTCAGTTATAGTGTCTTAGTTGATACTTAAGAACAAGTTTATTAAATACTCTAATTGGAGGGGGCACATTCACACACGTTCGTTTTAATTGAATTCTTAATTTATAGACAAAGTGCTCCATCTGATGCGCTCTGAAAAAAACAACCCACACTGTAATATCCGTGTTTAACAGTATCCAGAAAATGCCCAACCAGGAAGTTCACAGACAGATGGCTCACACATCACCCACTCCCACATCTTCAGGCTCCATCGGATCTACCTACTTAGTTTCTTTTAGTCTAGGGAGAATAACCTGAAAGGTAAGGTGCTAGGCTCTCCTATTTACTTTTCTTAGTATCTGACTGGAAACCCTAATATAACCAATATATTGATGTCTTAATTTTTTTTATTAAAGAAAACTTTCAGATGCCATGCTATGAAGAGTCTTCTGGGTTTATGTCTTTTTAATGACAAAGCCATCTAGTATGTATTTTCCCTTGGAACAACTGCAGATACATAGATTTTCACTTTAGCTTCCAAGGTTATAAAATTTTAAATGTTTGTGAAGAGAAATCATCCAAGGACTGAATAAAAGTTTGATAAAATATACATCATTTAAAAAAAAAAACAGGAACCTTCTTAGCGAGATCAGTCACTGTTAGAGTCTTGCGGATCATTAATGGAGAGAGATTTTTGTCTAGATTTTTTTTTTCAGAACACAAAGATATTTAGATTCTTTTAAATATTTAATGTAATTTAAAAATGAAACCTAGGTTTGGGTATGTTAGGTGTTCATTTTTATTTAATTCTAAAAAGTTTTAAATTACTTTCTTAATTTCTGCCTTGACCCATTTTCCATTGAGTAGTGATTTGCGCAGTTTCCATGAGTCTGCCAGCCTTCTGATGTTTCTGCGGCTGTTGTGCCCAGCTTTAATCCTCTGTGTCTTTTTGGGCACCACGGAAGTTGGCAAGAACAAGCCGTTACAAAACAAGACAAAAAAAAAAGAGTCAAGAAGAAAGTGGTGGAAAATAGATTCTATGGAAGACTGGTACAATGGCTTTGTTCATGTTGGCAATACTAGATAAACACTAATCACAAGACTCGAGAAAATGGCATCCGAGGGTCTCTGGGGTCCTGTATTTAAAACGAGCCTTACTGATCTGAACAAAAAACAAAATCACATTTAGAAATTTCAAGATGAATCTTGAGGAGGCACAAGGTAAAGTATAAGTAACTTCTGTAAGTAAGATCTTACTTGGGACGAGAGAGTGTTCTGTAGTCAAAGAATGGCAGTCCATAAC